>NW_028097389.1:1292711-1812137 GCF_014824575.4 Sturnira hondurensis | reverse complement strand
ATTTAAATTTTTTCTTAATAATAGGTTAATGACTTTTAAAGGACCTGTATTTATGAACACTGAAAATCTATTTATGCATATATTTCAGGAAGATATAAAAAATATCATGATATAAAAGGGAAAGCCAATATCTTATTAGGCAACATTTTCAATTTATTGAATAATACCATTATTTCTTAAGTTACATGGTATTTCTATTTACCACATTCCTTATGATTTGGTAACATATAATCAAAAGGAAAAAGGTAGCATCAAAACCTTTTTTAAAACAATGAATGTATTTTTATTAGTAAGAATTTAATATCAGAGACGTGAAGTCACAGTCTTTCTGGTTTGGTGGGAGAGTCAGATATTCTGAGTACATTTTCTATTATTAGAACGCATGTCAACACAGAGGAAGGATGTTCGTGCTGTCACGGGGCATACACTTAGGCTATATCTGCACATTATTTTTCAGGAAGAAGTGTTCAATGATTTGATCACTTGTCAAAAGCATTGCACCGAAAGATCTTGCAAAGCCTTCAGTTTTATTTTCTACCTGGAAAACAAAGAACAAAAGCCCAGTTTTTCAGTGTGGTGTGTAGAAATCCATGCACATTACAGAAATCCTTGTGAAAAGCAGGAACTACACTGAATTTGCTATACCTTATTCCAAGCTCTATCTTTCCCATTACAAAATTGTGTTCTTGTAACCATGCATAAGCTGAATTCAATTTGTTCAGATTTTGGGGTGCTGAGAGGGAGTTGTTATATAATTGTTTGGTAAGAGACTTTAAAGGGCCTCTGCAAAGAAATTGCATAGTAGACAATGCAGATAGATATGTTATATTGTGGAGAATATTTTAAGCAGATGGTATCCACAGTGATTTATCTACAATTTCCCCTAAAGTTGCCTTCTGTCATTGAATGAGCCATGCTGTAGCTGAAAGTGAAGCTTCAAAAAATGCTACCTCTGGTTTGATAAATAAGGTATGCTTTTATAAAATAAGATACACTGGAAACCTAACCTTTTGAAATTAAACAGCAGTTATTGCCAAAAAGCAAGCAGAAAAATACTACTTCTGAAAAAGTTGTCCCCGTGCTAACTGCTCCTACCTCACAGGAATGTTGGGTAAACAAAGGGGATAACTGAGGTGAAAATACCTTGAACCTTTCAGGAGTCAGGTAAGAAAAAGTTCAATATATTATTATATTATGCTATCATAATTTGGGAGATATGTATGATTTATATATCTATAGGTAGACATAATTAATCATGGGTTATAAAGAAGATCTTTTCTCTATATCTACAAAATCTACTGCCATGCATACTTTTCAAATTTTCCATATCAGTAATGCATGAGTACACATTTGTGCTGCATGTTTCATCTTCATACATGTTATTTTTTGTCTGGTGGAGAAATTATGTACATTTGCAGAGACTTAGAAATAGAGTCTTTGGCAAATAAGTATTACAGTTTCAGATCTAAGTCCTCCCTTTTTAACTCATCACTAAAAAGGTCCAAAATACATATGTTTTCTTAACAGGTAAATAATATTTGAATTCAATTGGGTTCATACTAGTGGCCCAAACACTTGAAACTTTATATGAGATCTGTCCAGAAGGTGTCCAGCTATGTAATATGAAAAAATAGAAGATACAAGATACAAGAAACAATGTACATAGGACAATGACATCTCAGTCCCCTTCAGAGTAAGCACCTTAGGACCTCACACAGTTCTCCCAATCACCATCAGCTGCCCTGTTGTATTTTCCTGAATTTCATCCATGGTCTGAAATCTCTTCCCTTTCAAAGGTGACTTCAATTTTAGGAAAAACCAGAAGTCACAGGGCATCAGTCTGGGCTTGTGGGATGGGAAGGGGAAGCTGATTTGATGTTTTACCAAAAAACTTCATGAGACATGATGCATGAGTGAGTGCACTGTCCTGATGAAACTGCCAATCACCAGTTGCCCATAGTGGTAGCCTTCTGAATCATCTGAGTAGTTTCCGTGGAGGAATGTTCAAGCTTAATGCAAAATTCAATGCAGATTCATTGCTGTACTCACTCAGTCGTTTTGAATGCAATGGCCACACAGTATGCATGCCCTCCCAAGGGTGTCTACCACTCCCACTGACTAGTACAGTGAAGTCGTCATTGTTCATACATGCACATTACAGTTCACTCTCCTTGGCTGCCAGGTTACATTGATGTCATGTAAACCATTCTCATTATATTAATAATGAGACTTTTTCCAGACAGAACTTGTGTATAATATTAGATTACTTTTGAGTATAAGAAATAAAAAAGGTTATCTAAATTCATAAGTAATTTTATAAAGCATCAGTTTGGGCCAATGGTTATATCTATAGCAAATTACACTACCTTTACCAATTTAAAAAACAATAACGAGGAGTTTAAGAGCCAAATTATTACCTCAAGCTAAATGGTAAAGGATTAGCTCTCTGACGCCTTTTCCGCTACTCTCTCCTCCCAGTGGACTGACTTTAAATTTTTTAACTTTCTCTCTTTTCGTAGAAATGTCTCACTCCCATTTAGTTCTTCGTTCTCATCCTCTCCCTACAGAAGATTACTTTTAAATAGCATGTGAAAATTTATCATACCGATATATAAAATATTTATAAAAATGTCTTAAGGAGATCTGCATATCAAAGAATAAAAAACTTCAACGTGTTGCCTTGGATCGGTGGTTAGAATTTACCACTAATGATTACAATATAATTTGTACATGGGATGAAACAAATTTGGAGCAAGGGCAAAAATTAGTACTTATTTAGAGCTGTCATTATCTAGGCTCTTAAATTTTAATTCACACAATTTTTTTCTGTTTGTATTTGCAGAAGGCAGGGGCTTAGTGAATTCCCATCAAAATGACAAGGGGACCAAAAATAGCAAGACATACTATGCTCAAGTGTCAGAATACCATGCTTAGTGATAAGTACATAAAAGCTTCCTCTTGGGGCAAAAACTTGTATTTAAAATAAATAGGTGTGATATTATTGGCTTGCTCAATTGCATGTAAGCAATTTGGGACACGTGATGCATTAAAATTTTGAAGAAACATTATTTCAAATTTACAATTCCATTTTCTAAGATAGTAAATAAAATGAAAGTATTTTCAAACATATAAGGTAAAATATATCAATTTTTTCTATATAAGCTTTCTCACAAAAAAATAGAATTTTGAGGCCCATCATAATGAGGACTGTTGTAGGATATAATGTTCTTACCAAGATGCATGAGTAGAAAATCCAGGTAGAAGTAACTTCCTGGCTTCCTTCTCCACAAACCTTTTCTTTGACTTTTATTCTCACCTGTAACACTAGTCCATAATGTCTACAGGTGTCTTTTGACAGGAGGAAAAAGCTTTCTACCTGTCCCACTTTTATTTAAAATGCAGGAAAAATTCTGTCCCATTTTTATTTAAAATGCAGGAAAAATTCCTTAGCATTAAACTAGAAATAAAATGATCATCATAGCCAGTCTTCCTCATCTGCCTTTCAGATAACTTACTCTGTGTTTAAATCCAAGGATGTCATAACTAAATCAATATACATACACTCACACGCAGCTTGTCAACAGGGATGTATTCTCAGAAATGTGTCCTTAAGTTATTTCCTCATGTGAACAGTATAGAGCGCACTTACCCAAACCTAGCTCATACAGCCTTCTACACACTAGGGTAATGGTGTAGCCCAGTCATTTCCAATATTTCTGGCACCAGGGACTGGTTTCATGGAAGACAGTTTTCCACTGACCAGGGTCAGGGAGGTGGTCTCAGGATGATTCAAGTGCATTGTATTCAAGCTCACCTCCTGGTGTGCGGCCTGGAGCCCAGACTCTTAACAGGCCCAGCACTGGTCTGTGGCCCAGAGGTTGGGGGCCCTTGTGTAGCCTATTACTTCTCATCTACACACTCGTACAGCATGTTTTGTACTGAATACTATAGGTAGTTGTAACAAAGTGGTAACTATTTGTGTATCTAAACATATCTCAACATAGAAAAGGTACAGCCAAAATTCAGTGTAAAGGATAAAAATGGTTCACCTGTGTAGAGGACTTACTAGGAATGGAGCTTGCAAGACTGGAAATTGCCCCGAGTCCGTGGGTGAGGGGTGAGTAAATGGGAAGACTTCGGACACCACTGTACATTACTGTCGACTTTGTAAGTACTGTCCTCTTAGGCTACCCTACATTTCTAAAACAGCACAAGATGGAATCAAGCACAAGAGAGAATGATGTGATCAAGAGATGTAGTAAACACTGTATGCGTGAGGCTGCTGCTAACATAACATGATACACTGTAATACAGGAAAATTCCTTTTATGAGTAAAAAGAGTACCCTCTAAAATAATGATTAAAAGTGTAGTGTAGAAAATACATAAGTCAGTACCCATGTAATGTAATTATCAAGTGTTATGTATTGTATATAATTATATGTGCTATACTTTTATATGACTGGCAGCACAGTGGGTTTGTTTATACCAGCACCAAAGCAGATGTGAGAGAAATGTATTATGCTCAGTGTTACAATGGCTAGGTCATCACTAGAATATAGAAAATTTTCAGCTCCATTATTATCTCAGTGCCTACTGTGGTATATGAGGTCCATCATTGACCGAAATGTCATTATGGAGTGGTTTTTCCCAGGGGTGGGAAACAGTACAAAAATTCATGCTGAATTTGAGTACTTGGTGAGAAGCAGTTTGCAAAGATATCTTCCAGACCCCCAGAGGTAAAAATAGCAGGCAGGTCCTTAGATCAGAGCTAGTGAGTTTTTTATGAAACAGTAAAATCAACCCAACCCAACTAATAGAAACGTATCAAAACCTGAAGCTAGGCCCCTAAGCACAGGACACAGGGCAACTGCCTTATTTACGGTGCCCAAGGAAAGGTCTATGTTTTTAAATGTAATCTTTATTATATTTTTCCATTACCATTCACACTGCTTATAACCTTCCCACCCCAGAAATCACCACCCTGTTGTCCATGTCCATTAACCCTTTATCCGTTTTGCTCAATCCCTCCTCCCCTTAATCACTCCCTTCAGCTGTCATCTGTTCTCTGAGTCTGTCTCTGAAAGTTCTATTTGACCCAATTTATTCAATTTCTGAAGGTGAGGAAATATGAAGTTCTTTCCTTTATTCTTTTCAGATTATGTACTTCATATTTCCTAGCAACCATCATGCTTTCTTATTGTTGTGTAATCCACTGGTATCTGTATTTTATACTAACTTGGTTGGAAATGTTATCATGTCATTACTAATGTAGTTATCATTTTTATTTTGGCCATTTACTGATACAACCATTACCACTGCTTCATATCACTTCTGTATAAATACAGACACCTTCATGGTTTTTAAAGTATAAAATCAACATTCAAATAGGATTCTCTTTATTTAAATAGACTTATTAGAAATTTAAAGCAGATGAAGATGGTTTCAATGAAATGAATAAATAATTAAGGCAAATCTGTATACTTGTCAGAAACTCCATATTAAGAATCAGGTGAGGAAAGACAGTCTTCACACAGAGCTGTCATTTTTTTAGTTAAAGGTAATGTTAATTTTTTTTTAATCTTGATGCTCTTTTCAAGTTTACTTGATCAAACCAAAAGGGAAAGAAAAAAGCTGCCAGATAACTTACACAGGTAATAATCAGAACCTTTAATCACTCATAAAAAAGAGCCATTCAGTTCTATGTATTAAAAATCATCAGCTGGCTGGGAAGGCTGGTTTTTGTACTTGAAGCAGTTTTCGTCATTGATCAGGTTGTGAAATAAAATAACAGATTGCATTTTACAAAATGGTCACTAGCGGTGCCTCGTCAGCAGACCTAGACAATAATCCCCGAGTGTGGGACCACAGCCGTTAATAACCTGGCTTGTTAGTTGAAAGCTGGCAAAGTCTCAAGTATTTAAGAGGATTACTGCTATAAACTATATTAATTTTTTTTCTTCACATTCAAGCCCACAGTGATGAAGAGCTTCTGTAATAGAAAGAGTGAAGTCAAACACACAACAAAATCCCATGCAATTCCTTTCTGTCAAGTGACTGACTTTACAAGAGGAAAATAAAAGTCAAGCTTCATTGTGCTAAGTTGGAATATCATTTTTAGATGGGATAGTTTTTAACTGAAAATACTGCAAAATAAAATTATTTTAGAGAAGCTTGCCCAAAGGATTTATTTCTTAAAAGACTTGTTCAAACAGATTTTTTTTTAAATTGGCCTCTCTCCCTCACTTACTATGGAAAGGCAAAAAAAGCCCAATAAAATCAAAGCTTCCAACTTTTGACCTCAAAGAAATTTATCATTCTCATGTTGGAGGCAGCAAAATGTGAGTTAAAAGTAGAGACTCTGGTCCAGACTGCCTGGGTTTGAATTCTGATTTCATTACCTTAGGCTACCTATGAGGTCTTGGGTACATTATATAGCCTTTTCATGCCTCAGTTTTTTTATCTGTATAAAGGAGATAATAATTTCCTCTGACTCTTAAAGGCTATAATAAAAATTACATGATTTAATATTTGGATAGTTCATTAAACAGTTCCTGGCATATAATAAATGCTATGTACAGTTTGTAAAATTTTAAAAAATGAGAATATAGATTAATGTATGTCAGAGATATAATAAAATCAATAGGTTTTATTATGTATTGGCCTTTGGTGGTAGAATGCCAGGTATAAATTAGAAACTAGTATTTCAATCAAAAATAGTCAAGCAGCTGGCATTCACAGACAGAGCCAAAGATAAATTTGAATATGTATCCCTCCAAAAATTTTGTTCTTCAAATAATTTCCATACAGTAACAGAAAAGTTACCTTAATTCCTTAGCCAGAATTTTTGATAATTTGTGTTCAGCTGCTGTAAAAATTCTTAAGTGAGAATATTATATGTTGTACTTGATATCAAGACTTTCCTCAATAAAGTATAATTTTTTTGAAGTCTCAAGCTCTTAAAGGGTTAGAATTTCAGAGGTTCTTCAACTTAAAAATGTTTAAGAAACATCCCAGGAACTGGCTAAGAATGCAGCCCTGGAAATCCTAACTCATGTGCTGTACCATTTACTCCATGAATTTGCATTTCAACAGGAATAACAGAATATTTTGAAGTCCTCCTGGGAACACATTTTTGAAAAAAAATTTATAGAGTCAAGTAATGCTGCTGCAGAAAGCATTAGTCATTTGGCTAAAATTTTTAAAGCATTCAAAATGTCATATTATTTAAATAAGTTCATACTATCCTTACCTTTGTTTCCTTTTCAAAGCAAAAATTGAAACAATGTTAGTAATTAGAAAAAAAATCAACCCATTAAAACACTGGTTGCTAATGAATGTTTCCTGATAATTGAGATATTAGCCAAGTTATTAAACCTTTTTTGTGCAAGGAGAACTAAAATATTATGGGATTAAACATTGTACTAAATACAGGCGAAGAGAGGAATCAGCATATTTTATTCACCCTAAAGAAAAATTTAATTCCCTTAAACCATGTTACCTAGTCATTAGTCATTAACACTGTTGTGTTTGAATAAGTAGATTATGATTATACCTTCAAAGAGTCACTTTTTAAAAATTATTTTAAAATTTTAAACTGTGCTTATTTATTTATTTATTTATAACTGGTATCCTTTTATGTACAATATTAAAAAGAGCTTTAAAAATGAACCGCATAGTGCCTGGTTACCCTGATACTTGACTGAATAAAACTGATAGGGGGCCAAGGAAGTAGAAAATGAAAGATTAAGTGGAACTTATGATGCTATACCAGTGTTTTCTTCCTAAGAAAACTCGTTTGAGTTCATGTGTCTTATATGCATAAGAACTTATTTTATACTTTTAGTTTTTTTAAAGAAATTGTGTACAAATAGTAGTCAATACAGTGATCATCAAGACCTCGGAAACGGATTTAGTGCGTCTGACAAGGAGATGCCCCGGAGAAGGACACCTGGATACCATTCTAACATTTTTTCTCACTTTTACTCAATGCCCTTACAATGGTCATGCCAGCTTTTTCAAGATATTTCCTTGATAATACAAAAAGAAATTTTATTTTTAAGGTCCTTTTTACCTTTGCCATACTTTCTATGCCGATTGTTTTATGGCCGCTGCCCGCACTCAAAGGCATTCTGTGACTAGAGAGACAATCAGCTTCTGGGGACGTGACCAGCCATTTCTCTGCTGTAGTTCAGTTTTATATCATCACCAATTTAATTTGTTTGACAAAATTTAAATAATGCCTGTTGACATTTACTGAGTGCTTGCCCCGCCCAGATGTGCCTTGTAGTATTACAATTTATCTTTATTTACAGTAACCTTAAGAGATTGTTTCTGTTACCCATCCTGTTTTTGAGATCAAATAACTGAGTCTCTGACACAGAAAGTAATTTGTTTAAGGTGACACAGGCCATAGTTGACAGATCCTCCGTCCTAAGCCCAGCAGGTCAATCAGAGGCGCAGGTGACGACTGGACTTGTGACTGGTGTCTGAAGTAGGTGGGGGAAGGCAGTCTGGTTGGACTGAGCAGCTTAATCTGCAGAATCTGATGCTCCCTCTTGGGAGGGAGTGTCAGCATTTAGCTGAGCTGTAAGACACCCAACGGGTGTTTGAGAACTGCGTGTTGTAAAGAAACCCTCTTCCCACATTGTAATTGGGGACCAAAACTTTAACAATAATATGATTTGATATTTGAGTAATAATTAACAGCTCACAATTTTTTTTTTGATCTAAGTACGGTAACATCCTGAATTTTTCTTGGCGTTCACAGAATATAGCACCTACTAATCTTACTTTTATTTATTTTTATTTATTTGTTTTTATCAACCAGTTGACAAATACATACCGACTAGTAGGGTCTCTTATTGTTTTCTGGCTGAGTTTTAGGCAATTCCAATGGCAAGTGGTTCACTAAATTCTGAGGCAGCCAGTTCAATGGTTTGTATGTATCTAATCATTGAGAATCTCTTCTTTATATTGAGTAAGCTCTCTCATTTATGCCATTTGTGCTTTTATAATGCAAATACATGCATATACTTATGAAAGGCAGTACAGAGTCTGGCTACAAACTTGAGCAATTGCTAACACACAATATACTGTATGTTCTCCAAAATTAAAATAACTATTAATATACATTTCATATTTTAAAATCATAGTGCCTATTTACACAATAGTTTCATTTTTTTCAGATAACAGCGTTTTTCTTCTTTCTCTGCTTTCTTCTCCAACATGCTGGTACTTTAGGAAATATTTTTTCCTGCAGAATTGTTTCAACCACACCTGCCAATAGAAGTACCGTCTACTTTTGATTTCTGGCAATGGAAGCTCACAGTGGAAAGAGTCTGAACTTTGAAATCAGAAAACCAAGATGAAAGCCTTGATTCTGTCATTTACTAACCATGTGACTAGGACACGCGAATGCACTGCACCTCTGCTTGTTCATTTGGAACGACTAGTAATATCTGACTCAAAGCAGTGTGGCTTAGTGATTTTGCTCATGTTGTAGGTGCAGGAGTTCCCATCATTTTCTATACAGGTGTGATCCATTTCTTGAATAGGAAATGTTGAAAGTAAAATCCTACATTTGTTTATTTATGTATTTATACTTCAGAGATATTTATTTATACTTTAAAGATATCCTGGAGGTTCCTATTTACTGTTTGCTGTTTCTGATATCAATTTTTTTAAAATACCATAGATATAGTGACACTTTATGAAATTTTCATAGACTAGAGTACTTGATTCTATAAAACTTCCTAGAAGTCCCAGTCGCTTTATTTTGATCACTTTGATGGATGGTGTACCATTAATTAAAAAGAACTTTAAGTATAATGACTAAGACCAAATTTGTATGTATGCATGTATATTTGTTTCAGTAGAAGAACCCTATCTAAAGCATATTTTCAAATCTATAACAGTGTCCTTTCCTTTAATAGTCCAGATGATATTATTCAGATGACATAATTTTCAAGAAGTATTTGACCTTGCATATCTTCAGAAATATATAACACTTTTAAAGTGTTCTCATAACTTTTTTTATTTATTGTTAAAAAATAAGCAATCCCACTGCTATGTCTTTAACTTATTCTTAAGACTAAGGAATGTTTATAATATACATATTAGTCTTTTTATTTTCTTAGTGAAAAATATATATTTATGTATTTATTGTTGTTCAAGTACAGTTGTATCCATTTTTCCCCCACCACTCCCTCTGACCCCAGCCACCCCCGCTTCCCACCCTCCATTATACCCCTTTTGGTTTCGTTCATGTATTCTTTATACATGTCCCTGAATACCATTCTAAGAGAAAGATTCATTAATGTAGCTTTTCCTTTCAACATCCAAAATCAAATGTATCACAGTATATTAATAAATATTTTATAAATGCATATTGCAAATACAACTGAAGATTTTCTCTCCAGAATCTAATTTCAAAATTTATTAATAACTCTATTTAAAACAATAGTAAATACAACTGAACTCACAAAGGACAGGGGTGGATATTTGTAAATATAGATTTATAATGTAACCTTTCAATTCTCATTGGAGTTCAGATCTAATTTTGTCAACTGAATATGATTGTTATACAGATAAATGTTATCCAAAAGTATAATTCTTTACTGATATAAGTGCAGTTATATGTGTTTTCCCTTTTCCTCTAGAATCAGACATATAAAAAAAATTTAACTCTGTGTCAAAAGTTTCTTTGTAAGTCAATCTGTGGGAAAAAAATCCCTTAAGCTATATGTCATGGTAAATTAATATGTAGCAGGTAAGAGGCAGATTATTTTCTACCTTCAAGTCTTGAAAATAATTAAGCAATTCATAGAAACCTGTTGAGGAACTCAAACATTCAGTAGGGTCTGTAATGACATCTTTACTACTAGTTTAAGTACAGGGATTCTAAGTTCTCATCTATCTACTGTTTTGTGTCTGATTTCTAAGAATTGCTGACATTATAGTTTACAGATTAAGAAAATGTATTCAGTTTAGAGTGGTCCAATATGTGACAGTATTCATGTTTCACTATAAAGTAGCTTTAAAAAGTCAGTACATTTTACTGAAAAAAAAAATCACTTGGTAGGGTGTTTTTTTCAAACATATTCTCCCAAAATACAGATAAAGTAAATCCAAAGGTACAATTCAGGAGTTGTTTTTACTGTTTTTTTGAATATCAAAACTCTTCTAGTAGAAGAGTTGTAGTTGTTGTTTTATAACTAATAAAAAACTAAATTTCTATAGTCCTATTTTCATAGGACATAGTGGTATTAATTATACTTGTATTTTTCAGAGTAGGTTTTAGTTAAAGGGCTTAGGACAATTTCTGGAGCTACCTTCCATGAAAATATAAAGAGAATATTTTTGGCTACATATAACAGGATTGATGTTATAAGACAAAATCTGTCTGGACTTCCAGTCAAGATGGAGGCGTAGGTGGAAACACTGTGCCTCCTTGCACAACCAAGTTTAAAGACAACAAAGCTTTAGTAACAAAAACACAACCAAAACACAGAAAATTGAACTGTATGGAAGTCCAACAACAACGAACCATTCAGCCAGACCAGTAAGAGGGGCAGGGTCAGCCACTGGAGTGGAGTGGGGTCGGGCAGGCAAGAGAGACCTGACCCACCCAGGAGCAGAGGTGGCGGTTGGTGGATCCCAGGTGTGGGGTGGCAACAGGCAGACCCAGTGAGGGCGTAAGGCAACTGGATGACAGTAGTCACACATTTGTGCGTGGATAAACCAGGCAAAAAAATGAGCAGTGAGACAGACCGCTCAACCCAGGGCCCCAGCACCAGGAATTAAAGCCTAAAAGCACCAATGAAAACTTCTGGGGGTCAAGGTGCTGGGAGAGGCTCCCAGGCTCACAGAGAGCTTGTTGGAGAGACCCATAGGGTCCTGAATGGTGCACAGGCCCACACATCCAGGAACCAGCACCAGAAGGGCCCAGTTTGCTTGCTGGAAGCAGCAGAGAGGACTGAAATCCCAGAGAGAGCATGGAACAAGCACCATTGCCCCTCTCTGACCCTGCCCCCACATACAGTATCACAACCCAGTGACAAGTCACCCAACCCTGGTGAACACCTAATGCTCCGCCCCTCATATGTAACAGGAGCAAACAGACCAAAATATTATGGTTCAAGAAGAAGAACAGCTCAAAGTCCCAGAGCTAATACTTCTAAGCGACCAAGAGATAGCCAATCTATCAGATGCACAGTTCAAAATACTGGTGATCAGGATGCTCACAGAACTGGTTTATTTAGTTACAAATTAGAGGAACAAATGAAGGCTAAACTACGTGAAATTAAGGGAAATGCACAGGAAACCAATAGTGATGGAAAGGAAACTGGGACTCAAATCAATGGAGTGGACCAGAAGGAAGAACGAAACATCCAATCAAGAAAAGAAGGAAGAAACAAAAATTCAAAAAAATGAGGATAGGCTTAGGAACCTCCAGGACATCTTTAAACATTCCAACATCCAAATTATAGGGGTACCAGAAGGGGAAAAGAAACAGCCATGAGTGGAAAACTTATTTGAACAAATAATAACGGAGAACTTCCCCAATCTGGCAAAAGAAATAGACTTCCAGGAAATCCAGGTAGCTCAAAGAGTCCCAAAGAAGTTGGACCCAAGAAGGAACACACCAAGGCACATCATAATTACATTGTCCAAGGTTAAAATGAAGGGGAGAATCCTAGAAGCAGCAAGAGATAAGGGGATAGTCACCTACAAAGGAACTCCCATCAGACTGTCAGCTGATTTCTCAAAAGACACCTTCTAGGCAACCAGGGGCTGTAAAGAAGTATTCCAAGTCATGAAACCCAAAGACCTACATCCAATATTGCTCTATACAGCAAAGCTTTCATTTAGAATGGAAGGACAGATAAAGTGCTTCTCAGATAAAGTCAAATTCAGGGAGTTCATCATCACCAAGCCCTTATTATACGAAATGTTAAAGGGACTTATCTAAGAAAAAGAAGATAAAAAATATGAACAGTGAAAGGACAGCAACCCATAGTTATTAACAACCACACCTAAAACAAAAGCAAACTAAGAGGATGATAGCTAGATCAGAAGCAAAACCATAGAAATGGAGATCACATGGATGGTTAACAACAGGGAGGTGGGAGGGAGAAAGTACATAGAATAAGAGCACAGATGGTGGGTTGAAAATAGACAGGGGTACGACAAGAATAGTATGGGAAATGTAGAAGCTAAAGAACTTGTGACACATGGACATAAACTAAAAGGAGGGGAGGAAGGATGGGGAGGGGGTGTGCAGGGTGAAGGGGTATTAAGGGAGGAAAATGGGACAACTGTAATGGCATAATCAATAAAACATATAAAACTATAAAATAAAAAAAGTCAAAAAAGAAAATTGAGGGTATTAGCAAGAAATTATTTTCTCAAAGTTAACTTAGAAAATAAACAACATGTGCTTATTTATTCAAGAGTAAATATGTTTTGTTTATTATTTTTAAGATATTTAATTGAATTACCAGGAGGAAAAAAGAGGAGCTGATCTCTGGAATTCTTAGCTTGATTTTAGTGAAAATACTAACAAGTGATAATAAGAGTTCCATATTACCCTTAAGGTTCTACATTTCTTTTCGTACCCATACTGTTTGGCTTTGGATAGATTTCATTGGAGAGAAAATGAATTTTATTTTTCAATTTCATCAGGAGCATAATATGTTTTGATAAGAGAAAGTATGCCAGTCTTCCATAATACTTAAGAAAAAATATCTTTGTTGCCTGAGATTTGTGTCAGAAAATGAAAATAAAAGATGTTTTAGTCTATGAAGAATACCAGTCATTAACTAACTGTTATTAATAGTCACAATCAGACTTAGGAAATAGATATTGACTTCATGGACTATTACCTCTGTTTCCCTTTGTTTCTGAAGTTAGCACGATGTATCTAGGCTCTGTTATGAAATGGTTTTTATCTAGCAGTGAGGACCTAGTTATCCTATTCCATATAGAGAGCCTCCATCCATTGACTTGAAGGGGAGGGGAGATAGTATAGTTTTTATAAGCTTACATTTTATAAACTACAGCAAAGGCGTGATCGGAGTTTGGCTTCTAACACCTGCGCCAACCTGGATATGATTATGTTTTTAACTTTTGTAAGACTATTTTTACTTCTGTCAAATTGATATAATATCTACTCCTCAGAGTTATTATAAAGATTAAATATA
Source organism: Sturnira hondurensis (assembly GCF_014824575.4). Lineage (NCBI taxonomy): Eukaryota > Metazoa > Chordata > Mammalia > Chiroptera > Phyllostomidae > Sturnira > Sturnira hondurensis. Next base: position 1,797,935 of record NW_028097389.1, on the reverse strand, counting down.
ACATGACATTTGGTTTGGGTTTCAGCAGAAAACACGATCTGAGACAAGTGCTCTGAGACACAAAATTTGTCTGGCTCTAATCAGTGGATTGGAGTATCCTCTCGTAACCAAAAGGTTAGGGTTACAATTCCCCATCAGAACACATACCTGAGCTGTAGGTTCCATCCACAGTCCAGGGGCATACAATCTCAAGTCCAGGTGACTACAGGAGGCAACCAATAGATGTTTCTCTCTTTCCCTGCCTCTCTCGATTCCTTTCTCTATATAAGGCAATGAAAAATATGTCCTCTGGTGAGGATTTTTAAAAAGGCGATGAAAAAATATACTCCACTGAGGATAAAAAATTGAATGTAATTGGAGAAAACTCTGGTAAGGGACAAGTGAAGTGAGGCAGTGAGGCCAAGGTAGCCAATAAAGTTTGCATTATTTAGAAAATACTACTAAAGGTAAATGGAGCTTAATTCTTAGAATACCCTGAACAGGGTCTTCTAAATTATTCTATCAGAGGAGCAGGGAGCTAAAATGCCGTTTAAGGAAAGCTGCTGTGTGTGGGTCTGTGAGTAGAGGAAGGAAGGAGGCTATAATCATCAGGCTATTTCGTTTCATGTGAGTGTGTTCTGAGTCCAAAGAAAGTCCCAAGGCAAATAGATGTGGATGAAAGTACCTGCTGCTCATTTTACCACACAGGGCTTAACAGAACATAGAGAAGTGCTAAATCGTAGCTCTTACATGGTTTCTGGGATTCCTTGGTATTCTCCCCAGGCATATGGAGCAAGCAGTAGGACTTAGAAGAAATTCTCTGTGAGATTTCAATGGTGGAATACATGTGTGTGGCCCACCATTACAGTCTATTAAAATATGCTACTTATATTTCATCACTATTATTGCTTATCTATTATTGCCAAACTCTTAATCCGAAACTTTAGCCCTACCTACAGCATGCTCCAACGGGTTTAACCTAATGAAGCAGGAAGTAATTTAACATTTAAATATATTCATGTGAATGCCAGATTTTAAAGATCAAACCATAATGTTTTTTTTTGAAAAGCCACAATTTATGCATTTGAATGAATGTTGCATTTTATTTTTTTCCAATTTTTTTATTTAATTCTTTTTCAAGTACAGTTTTTCTATCTATTACTCCCATCCCATCCCACCCCCCGTGCTCCCCCCTCCCTCCCATTTCCACCCTTCTCAGTTGTTGTCCATGTATCCTTTATATAGGTTCCTCTAAATCCCTCCCCTATTTCCCCTGAAATTCCCTCCCCTCTCCCCCTAAACCATAATGTTTTTATCACTGAATCTTGTCAGTGTGGATGTGTTAGACACCAGTTTTGGATTTGAATTGGAATGTATAGCAAAGGGAAAGTTTTACAAAGCTTTTATAGCAGGGATGACTCTATCTAGTTTCCTTGTAGGGGCTACCATTTCCAACAATTTCTAACTATTTTTAACTGCAAAGTTGCCAAAGAAAATTCTGAAACATACTTGCCTTAGTTGGTAAATCCTGTACATATAACTTATTTTAATTAAAAAATCAAATGATCTTACATACCATATAATCTTTCCTGCTTATTTGTACTTCCTTTATATCCTTGTAGTTTCTAGAAATATATTGTAATAATTAAATACATGGTTTGTAGTTTTAATCCTTTGGAATTTTATATTAAATATTTTGTAGATTGTTTTTTTCCTGAAACAAAATGTCAAGCTGAATCTTTTTTTCTTAGGGTTTAATTATACAAAAGTAAAATCCCAGAAGCCGTAAACCCATAGGCCTAGGAGAAACCTGGAGAGCTGTCTAGTGCAAACACACTATGACACCCATGAGGAAGTTCAGGTCCAGGGCAGGAGTGTGTGTTGGCCAAGGTTGCATGGTTCACTGGCTCGTTGTACTTCACCAAGTTGCATTTGCTGATCCTTTTTTAAAACCATCATTAACATATTCATCTCCTTTGCCTTGCAAGTTACAAGTAATTGCAAGTATTTGTTATTTACATCAATCTTATGAAGCAGGTCCTGTTACCACCATCATGTGAAAAAGATGAGTCCTAGAGAGACTTTGTGACTTAGCCTAACGTCACATAGTGGTCTCATGTCTATAGTCTTTCACTGCAGCATTGCAATGGTTTTGTACTATCCCATCCTAGAGATAAAGCATGCTGTGTATACCTAATGCTCACTGTGCAACATTGAGGTAATTTTCAATATTATTTTAAAAAAATATTACCAGCATAAGAAAGAGTACTTCCTTTTTTTCAAATTGTTGGTTATTAATATGAGTTAATTTTTAACATTTTTAATGTCAAATAGTAAAAAAATACAATAAAGGCTGTTCATTATACATCCCCATAGTTACGACAGAAAGTGTGTAATGACATAACCAACAAGGACATTTATGGTAATTGTTAGAAGTATGGGTTCTGCTGTGAAGCTGCTGTGTTCAAGTCTGATCCTGCCACTTGTCTGTGACCAGAGAATTTGTGGTTTAGCTAGTTCTTCAGTAAAGTTCATTTAATAATAGTATTCACCTCACCAGGTTTTTGTGAGTATATATTTAATCAGTATATATAAAAGGCTCAGAAAAGAACTAGTACTCAGAGTAAGCACTACAGATCTGCACATTATTATTATCATAATTATTGTTTTTTAAACATAGTCTAGATCATTATTAAATGAAGTTTTCAGGTGGTGTGTTAGGCATTAGTCAGGAATTGCATATATTTTTATATAATTTCATATATTTATAATTTCATATATATTTCATGTATTTTATTTTTTGTTTGGATGAGTGAAGAGATTACATTCTCAAACATTCAGGTTTTCAGATAAAAACATAACAATTTATATGGCCTGGATGAAGTGTTCCACAGCTTAACTGTTTCACATTTCAGTTGTTTTCACTGAGTACAGTTTCTCCCCCTTTACTTAAGGAAAAGAAAAAATTAATGAAAGAAAAAAGGAGGTAGGAAAGAAGGAAGGAAGAAAGGAAGGGAGGAAGGAAGGAAGGAAGGAAGGAAGGAAGGAAGGAAGGAAGGAAGGATTTATTTACACTTGGAAAAATTTTACTTGAGTATAAAACAGAATAGTGGTTTTTTTCAGATTATTCATAGTCAGTAAAATATAAATAATAATTCTGGCATTAATTAAAGTGACCTCACATGGAATAAAATTATTTATATAAATATACATATTAATAACTTTATTTTGTCTATAAGTCCTAAGGTTCACACACTCTATAAGTTATAGAGGTTTTTTTTTAGAAGTTGTATAAATCATTTTTCCTGCCCGGAAGTTCACAAAAGCAGAAGGAATTTTATGCAAACTGGGATCAGTGGGCCACATCCAGCTTACTGCTTATTTTTGTAAATAAATATTTACTGGACCACACTCACACCCATTGTTTCACGGATGATGCTCTGTGACTGCGTTTGTGGTAGAATAGCACAGTTGAATAGTTGCCGCAGAGACCCTGCAGCCTGGAAAGCCTGAAATGTTACTGTTATGCCCCTTTACATGCACAGTTTGACTCCAGCTTTAAAGACACAGAGATCGACATGATGAAAATTAACAAACACACAGACAAAACACAAGTGTTCATCTGAAATTTCTAGGAACAACAGTCAATTGATAGGGTTAGCATAGAAGAAGAGATTAACTACCAGTAGTTGAGTTTTGACAAGTCAGGTTCTTTGCAACAACAGTATAACCTAATTTCAATACTGTGTCATTAGTAACTAATTTATATTCATAACTACTGAGCATTTAAGTCCCTGGTAAACTCTACAATTTTAACAAAATCTGAGATATTAGTTAAATTATAATCCAGAACTTCAGGGATTTTTTTTCAAAAAAAAAACATGACCTTAAATACTGTTACGCTGAGATTTTTAAACAGAAAAGTCAAGTGAAGAGTTAGAGTAATTATGTGGAAAATTTGGGGAAAGACACATTGCCTCATTAACAAGCCATTTTCGAAATCACTTTACATGGTGTAATCAGGCAATTTCAGGGATAAAAGGCAAAACATTTCTGGAAAATAATACCATACTTTAAACTGGAAGGGATTTGAAATGTGAGGGCTGGGGTAAATCTTGATCTTTAATGCATGTTAGTATTTTGAATGTGCCAGAATTAAAAATTAAAAGTCTAGGGTGATGATGGTATCAAAACTATAAATATTTTTCTCCCTTTCCATTCTTATCTCCATGTGTTTTTTTCATTTGACCTCTGATAATTAGCTTTATGAGGTAAGAATACAGCCTCATCTTCTGCTTCAGCATTTTGCCTTTACAGCCCAGACACGAAGATAAAGGGGCCTCTGCTTGAAAGACTCTATTTACAGTCAATCCTAGAAACCATATATCTCTAAACAGTTAGGTTTTCATCATAGTATTAAATTAATAAGTTAGACTAACTAAAAGCTTTCAGCTAGACTGTGGTATTAAGGAATGTGTCTTAGATGTTTGCTGTTTTCATTTCTACCGAGCTTTGTATAAAAAGGGGTATTTTTTTCTTTTGCATTTGTTGAAGAGTATTGGGGACCTTAATGCACCATATTGACAGACTAATAAAAATAGCAAATTGCAGTTCAGGCCTTGTGCCAACATCATTAACTCTCAGTCATGCCCAAAACAATAACAAGGGCAAAACAAAAGATATAGTTCTCCTCCAACTCAGCTAGGATCCCTGTTGAACTGTGGTCAGTAGCTCCTGACTAGGGTTCCTTTTGCTTTGAACCATTGAGTAGCCCAAGTATATTTTAACGTCAATTATGTAAACAGTCTGCCTTGCTTTCTTTCCAGGTGTTTTGTTAAGAAAAAAATTTCTTGGACACCTGTTCTTTGAGATGGACTACAAAGTGATTGAGTTCCCCTCTTTCCTATCCAGCTTCCCCGCTTTTGAAATTTACACGTAAAGTATTTAAATGTGCCAGAAATCCCTGGCTGGTGTGGCTCAGTGGATTGAGCATGGGCCTGTGAAGCAAAGGGTAGCTGGTTCAGTTCCCAGTCAGGGCACATGCCTGGGTTGCAGGCCAGGTCCCCAGTAGGGGACACATGAGAGGCAACCACACATTGATGTTTCTCTCCCTCTCTTTAAAAAAATAATAATAATAAATAAATGCACCAGAATTAATAACCATTTTAGTTAAATCATTGACTCTAAAAAAATCCACCCCACAATTTTAATACTGCGCTTGTCTAAGGCAAATTAAACAATAGAATGGGCTATTTAACCCACTTGACCAAAATACAGCCCTGTAAATTACAAGAATAAATTAAAAAGTAAATTTTCAAAGAGGTCCACTACTTTTGAAGTCAATCAGAAAAGGAAAACATTTACGGCTGCCTTTATAGATTACTAAAACTTTCATTCCAGATGCCACAAAATAATACTTAACAAAACAAAATTAAAATCATGACTTTCAAGAAAGTGAGATATCATAAAATATTTTGGTATTTAAACACATAAATTATGTTATAATATTTCCATGGGCCTGAATTCAAACCCATATTATATGATGTCACTATGCCAGTATTTATTTTTAAAAAGCATTAAATGTTTTCTTTTTTCCTTTTATTTTCATTCCTTGTATATAAAAAACATATTTTACTTCTTAATTCCAGAATTATTTCTAAAGAAAATAAATAAGTACCAGTGGAGATGTTGGAAGAACAAATTAGGAGAAGCATGTGATAAATACTCAGGACAAAATTTGTATTTGTTACTTTTCTGAAAATTATTTGTAATCGGGAGTTCTTAAGTACAACTCTTCAACATTACACCATGCCATATTCAATTGCTTTATACAATATCTCAGGAAATGGTCTAGCGGGTTTGCAGTAGTTAAAATGAGATTCATTTCCAATATCGATTCACTTTTCTCACGACAGCACTCCCATCTTGAAAGTCCTCCGATGCTTTGAAATCCTCATTTTTGTTCAGTTGACTGTGAACTTCCCTGCCTGTTCTTTCAAAATTGAAATATGGGTCAAGCTTGCACTAAATTTCTTCATGAACCATTTAAAACAACCTACATTTAAAGACTTTTGGAACTACAGACTCTAAATTTCAGATTCTTCTTTCCTCTCGAATTAAATAAAACTAATTGTGAAATAGTTCAAACATAAAGAAAAGCAAAACAAATGAGGAAATAGCCATGCATCTTCTAATCAGTACATGCTGGTGTACCTAATCCCAATCTACAATTCTATTTCAATGTAGGAGGTATGTAATTACCATGTAACAAGTCCAGGATGCTAAATCAGTAATTTATACAGTCTTACTAGAAGATCATGTTTCCATAGACTCCTTGGTCCTAGCCTAAGCAGTGAGTCAAAAATGGGCCCAAGTTACTTTTCTATAAATCAGAAAATAATTGCAAAAAATTAAGAACAGATTCTAAGAACAAATGGAAACCTCAGAGGATGATACACTTTACTAACCTAAAAAAAAAAAAATGAAGAGTAGAGAGAAAGCCTGAAGGTCTAGGATTAAACCACAGTTTGCAAAATCAGATGAGATTACCCATGGGTTTATTTTGAACAGAAAATGGGAATTAGGGACTGAATAAGAGCTTCTGTTTCCATTGAACTGAAATGGTTCATATTGAGCCATAGTTAAAGGGTCAATGAAGTTAAAGTTAGAGAATCATGATTTTAGAGAACCCAGGACAAGACAGCACAATCATCCCTGAGAAGGGGGTACTAGATCTGTTGTTTAAGAAGTATAATAGAATATATTTTGGAAAACAATCTCCTTAAAATTGTTTAGAAAATACTCTGAAAGTATTTTTTCTACGGTTAGATTTCTTTGAATGAGGTGGTTGGAAAAAATCCATAGATGTTGCTTGTGTGGGATGATAGTTGTAAGATACTGCAGGAACATTACCCCTCATGGGCTGGTCAGGGTAAATTAGTCCCAAGGTAAATTTCAGCAAACAGAAATGTACAAACCTTGTATATTGAACTTCTGTTGATGTGTTCTGGCATCTATTTCCCTTATTCTAATAAGAGTTTCACCCTTCTTCCTATAACCTGGTCATGCTATATATAACCATTACATATTGAAAATATTGAATAGTTATTATGTAATATATAATTAAATTCTGCATAAGAATAATTATGATACTCAAAATAACTCATGTATAGCTCTCATTGTATACCAAGAACTGTATTAACACTTTAATCCTCACTATGTTGGTGGCAATTATTATCTGATTTTTAACTAATAGGACAACTAAGACACAGGAAGTTTTAGTTTCTTGCTCAAGATCACTCAGATAGTTAAGTGGTGAAACCAGGATATAAACTCAGAAAAATCTAGCTTCATGTATGTACATGTGTATTAAGATTAGCTAGATAAATAGATAGATAGATATAGAGAGAGAGTCTTCCATATTTACTAGTTATAGTTTAATTTGGGGCAGGGCACTGAATATCTATTAAGTTGGTTTTTTTTTTCCCTAACAGCTATTTATACATGAAGAAAATTAGCCTTCTATGATATGCAGTATTTCCCTCCAGGGTTTTCTTTTGCCTTTTAATTTTTCCTACCATTCAGATTTTGATTTTTTTCTTTGCATGTTTTCATATAGTCAAGTATAGCAATCTTTAAGTCATACAGTCTCTGAATTTTATGTTTTCAAAAAAAGATTTTTCAATTTGAGTTTATGAGAAAGTATCCCCATGTTTTCACCTAGTGCTTTTATTATTCCATTTTACCCTGAAACATTTAGTCCATTTGGAATTTTATGTTTTATATTTTACTTATGATATTTTTGGCTAGGGTCAGGTAGGCTGTTATAGCCTTTCTTTTCACCCATCCAGTCCTCTACCCACTTATACACATGAATTATTGTGATATGGATGGGCTAGGGCCATACAAATACATTAAGACTCAAACTCCGAGCATGTCAAAGGCTGTGAACCAGTGTAGTTTCTGCTCTTTGGTTTCTACATTTCAGTGAATCCTATCTCATACTCATATTAAAAATTAAAATTTATTAACAGTATGCTAGATAAAATCACCAAAATCATTAAATCAGCAAAAGTCTTTAAAATATTTTAACATATTATTTAACTAGAAAGTTGTCAAGCACTAAAGCAGTATTTCCGCAGATTGGTATCCAAGCATAATTGGTGGCAAGATCAAGGGAAAGCCTTTCTAATGGCATAATGGGAGTTTGATGACTTGGTGTAGTTGCTCTTCTGTAAACTGTGGTTCTCATGAACTGTTTGACCCTCTTCATCAACGTGAAGTTAATACTTTAATAATATCATTACCTTCTATAGGGATGGACAATCATACGAGGTTAAAGTATCACCTGAGAACTGGTGAGACATTGTTTGTAGACCCGATGCTGTCTTGAATGAATTTTGATATCAGGTGTAAGATCCCTAATTTCTGTAAGGGAATTCAAACATGTGAACTCCAATTTTGCTCTCAGTTCTAAAATGCTCTGATTCTCATCATGACTCATCTGGAGACACTGGTTACTGGATAGTTTAGTTCAAACAACAGAGTTTGTCCTTAGCACAGATTTGTTTTGAAGACTGGCTTTCAAAAACACTGTAGTAAAGTCTCATTTTTTAATTTTTTTAAATAAAATCTGGGGGGCGGAGATGGGAGGGAGGTGGGGAGCACTGGGTGGGGGGCAGGGCTGGGAATACAAGAAAGAAAAGTGTACTTGAACAAGAGTTAAATAAAAATTAAAAAAATTAAAAAAATAAAATCTAAAATAATAATCATTTAAAATTTTACTCCTTGACTTAGGCATAAATTACTAATCTGCAGAAAAGTAAATTGCATATAACATTTTATAAATAACAATAGAGAATCATAGCATTAAAATATTATTGAATAATTTCTTAGCCACAAAAACCTATAACTCATGAAGGCTTTTTTTGTCTCAGTGTTGAATCATTCAAAAGATTCAAAATAGCATATTCTACCACATCAATTTACTCTGTTCATAGGAGAGTAACCTTAGTGAACTTTGACCCATCAACAGTTCCTAACCATCTGCTTCCAAAAGAAAATGATGCTTTCTTCAATGAAAGGCATAAAAACACAGGGTATATGCCTAATTGCCCAGCTGGCTGAGTTTAGAATAAAACACTGCAAAACTGATTGGTGAATTGATTTTGCCATTTGCTATGGTTTTCTGCAAGCATCTAATCAATTGTGCAGTTTGTGCTGACCCATTTTGGGGTTATTGTGTTCTCTGTGTAATATTTATCTTCAATGCCATTTTAGCACTATGTATTTTTGTACATTTGTAAAATGAAAGCATTCTCGTTATGCACATTCCAGAGCTTTTGTATGACAGGTCCATATAATATACATGTATACATAATTTTAAAAATTAAGTTAGCGATCAGCATAATAAAAAGTTCCTACATCTGATATACTCAGAATAGAAATATTTAATTTAATTAAGCTGAGGGACAAACAATATTGAGATACAAGAATTTGAATATTACATCAATGACAAATTGACACTTTTCCCCCTATTTATATCTGATCCATTAATTCATAGATTTCAGAATTTGGAAGTAACCTTAAGTGTCCTCTAATCCAACCAGCCATCTAATGCTCAAATTCCCTCTACAACATCTCCACCATGTGGTTATTTGGCCTAAGTCACCACCAAGAGCAGGAAACAGTATGTCCAGAGGAAATAGAATTATCCTTGCTCAGCCCTGACTATTGCAGAGCCCCTCTCTATTGCATAGCCCCTCTCTATGTTAAACTCACACTAATCTGTCTGATACTCCTGAAAATTGTTTTTAGTTTCGTCCATCGGTGAATAATATTTTGAGCCTGAATCATTCTCACTAATGTTCCCTTTCCATTGAAAGACCTTCCACATGAAGAGAGATATTAGTATTATCTAAATCCGTGTATATTTCTGACCAAATTCTTCTAAACATTCTATAATGTCTTCACTCTCCTATTAGAATGTGGAACTTAAACTTGTACATTATGCACTCAGTGGTAGCTGATTATCAGAGTAAAGGCAAATTATTACTTCAACTGCCAACATTCTTGACATGATACTTCTGTTAATGCAACCCGAAGAGACATTGATAAAAACCACACACTACTGTGCTGTGGTCTGTAACCCCTAAATTGCTAACAGATATAGCACTTTTCTGTAATTATGCAGTTTGCTTTTGGCTTTTTACACCTAACAGAATACATTTAAATTTGCTCAGATTAGCTATGAACATTCAAATTCTAGCCTTTGATTCAAATTAAAAGCCTAATGAATTTTATTTAAAATCTGTAATTTAATATTTAATTTCTATAATTCCATTAGTTAGTTCAGCTACATATGATGAGAAGAAATAGTAATTGCGGCTTAAACACAATTAAGCTTATTACTGTCTCATGTGTAAAAGGTCAGGGGGTCGGAGGTTGAAAGCTGTCCACGTGGCCCCCAGTCGCCCAAGGTGCCCTCTTCCTCTTACACTTTCACTGACATGGTTTTCTTCCTCCAGGTCAACTCAAGTTCCAAAAGGGGCCCTGCTATTAACTCTAAGAAGACTGTCAGGAGAATTTTAAAAAGATAGAAGAAGAAAATTAAATCCTTTTCAGCTGACTCAGTTGTATTTTAAAAAAATTATTTTTCTTAAGTCTATGGTTTTACATCAGTGTAAGGAATAAAGACAATGTACTTTTATTTCACTAGGCCATAGCCTGAACTAGAAATGTAGTTCCTTTTATTAAGGAGAAAGGAAAGAATTGCATTACTTTCAGATATATGTGAAACATGAAAAAGAATTGTCTATATGCCAGGTCATTAATCAAGCCACAACAAATTCCCAAGGATTGAGAAAAAAAGAAGTTTCACTTTCACAAAAATTAAAATGCTTGTAATATCTGGCAAGAATATATCACAACAAAAGCACTTGTACTTCTGGCGGAAGTATAACTTTGTTTAACAATTCTGAAAACCATGTTGTTATAAACTAGTAATGTTGAATATCTATTACTTCTAACTCAACGATTCCGTTTTGAGTAGGATGTCCTGAATATACTCACCGGGAGGCAAGTGCTAAAATATTTGTGATAGCGTAATGCTGAAAAAGTATATCAACAGTAGTAAAAAATATGAACACATTGTTTTACATAGCAGTCCCATCAACAAGGATAAACCTTGAAAACATGATGCATCATAAAAATATAAAAGCCCCTAAAAATATAAAGATTATGAGATCATTTGTATAATGAAAACAGGCAAAGATAACCAATTTATTATTCAGTTATTCAAACATGTACTGCTTTTAAAATGAACGAAAAATAAGTGGTGACAAAGTGAGTAAAAAAAGAAATGTTTTGGGGAAGGGAGAAAAAAACCATGAAGGTAGGAGATGAGAAAATAGGAGCATTACTAAGTAAGACTCCATATCTGGGGTGAGTGCCCCATATAATGTAAAAATTGTATGTATATATTATACATACTCTTTTATGCATAATGAGCTTCATTGAAAAAATTTAAAGAACAGGCAAAATGTGCATGTGTTCTGAGTAAAAGAAACTATATGAAACAATGTGATAAAGTTTTGAAAAAAAGGAAAGACATTAAGATAATGCAAACTAAATATAAACAGGACTTAATTATGAAATTCCCTGACATTTACTATTTAGAGGACTTAATTAAAAGGACACATAATATAATAATACAAGGCAAAATTCATAAATATTTCACAGTCCTAATTCTGTATGAAAGATATAACCTGGACAATGAAGCAAAACTATTAAAAGGTAAAGTGAGGTTTGTTCTGATATTTTATGTATTTGTTGATGTTTCCACAATACCTAAAACAGGGCTTGTGATACTGGGCATTAAAATTGCTTTGTTTAATAAATAGAAGAAATAATTTTAATGGAAAATACTTGTATATTAAAGCTGTTAAATACAGAAGAGTTACTACAAGGAATTAAGACATAATGCAATTAAACAATTGCAGAATATGTGTACATTCCTGTACATACACTTATATGTACAAAATACACTTCTACTTATATTTGTTTTTATAATCATTTTTATTGTTATTCTGTTACAATTGTCCTATTTTTCCCCTTTGTCCTCCCCCACCCATCCTACACCCTGTTCCCACTGTTAATTCCTGCACTGTTGTCCTAGTTTGTGGGTCTTTGATGTCCTTCCCCTTCTTTGTATCATTATCCCTCTCCCCCATCCCCTCTGGTCACTGTTAGTCTGTTCCATGTTTCCATGCCTGTGGTTCTACTTTGTTCATTAGTTTATTTTGTTCATTAGATTCCTCTTATAGGGGACATCATATGGTACTTATCTTTTACCAACTGGTTTGTTTCATTTAGCATAATACTTTCCAGTTCCATCCAGGCTCTCACAAAGGGTAGGAGTCCCTTTTTTCTTATGGCTGCATAGTATTCCATTGTGTAAATACACCACAGTTTTTTTGATCCTCTCATCTAGTGATGGGCACTTGGGCTGTTTCCAGCAATTGGCTACTGTGAATAATGCTGCTAGGAGCATAGGGGTGTATACATTCTTATGAATTGATGATTCAGAATTCTTAGAGTATATTCCTAGTAGCAGAATTGCTAGGTCAAAAGGCAGTTCAGTTTTAGATTTTTGAGAAATTCCATATTGTTTTCTACAGTGGCAATAGTAGTCTGCATTCCCACCAACAGTGCACTAGGGTTCCCTTTTCTCCAAATCCTCACCAGCACTTGTTGTTTGTTGATTTATTAACGATAGCTATTCTGACAGGTGTGATATCTCATTGTGGTTTTAATTTGTATCTCTCTGATTACTAGTGATGTTGAGCATCTTTTCATGTGTGTATGGGCCATCTGTATGTATTCCTTGGAGAAGTGTCTATTCAGGTCCTTTGCCCATTTTTTAATTGGATTGTTTGTCTTTCTGGTGTTGGGTTGTCTGAATTCTTTATATATTTTGGAGATCAAACCCTTCTCCTAAGTATCCTTGCCAAGTATGTTCTCCCATACAGTTGGTTCCTTTTTCATTTTGATGATGTTTTCTTTAACTGTACAGAAGCTTTTTAATTTGAAATAGTGCCATTTTAAAAATTTTTCTCTTTTACCTCCCTTGTCCCAGGAGATATATTGGAAAAAAAAATTGCTGAATGGAATGTTTGAAATTTCACTGCATATGTTTTCTTCTAGGACTTTTATGGTGTCTCAACTTATGTTTAAGCCTTTTATCCATTTTGAGTTCATTCTGGTGTATGGTGTAAGTTTGTAGTATAATTTCTCTTTTTTTTGTATGCATCAGTCTAGTTCTCCCAACACTATTTATTGAAGAGGTTATTTTTACTCCATTGTATGCTCATACCCACCTTGTCAAATATCAATTGACTGTAGAGACTTGGGTTTATATTTGGGTTCCCTATTCTCTTCCATTGATCTATGTGTCTATTTTTATATCAGTACCAGACTATTCTTATTACTGTGGTCTTGTAGTATAGCTTTATATCAGGTATTGTCATCCCTCCTACTTTGTTATTCTTTCTCAAGATTACTGAGGCTATTCAGGATCTTTTTTGGTTTCATTTAAATATTTGAAATAATTTTCTAGATGTTTTAAGTGCCCTCAGTATTTTAATAGGAATTGTATAAACTCTGTGGGTTACTTTGGATAGTAGGGACATTTTAATGATGTTAATTCTTCCAATCCATGAACATGGTATATGCATCCATTTATTGGTATCTTCCTTAATTTCTTTCTTCAGTGTTCTATGGCTTTCTGAGTATAGGTTTTTACCTCCTAGGTTAAATTTATTCCAAGATACTAAATTTTCTTGTTGCTAGAGTAAATGAAATATTTATCCTAATTTCTCTTTTTGATGTTTCATTGCTGGTGTACAAAAATACCCTCAATTTCTGAATATTCACTTTGTATCCCACTATTTTGTCAAATTAACTGTTTATGTTGAGTAGGTTTTTTTTTTAGTGGAGACTATAGGGTTTTCTATGTACCCTATCATATTGTCTGCAGATAGTGACAGTTTTACTTCCTCCTTTCCAATTTGGGTGTCTTTTGTTTCTTTTTCTTGTCTTATAGCTATAGCTAGACTTTCCAGTACTGTATTGAATAAGAGTGGTGAAAGCAGACACCCTTGTCTTGTTCCTGATCTTAAGGAAAAAGCTTTAGAAATTGTCCATTGAGTATAATGCTGACTAAAGACTTCTTGTATACGGCTTTTATTATGTTGATGTATTTACGCCTGCATTGCTGAGGGTTTTTATCTTAAATGGGGGCTCAATTTCATCAGATGTTTTTTCAGCATCTATTAATATTATCATGTGAATTTTGTCCTTCATTTTGTTTATGTGGTGTATTACATTTATTAACTTGAGAATATTGTACCATCCTTGCATCCCTGGGATGAATCTCATTTGATCCTGGAGTATGATTTTTTTAATGTGTTGCTGAATTTGGATTGCCAATATTTCATTGAATGTTTTAGCATATATGTTCAGCAGAGGTGTTGGCCTGTACGTTTTCTTCTTTGTTGTGTCTTTACCTGGTTTTGGAATTAGGATAATACTGACCTCATAAAAAGAGTTTGGATTCTTCCCTCTTCTTGAATTTTTGTATAGTTTGAGGAAATTAGTTAGTTATTCCTGAAATGTTCAGCAAAATGCACCTGTGAAGCCTTCTGGTCCAGGGCTTTGGTATACCAGGAGTTTTTTTTTTGATTACTGCTTTAATTTCACTAGTTGTTATTGGTGTATTTGGGCTTGCTGCTTCTTCTTGATTCAGTTTTGGAAAATTGTATGTTTCTAGGGATTTGTACATTTTGCCGAGGTTGTCCAATTTCTTGGCATATAGTTGTTCATTACAGTCCTTTGTATGTCTATTGTTTCAGTTGTCATTTCTCCTCCTTCATTTTTAATTTTATTTGTTTGTTCTTCTCTCTTTCTTTCTTAATCAGTCTGGTTATAAGTTTGTCAGCTTTGTTCATCTTTTCAAAGAAGGCACTCCTGGATTTACTGATTCTGGATTGTTCTTTTAGTCTCTATGTTATTTAATTCTGCTTTGATCTTGATTATTTCCTTCCTTCTTCTCACTTAGGGCTTTGTTTGTTGTTTTTCCTCCAGTTCTTGTAAAGGTAGGGTTAGTTTGTTTACTTGGAATTTTTCTATCTCCTTTAGGTAGGCCTGCATTGCTTTGAACTTCCATCTCAGGACTGCCTTCTCTGTGTCTAATCGATTTCAGATTGCTGTGTGTTCATTTTCATTTGTTTCCTGCTACTTTCTGATTTCTTCCTTGATCTCATTGTATACTCTTTTATTATTTAATACCATGTTATTCAGTCTCCATGTATTTCAATGTTTTAGATTTTTTACCCCAGAATTTGTTTCTAATTTCAATCCCTTGTGGTCTGAGCACATGCTTGATATAATTTCAGTTTTCTTGAATTTGTCGAGTCTTGTTTAATGTCCTTCCATGTAGTCTATCTTTGGAAATGTTCCATGTGCAATTGAAAATAATTTATATTTTGCTTCTCTGGGGTGAAAGGTTCTGCATATATCAATTAAGTTCATTGGATCTAGAGGGTCATTCAGTGCCACAATATCTTCATTGATTATTTGGAAGATCTATCCATTATTGACAGTGGGGTTTTAAAATCCTCTACAATGACTGCTATTCTCAGTATTTTTCTTGAAGTCCTCCAAAATTTTATTTATATATTAAGGTGTTCTTTTGTTCTTACAAGGGTTATATTATTCTATAGGACTACTCCCTTAAGTATTATGTAGTGACCTTCTTTGTCCCTTTGTATTGCTGCCTCAGCTTTCTTTTCATGTCTGTGTGCTTGGAATATTTTTTCCATCCCTTCACTTTTAACTTGTGTAGATTTTTTGTTCTGAGGTGTGTCTTGTAGGTAGCATATATGTGGGTTGTGTTTACTTACCTATTCAACAACCCTATGTTTTTTTATTGGATCATCAAACCCATTTATATTTAAGGTTATTATTGATAGGTACTTATTCATTGTCATTTTTTCTGTGTCTGTGTTCCTCTCTCTCTTCTTCTTCTTCATTTTTTTTTATAGAAGTCCTTTTAGCATCTCTTCCAGTGCTGGTTTGTTGGAGATGTGCTCTTTTAGTTTTCTTTTGTCTGGGCAGTTCTTCATTTCACTTTTCATTTTAGCTGAGATCTTTGCTAGATAGAATAGTCTTGGTTATAGATCCTTATTTTTATACCTAGAATGTTGGGAACTGCCCTGCCTGGTTTCAGAAGCTATAAATCCCCCATGGCTAAGGCTGAGTGAGCAACCTTGGAACCATAAGCCACTAAGGAGACAAAGCTTATCTCCCTGGCAGGGGTGCCACCTATGCCCCTTTTACTTCACCCTGCATGGCCCCCAATGCATGGTCAGTTAGCCAATAACAGGTAATATTCCTCAAGGAAGGAACAACTTAAGAAAGGCACAATTGTGTGTGGGGTGGGGGCAAGGAAGGACTTCAGGGGCTATAGCAAAAGGGGGTGATGGACCCTCACCCTTCGGTTTGACATAGCCTGAGTCCACATTCTGTTTGAGAGAAGTTTCCTAATCTCTTGGCTGCCTTACTTCCCCTGACTGACTTAAGCCTGAAACAATGACGGAGGGCAATGTAGCCCTGTGCTGAAAAGGGTGGGTTCTCAAGGGTGATCAGGCCTAAGAAAGAATACATAAAATCCTGTGAAACATGCTTTGCTAAGAATGCTCTCAATTAAATGATAGAGGTCCGAGCAGGAAATGAATTTATTTCCCAAAGTTTTGTAGCCCTTTAGCTAACAGACCCTGACTCAGAATAAGCTCTCATAGTTTTTTGTATGTTATATTGTTTGATCCTTACTTCCTGACAATCCTTACTTCCTGACAGTGACCTTGACCTATAACATAATTGTTGAGAACCACTCTGCCTTGTTTCAGGAATTATAACTACCCCCCATGGCTAAGGATGAGTGAGTGGCCTCCAGAATGTGAGCCACAGGAGACAAAGCTCGTCTCTGGTAGCAAACTCTGCCTCAGCTTACTCCCCTGCCCCCAAAGCTTGGTCAGCTAGTCAGAGATGGATAAGACTCCTCAGAGAGAGGGACAACCTAAGCCAGACACAATCACTTGGGAGGCCATCATGGAAGGACTTAGGGGGCTGCAATAAAGAGGGAGGGGTGGACCCTTGCTCCCTGGCTATTCTGACATAGCCTGAGTCCCTATGTCCTGTGGGAGAAGTGCTTCTTGGTGCTAATCCACTTAAGCCCGAAAACCTGTGTGGGGAGGCAGTGCAGGTCCTTGCCTTGCTAGAGCAGGTAAATCAGGTATAAGAAAGAATTCCTAAAAGTCCCGTGAAGCCTGCTTGGCTAAGAGTGCTTTCATTCATATGTTAAGGGTCTGAGCTGGAAATGAGTATGTCTCCCAAAGTTTCTGCAACCCCCTTTCCTGACAGACACTGACTCAGACTAAGCCCTCATATTTCTTTGAAATGTTATCTATCGTTTGATCCTTGCTGCCCTGTATTCCTGTGTGTTACAACCCAATAAAAGCCCCTGGAGGAAATGGCTCCTGGCCTGTTCCCTCTGAGAAACTGGCCACCTCTCCTCCCCAAGCAGATCATGTCTTGGTAGTGTTACTTTCATCCATGGCAGATGGGGGGACTTGAGGGCAAAGTTGCTCCCACACATAATAGCTACACATCAAAAGGTATTTGCAGTGTTATGTATAATAGTCAAGATTTGGAAGCCACCCAAGTGCCCATCAGTAGATGAGTGGATAAAAAGCCATGGTACATTTATACAATGGAATAAAACTCAGCTGTAAAAAGAAGGAAATCTTAACTCTGGTGACAGCATAGATTGATCTGGAGAGTATTAAGCTAAGTGAAATCAGCCAGCCAGAAAAAGACAAATACCATATGATTTATCTTATATGTGTAACCTAATGAGCAAATTGAGTTAACAAATAAAATAGAAATAAACTCATAAACACAAGAAACATACTGGCAGCTGTCACATGGGTGGGGTTTGGGGGGACTGGGTGAGCAAAAATGAAGGGATTAAGTAAAAAAATAAAAAACCTCATAGACACAGACGGCAGCATGGTGATTACCAGAGAGAAAGGGGAGAGGAGGGAGGTAGAAGAGAGTAATGGGTGGTAACTAGTGATGGAAGGAGACTTGAATGTGGGTGATGATCACACAATACAATACACAGATGATGTATTGTAGAATTGTGCATCTGAAACCTATATAATTTAAACTAATGTCACCCCAATGAATTCAATAAATTTTTTAAAGGGCATTTGAGGGAACAGAGGGAGTAGTTTTGGAAAATAATGCTTTAGGAGTATTAGGCTATTTGTAATATTTGAGCAGTACTAGCATTGGTAAAACAATTATTTTGAAAATAATATTATTATTTCACATATAATAATTGTCAAGAACCTTGTTTATTATTTTTATCACTCTCTTGTATGTGACAAAATGAGTAATTAGCTGGTATGCAAGAATGGAATCTTTCTAAAATCCTGTGGGTTTTTTCTTTTTATTTTTTATTCTCATATAAAGACTATCATTGGAATATAATACAATTTGATACACATGTATTTTATTTTAAGTCAGCTAATGACATGCCAACTGCTTTGTTTCTTTCTTTACAGCATTATTCAGTGTTTTAAAAAATGGCCTGCCAGCCCTGGAGCTCTGTAGGCTGAGGCACATCTTTATCACCAGCTAATATGGTACCTGTTCTCTCAAAAGATGGGCTCAGACACGATGGCGGAGCCTCCACATCTGTCTCCTCCAGGTGGCAGTTGTGCTTCCTTCCCCACTGTTTTCTTCATTAACGCTAATTTACTCTTTGAAGAATTGGCAACTGTTTTGCAAAATATGAGCATTTTTCCCCTTAGAGGAATAGATCTGAGAATTTGCAGGACTGATTAAATTAAAAAATAGTTGTGGAGTAAGTCTCCTGGCCTCACAGATATTACTCCCTGTTTCTTAATCTGAGAGTACCGTTTAATGGCATGATCTCAGCTCTATAAACAAATCCACATTCCAAGAAACCTCATTCCATGAGGAACTTGGATAGGTAGTTTCAAAAGAAAATATGTGTGTTTTTTTTACAATAGCAAGGAAGTCTGAATATTATCCTAGGATGAAACACATTCTCCATCCCCACCTGCTAACTCTTTAGACTATGTAAAAGAACATCTGGCATGTATACAGTGTATACAGGATGGGGCAAGAGTAGGTTTACAGTTGTTTGTATGGGAAATAATATAGTAGTTAACTAAAAATAACACATGAATAAACTCTGTATTTCATGTACTCACAAATGTAAACCTACTTTTTGCCTCCCCCTGTACCTGCAGGTGGAAAAAATTGGTAATAACACTTTGTAGTCTTTATGTTAAGAAATAAAAGCTTTTCAACATTAACAAATAGAAAGGGGATTTTTGTATACTTTTTTAAAAAATAGGAGAAAAATATTCTTTTATTTTTATTTATTTAATTTCTTTGCTCATTCAGTAAATAATTGCTGAGGTTCTTCTATGTTCAAGGGACCGTGCTAGTTGCTATGAGGATCAAGTTCTGCTTTAGAAAAGATAGATTTTAATAGGACAAATTACATGCTTGCAATCATTCTACAATAGTATGAAGTGAGCAATAATAATTTTATCATAGAGTAAATTGTTTTGAAAAATAATACATTAGGAGTATTAGGCTATTTCTAATATTTTAGCAGCACTACAATTTATGAAGTATTTATTTTGAAAACAGTATTATGCTCGGTTGGTCAAAAAGTTCCTTTGATTTTTTTATAAGATAGCTCTAATATTCCTTAGTTGTCTTTAACATCATTTGAAACAAGTTTGTTAAATTGTATTGTGACAACTGTATTTAAAATATATATATATATATCAGCATGTATTTAAAAAACTTACCAAAATTGGTAAAAATTTGTGTTGCCATTTTAATATTGAAGATGGAAGAAAATGCACAACATTTTTGGCATATTATGCATTATTATTTCAAGAAAGGTGAAAAGGCAACTGAAACTCAAAAAAAGATTTGTGCAGTATATGGAGAAGGTTCTGTGACAGATAAAAAAAGTAGTTTGTGAAGTTTTCTGTTGGAGTTTCTCATTGGACCATCTCCACAGTTGGGTAGACCAGTTGAAGTCAATTGCAAGCAAATCAAGACATTAACAGAGAACAATCAATTTAATAAGACACTAGAGATAGCTTACAAACTCAAAATATCCAAATTGTATTGGTGGAAATGATATATGTGTCTTTCATTTTACAGAAAAAAAACCGTGGACATTTCGGCCAACCCATAATAATCATTCATCATTGCTATCATTTGGGCTAGAAAATGAAGTGTGTTCATGAGATAATTCCCATAAGATAGACTGACTTGTGGTAGGCTGCTTCTAAAATGATTCCATTTTGGAATTATCCCCTCTGTGTAATTCCCTCTCCCTAGGCGTGGGTTGGACTTGGTGACAAGCTTCAATCCAAAAGCACAGAACAAAAATGATGGAATGTCACTTCCAAGATGCAGATATAAAAGGCTCTGACTTTTATAATGTTCCTAGGTTCTCTTAGACTCTTCTCGCTGACTTGATTCTCTAAAGAACTGCAATGGTATGAGATATCCTGTGGAGAGGCCCAGATGGGAAAGAACTGAGACCAAGTTCTGGCCAAGAGCCAGCAGGGAATTAAGGACCTCAGTTTATGAGGGAATGAATGTCAGTGAACATGTGTATGAACTTGAGAAAACAGATACCGTCACAGTCAAGTCTTGATATGTTTGCAATCCTGGTGGACATCCTGACCACAACCTTGAGAGAGACTCTAAGCCAAAGATCAGAGTTGTGGCTAGATTTTTGATCTATAGGAACTCTGAGGTAGTAAGTGTTTGTTTTCTTATGACTCTATGTTTTGGATATGTTGTGTGCAGCAGTGAGAAACTAAAACAAAGCATAAGTGGTTCTAAGAGCAAGATTTTGCTAGTGAGTAATAGTCTTTAGGAAACTCCTATAGGCTAGTCATGAATTACACAATAATGGACAAAACAGTAAAAGATTATGCTTGTTGACATGATGATCTGCGAACAAAATATCCAGCAGTGATGCAGATGATTAATTAAGTTGTCCTGAGATCAATGAAAAACATGCAATGTGCAAGGAGTTCGTAAAATAAGCATGCCCCATCTAGGCTGAGAAGTCAGTGATGACATCCCTCAAGAAATTCTATTAAATGGGTAGAAGGGTGAAAATAGTGACTAGTATAAGGAGTAGAAAGCTTTCTTTATAGAAAAGAAGACGCATGTGCAAAGCCTTGGGGCTGGAATCTGGTATGACAAAGACTTTGTCATGTTGAGCTTCATAGAGCATTAAGTACTTGGGATTGTTTCCTAAGAGGAAACTAAGAAAGCAATACTAAGAAATTGAGGTTTAACAGAGGACACTACTTAATTATACTTGTAATTTTATAGGGATCTCCCTGGTTACCTCATGGAGAAAGCCTGGATACCAGAAAGCTAGTTAGAAAGCTGAGAAATAATAGAGGCTTCATTTCACGTGGCTATGGCGGTGATAAAACGTACTCACTAGAAGGTAATCACTGTGGCACTACAACAAGAATTTATGCAATATCGACATTTTACAGAGATGCAAAATATTTACTATATATGAATGTTATTTTGTTTAGTCAGTCAGAAGTATCTAATGATAATTTATAATATTAAAAATGTTCTTCACACATGGAGAAACATGCATAACTACAGAAAGGGTAACGAGATCAGTTCTACTTTGCTACAGATTACACTAGAATAGTACCACTTCACTCCTCTGGAGAAAAGTGATTATAATACCTTAAATGACTTAACTTTTACCAAAAATTAAATAATAGTTTTATATTTCTTTGTTCATCCTTTTCCACTGTTTCATTTTTATCATGACTACACAGGTTAATGCCATTGAAAAAACTATTTTTCACACTGATGTGAGGAAGAGATAAGTACATGGCGTATAATAGCAGAATAATTTATATTTTCCTTTCCAACATTTTCTCCCAGAAGGATCAGAGTTCAAGTAATCAGGGATGTAAAATGATATAGTGCCACACATAGTGAGAAGTAAAATCTATCAGTGGACACTTGAAGGAAAATCACCTTCTACTTCAATAGATTCCAGGAGGTAATCCCAGCTAATCACTTAAAGAAAAACTTTCTTTCCAACCTAGTTTAGTACAAAGAATAATAGTGCATATTATGGGATAGTCTATATTATTGTTATACAAAAATATTATAGTCAGATTAAATGAAACCCAGAGCACATCTATGTTGCTGAGACCATATAGCAGCTGTGTTGCGTTTTCTACCCTATTGCACAGTCAGAGTCACTTACAGGGAATTCAACACGGCATAGTTTACCAACACAGTACTTGGATTTTCATCATAAACTCTACATCCAATAAATAAATAACAATTTTGAATTTTCTGTAGTTAGGTCCTGTGTTATAAAGATCAATTTATGAAAATACAGAGCCAGTACTGTGACTATTATAAAGTATTTTAAAAAATAATGTGCCTCCATTCATCACCAGAGGACTATAAAATTATTCTTTTCCCTGATGGGCCTACTTTTCTGTAGCAAGTTTTATAGAAGAATCACACATAACCAGGTCCTCTTCATATGCGAAGAGGAAGCATCTAGATATTGGACTTTATTTTGAGTTCAGTTCAACCTCTTGCTCCAAAGGCTGTGATTCTCTTAATAAAAACACATCCTGTTTTGCTAAATGTTGGTTCTTTCCCAGGAGTCTAGTTCCCTGACTTCATGTGATGATTATGGGGCATGACTGTTCAGGTTTCCCTGATTAGTGTCTGTCACCTTGACAGTCATTTCCACCTTGTTCTGATAAAGGGCACACACGATCTCATCATCTTTGGGTGATTACACTCGGTTCATATTCCGTGGTTATTGACTGTGTACTTCCAACTTAGATTTAAATAAAAGGCCAGTTATACCATATTAGACAACCCATGCTTACATTTTATGAAGGTCACGCTTATGTCAGGAGCTGTTAAGCCATCAGCCTAGACTCCAAACATCTGTTCAGGGTTAGCATTAAATAAATCCCTAGATGTCCACAGTAGAAACACAATAAAATTGCATATGAAATACAAAGTTTAGAATGTACTTACTATTGTATCAAAATATTGAAGATTAAGATTTAAAATTGTATTTGGAGAATTGTTCTAGTTACTACAATGCAGGGTGCAGAGAGATTTGGTAAATACACATTTATTGACCTACTGAACAGTGAAATACAGAATTCTAGAAATAAGAACCAAAGCTAACGAGCGATTTTATTTTTGCTTCAGAACCTAAGGAGTTTTCACAAATAAAATTGTAATACCAATATTTAGAAACACATTTTTACAAACTTGTGATGCAGAATACCATATTTTACCAAGGACCTCAGTGAAAGCACTTATGCAATGTTTTTCCACATCATAATATACTTCTGTACTACTGCCAAAAACAGTAAGGAAGTCAGTTAAATAATGTCTCTTTTCTCCAAGCTTGGCAGGAAATAGTGCTCTCTGTTCTTAAAGAGGAAGAGCTGCTACTGAGACATCTGCCTTTGTCGTTTACAGACGGGACTACTACTGCAGAATGGTTCACAGTGGAGCTCTTACATGTAGAAAAACTAACAGAGAAAGGATAAAACAGACCACTGTGCCTACAGCTGAGTTACCACTGAATCGCTGTTTCTTATTTTAACAAATTAATCTATTACAGTTTCCATTCATTGTTGTGCTAGCCCTCATAACAAAACTGAACCATATTTATTTCTTTTTTATAGGGAAGACAATTCAAAATTATGAGATCTCAGAAATTTATCCAGATGGTAAAGGTTTAAGATAGAATTTAATTCAGGCCTATCTGGTCACTGATAATGTACCATTGGTTATTGTTTTTTAAAAATTAATTCACTAATAGGTTCTCATTCTTAAGAAAAAAATATTTTTATCAAATTTCAGACACATGCCTTTATTTTTATTTTTTAAATTTAATCTTTATTCTATTTTTCATTACCAATTAGGAAAAAAACCAATATTATTAACCTGACAAAAAAGTGGAATGAGGTATACTCTTTTATCTAAGTGTGACAAAATACAAACTTCTGGCTCATTATTTATAAGGTAATTTAAATGACATGTGGCAACCCAAACATTTTGACTTCTGTTAAAAATGTTTGTTGGGGTATCTTCGTTCTAATGTTGCCAGAAATTTAAATCAATTATAGGAAACCCAAGATGGTGACGGAGTAGATGGAAATTATACTCATCTCCTCCCAGGACTAAACTGGAATTGCAACTAGATTATAGACAGTCATCCTAAATAACCAACTGAAGACTGGCTGAAGAAAAGTGTTATAACCAAGGATTTATGGAAGAGGCCACATTGAGGCTAGTAGGAAGGGCAGAGATATGAGAAAAGCTGGCCAGTGCTCCCATGGGCGGCAGCTGAGGTTCCAGAGGGATATCTCAGCTGAGGGAGGGTTCCCTCTGAGAAACATGGGGCCTAAACGCCAAGCTAGTCTCCCCAGCCCAGACCAGCAGAGTCAGGAAGTGGCACACACAGAACATCCGGCTGGGGAAGGTACCAGGATTTCTGACCATCAGGGAGGGACAGGAGTCTACTAGTGAATAGGCACCCTCTTGAAGGACCAACCCATGACATTTTGTTTCTAGTCATTCACTGTGGGCTCTGGTGAAGTGACAACGGAGAGGATTGGAATTACTTTAAGAAAATCTGGAGTTCATTTTCTCTCTGAAGAGAGCTGAAGGGATAGCGCCAGGATCCCTGTGCTGAGCTGTCCTCCCACATCACAGACACCATCTTACTTTGATAAAGCACGCCCCTCTGTATGACATTAGCCTGGTGAAAGTAATAACATTTTCTGGACTGCTTCTCACCTCACTCTGTTTAGCTTATGCCCTGCTAAGGAGTCAGATGCCTTGACCAGGGTATAGAGGTCTAGGCAGACTGATGGGTGTCAGGGACTGAATTGTGTAGCCTTTGGTAGGGGTTCTTTATCAAACCACTTTCCCATGAACCTGACTAGTGCTTCTGCATCATGGAACAACCCCAGAACCACTGGAGTTCTGGCAGACCCAAACTTCAGGCTCCAGAGTGTCGACCTACCAAACTTCTAGGGGTTCTACACTGCCAAGATTGGGGCAAAATCCAGGGCAGATTAAATTGCACGGGTCTTGGGCAGGGCTGCAGGCCCTGCATCCCCCAAAGCTTGACCAGTATCTCCCCTTCGTGGAAGATCCACCAGCTCAATCCTCCAGACTCCTGGTGGCCCCACCCTGCTGATCTTTGTCTTCTCCTGGCAGAATCTGGGACAGACCTAGTAGCATGGCTCTAGGATGGGGGCCATTTTTTTCTTTTGCACGTCCATCTAGAGCAGATTCCTCATTTTACATGGCCAAATCTTGGTCTGATTTGACCTGGTAAACTCCGCTGGCCTCAATCTGACAACTCCCCAAGACCTCACTCCAACACAAAGGTCTGTGGGCAAGCAGTAGGTGGCAGCTAGACTTGGTATACCTGAGGACATGTGCTGAGTTGCCTCAGAATCAGCACTGCCACCAGGTTTGAACTTATATGTCTGGTGAACACCATTTGCCCCTATTTGGTGACTCACTATTGAAAATACTTCATGCAACTTGAGTATAGACAGAGGCTCTTTCAGTGATTGAGCCTAACAAGGAGCCAACAGGTGTAGTCAGGCAAAGGAAGATCTTGAGAACCTTGGGACATTGGCTGATATACCTCCAAGTGCAATATTGTTAAAAGCCAGTCTTGGTGCAGAGCTTGGTTCTTCTCACATGCACCCTGCCCAGCAAAGGCAGTCGCAAACTATAGGTCATTTGTAGCACCAAACAGGCTGCCCAGAGCCATTCACAGGCAGTGTCTGACATTGATATACACCAGATTCTCTCCCAAGAGATTCAGAAACAACACACCTAGGTTCTAGCTTCAGAAAATATCAGAGCACTATCTAATCAGCTTTATAGGCCACAAAGCCAAAAGGAGATCTCAGTTGGCACCAAACCCTGCTGAATTCCACTTCATGTGGTCAGTACCTACAAATTAGCTTGCACTCCATGGTCAGGGTGGTGCCTCACAGTCAGCCACCCTGAGGGTAAATTTCTTGCACAAATGTCATCAAGACTCAGTTACATCAGGAAGGCCCAAATAATGTACACAAGGGACATTCCTGGACCACTCAGCTCAAGTGCTCGTGGAGACTGCATCACTGGACACTACAAGGACACCCACAACATAAGACCACCCCATGAAGACTGTTTTAGCAGATCTATCTAATAAATAGAAACAAACACAAAAGGCAGCAAATATGGGGAGACAAAGAAATAGACCCCAAATGAAGAAGAGGAGAAATCTCTATAAAAAGGGTTATATGAAATTGAGACAAACAAATAATCAGATATAGAGTTCCTGTAATAGTTATAAGGATGCTCAACAGCATGAAAACAGACACAGAAATAATAAAAAATGGTCTGTCAGAAATGAAGAATACATTTGAAATAGAGAATACACAAAAATAAATAAACCAGAGGTTGAAGAAGCAGAGAATCTAATTAGAGATTTGGGAGATAAGTAGATATAATACTCAACCAGCACAGTAGGAAGAAAAAATAATTGAAAAGCATAGGGATAGTTTAAAGGACCTTTGGGACAACATGAAGTGTAGGAACATCTATGTAAAAGGAGTACCAGAAGGAATAAAGAGAGAACTAGGGATTGAGAACCTATTTGAAGAGATAGTGACTATGAACTTCCATAACCTGTTGATAGAAAAAGACACACAAGTCCAGGAAGTGGAGGGAATCCCAAACAAGAGGAACACAAAGAGACCCAGAACAAGACATTCATAATTAAAATATGTAAGTTTAAGACATAGAGATGATTTTAAAGGCAGCAAGAGAAAGACAGTTATCTATGAGGAAGCTCCCATAAGACTGTCAGCTGATTTCTCAACAGAAACACTTCAATCTAAAAGAGAGTGGCATAAGATATTCAGAATGATGAAAAGCAAAGACTTACAACCAAGACTACTTTACCCTGCAGGGCTATCATTTAAAATTGAAAGAAAAATAAGATCTTCCCAGACAAGAAGAAACTAAAGAAGTCTGTTATCACCAAATCAGCATTGCAGGAAATGTTAAAGGGCCTGCCAGAAGAAGAAGGAGAAGGGAAGAAGAAAAGGAAGTCAAAGAATATAGTTAAAAGAATAAAATGGTGATTAATACATAGTTATCAATAATCACTTTAAATGTAAAATGACTTAAATGTTCCAATCAAAAGACATAGGGTAGCTGAATGGGTAGGAAAACAAGACCCATCTCAGAACAAAAGATACATACAGACTAAAAGTAAAGGGATGAAAAAAGATATTTCATGCAAATGGAAATGAAAAAAGGTGGGATAGCAATAATTATATCTGATAAAATAGATTTTAAAATAAAAGGTGCAGTAAGAGGAAAAGAAAACCACCACATAATGATAAAGGGAGCAATCCAACAAGACCTTGTAAACCTTTATGCACATGACATAGGAGGAGCTATGTAAAGAAGATCTTCCCCTTCTTTCCTCCATTATCCTCCTCCTCACAGGAAGGGAAAAGTCAAAGAACATGAATAAAGGACTCAACAACAGGGTGGTGATTGACTGTGGGAGTCAGGAGAGTGGGAAGCAGATGGGGGAAGAGCAACAGAGAAAAGGGTGGGCCAGCTGTAACTAAAAAAAAACAATAAAAATAGATTTTAACATAGAGGGAGACATGGACAACAATATAGTCATAGTAGGGATTTTAAGAAGAATCCCATAGTAGGGATTCTTCTATTGCATCAAAGAATAGATTTTCCAGGCAGAAAGTAAACAAGAAAACAGTGGCTTTAAGTGACACACCAAGTCAGAGGGATTTAATTGAAACCTTCAGAGCATTTCCTCTCAAAGGAGCAGAATACATGTATTTTTCATGTGCACATGGAACATTTTCTAGGACAACCACATGTTAGGGTACAAAATAAGTATCGACATTTTTAAGAATGTTGAAATCATATCAAGCATATTCTCTGACCAGAATGAAACTAGAAATCAATCTCCAGAAAAAAAAATTGAAAAACACCCAAAGACATGGAGGCTAAATAACATATTACTAAACAATGAATGGATTAACAGTGAGATCAAGAAAAAAATCAAAAGAACCTTGAATCAAATGAAAATGAGAATACAACAACCCAAATTCTTTGAGACATGCAAATTTCCTAAGAGGGAAATTTAATGAACAATATAAACAATCAAAATATAAAGAGGCCCATAAAGAACAGAATGATAGCTGTTAGAGGTTGTGGGGCTGGTGAAGGGGTTAAGCCAAAAACAAAAGTCAGACACTGACAACAGTGTGGTGATTATCAAAGGGAAAGAGGGTGTGGGGAGATAGAAGAGAGTACAGTGGGGATAAATGTTGGTGGAAGAAGACTTGACTTTGGTGATGAACACACAATATGATATACAGATGATGTATTATAGAATTGTACACCTAAAACCTATATAATTTCATTAACCAAATTTACTCCAATAATTTTTTAAAGTCAGTTAAATAATTCTCATACTTTTTGTGCAAGTTATAATCTTGTAGTTAAAAATATCACTAATTTTAATTATTACAAGATAATATGCAAAACAGAGGCTACTTAAAGTTCACTAAGTGCTATACATATGCATGAAGACATGATATATGATACAGTAATACCAAACATCAATGAGGAATCTAGAGCTACATTTGGAAAAATTAATCTACTATCTGGAGAAAGAGAAAGAAAAAGCTGGATTTCTACCTTATATTTCATAAAGATAAATGATTCAAAAGTCTTTATACTAAAGACCAAAATATGAAGTACCAAACTTAAAGGCTAACAGAAAAAAGTGTAAGAGTGTGATGCTAGAAGAAGCACCTTAAACTTGACATGACTAGCATAGTCTACAATGAGAAAATCAGATTTGATTACATTTAAATAAAGGACTTCTGTCAAATAAACTGCACTCTGAATAAACTTAGCAGTCACATGACAAATTGGAAGACATCATATACAACTTTGAAAACCCACAAGGAATTAATATCCTTTGGCTCTACCTTCAAAATGTTCAGAACCCAACCACTTTTCACCATCTCTACTGTTAACATCAAGTTCAAGTCGTCATCTGCTGTAGCCTGGATGTTGTAACAGCTTGACTGGCCACTGCCCTTCCGTACCTGCCCATTTGCTCTGTGTTTTCAGCACAGAGACTAGAATTTTTTTAAAGCCATAAGCCAGAGCATTTCGTTTCTCTCTTCAATGATTGCCACTTGTTAAAATCTGTGTTGTTTTCTAACTAGATCTCTTACTACCATTTCTTTTTCTTCAAATTTCATGCTTTTCCTTGAAACACTAAATATTATGTGCCCAGCTTAAGTCTTTTTTTAAATGTTCTATATTTTTTATTTTCTTTTTAAAATATGTTTTATTGATGATGCAACTACAGTTGTCCCATCCCCCTTTCATTCCCCTCCACCCTGCACACCCCCTCCCACGTTCCCCCACTTTAGTTCATGTCCATGTGTCATAAGTTCTTTAGCTTCTACATTTCCCACACTACTCTTGCTCTCCCGCTATTTTCTCCCCACTGTTTATGCTATTTATCTTCTGTACCTTCTCCCCCCTCCCCTCCTCCCACTCCCCTGTTGCTAACCTTCCATGTGATCTCCATTTCCGTGGTTCTGCTCCTGTTTTAGATGTCCACTTAGCTTGCTTTTGTTTTAGGTGTGGTTATTAATAACTGGGAGTTTGCTGTCCACTCACTGTTCATATTTTTTATCTTCTTTTCCTTAGATAAGTCATTTTAACATTTCATATAGTTAGGTCTTGGTGATGATGAACTCCTTGAATTTGACCTTATCTGAGTAGAATTTTATCTGCCCTTCCATTCTAAATGAAAGCTATGCTGGATAGAGCAATCTTGGATGTAGGTCTTTGGATTTCATGACTTGAAATACTTCTTTCCAGCCCCTTCTTGCCTGTAAGGTCTCTTTTGAGAAATCAACTGACAGTCTTATGGGAAGTCCTTTGTAGGTGACTGTCCCCTTATCTCTTGCTGCTTCTAGGATTCTCTCCTTCATTTTAATCTTGACTAATGTAATTATGATGTGCCTTGGTGTGTTCCTTCTTGGGTCCAACTTCTTTGGGACTCTCTGTGCTTCCTGGAAGTCTATTTCCTTAGCCAGAGTGGGGAAGCTCTCCTTTATTATTTGTTCAAATAAGCTTTCCACTTGTGATTGTTCCTCTTCCCCTTCTGGTACCCCTATAATTCAGATGCTGGAACGTATAAAGATGTCCTGGAGGTTCCTAAGTCTCTCTTCATTTTTTTTTTTTTGAATTCTTGTTTCTTCATTCTTTTCTGTTTGGTTGTTTCTTTCTTCCTTCTGGTCTACTCCATTGATTTGAGGCCCAGTTTTCTTTCCATCACTATTGGATCCCTGTGCCTTTCCCTTCATTTCACTTAGTGTGGCCTTTATTTTTTCATCTAATTTGTGAGTAAAATCAACCAGTTCTGTGAGCATCCTGATCACCCGTATTTTGAACTGTGCATCTGATAGGTTGGCTATCTCTTTGTTGCTCAAAAGTATTGGCTCTGGGGCTTTGATTTCTTCTTCTGATTGAACCATTTTTGGTCTGTTCTTGCCTATTAAGTATGAGTGGCAGAGCCTTTGGTGTTCACCAGGGCGGGGCAAGTGACCAGTGACCCAAGTCACTGGGTTGTGAGGCTGTATGTGGGGTTGCAGTCAGAGAGGGAACAATGGCACCTGTTCCGCTCCCTCTCAGATTTCAGTCCCCTCTGCCCAGCTTGAGTCTTTAGTCAACGTTCCTGGAATACTCCCTCCAACTATCTTTGCAGATAATACCCATGACTTCTTCGAGTCTGTATTTGAATGTCACCTCCTCAAAGAATTTGAAGCTAATCATCCTTCTCCCAATTTCTTCTTTTTACTTTTCTCCCTTTTCCTCTGACCTGTCCACTTAGCTCCTTCTAAGATACTATTTAATTGTGTCATTTATCATTCACATAATTTATTATTTACTACTCACTTTCATCCTCCCCCACTGCAACATGTGACATTTAGGTTAAAATTTTTCCTCCATGTTGTTCACCGATATGTTCTCAGTGTTTAAAACAATGTTTACAATGTCATAAGGGATGAATAAAAATCTAATTAGTGGACAAATTAATGAATGGATGGATAAAAATAATAAAATTGTAAGACAATTCTCAAAATCAACCAGAAAATACTACAAATTCACCAGAAAAAAAAGCAGGCCTGGATAAAAGCAGTGTATCTGTGGAAAGCAAAGAATAAATTCAAATGGTTAACAAATAAGAGCTACTCAAATTCACTAGACTAATGGAAATTAAAACTAATATGAAATACAATTTTCCATGCAAGACTTTGGCAAACTTAGGAAGTTCAATACCATCTTGGTTTGATGATGTGAAGCAGTGGTATAGCCATTTGGGGATATATTCTGGCAGCTCTTTGTCAAATTAGTTACGTTTATCACCCGTGGCTCGATGATTTCTTGGCTTGATCGTCATCCCAGAAGTATGTACGTATGTATTTGTCACAGTATTGCATGAGGTAGCAGGGGATTGGATGTAACGTAGTTACACGGTTAAGGGGAGGAATAGATAAAATATTTAGGTGAGGGGGTGGAGAGATTGAGCAAAAAGGAGAAAGGACTCATGGACATGAACAGTAGTGTGGTGATTGCTAGGGAGAAGGTGGTATAAGGAGACTAAGGGTGATAAAAATAAAATAAAAATTAATTAAAAATAAATAAAATATGTAGATACATACCACAGATTCCTATGAATTAGTTAGAAATCAGAAATTAGATATATATCAAGCAAATTAGAGAAGCTATAGACATGAATAATGAAAAAATATGAAGAACATAGTTAATAGACAATTTAGTGCATTCAAATTAAAAGCGCATACTGCACAATTGAAAGAACATACATCTATGCAAGAATATAGCCATTCTATAGTGGTTAGGGAGAGAGGAATGGTTATTATGATCAAAACCAAGTCTAGCAGTATTTCTAGTAACACACAAGCAGGATCAGGCTACTAGACTTCATTTCAAGGGTATTATCAGCTCTTGTTGTTTGTACAAACAGCCTTCTTTAGGCTTCTGAAGTCTTCCCAACAGCTTTGCAAATAAATATATAAATTAAATCCTTTGTATGAAATTAGCTAGAGGGTTTATTTTTTCCTGAGTCTATGCTAAATGGTGCAATACTGTCTGTAATGACTAAACACTATGAATAATTTGATCTCCAGAGTTTAGAGAAAAGAGAAAAAGAAAAACAGAAAAGATAGGTACAGCAGGTATAGCTACTAAATATAAAAATGTTGAATGAAACATGCATAAGCAAGAATGTATGTAAATATCTCTTCACATTAAATTTGGGTTTGCCAATAATTTATTGTAATAGTGTGTACAGACAGACAGACACAAACACACACACAAATATATATTTCGCAATTTACTGTAGCACGTTTGTTTTCTCTCCCCAAAATGATGTGTCACTGGGACCTAATATTTTCACATGAGAATAGAAACCCAAAATTTATTTGTCATTTCTTTAAAAAAAAGAATTGCATAGAAAACTATGTATGTGATGGGGTAGGTCCCTAAAACTGGAATTCTCTTCTGGAGGGAAGGTCCCTCATAGGACAGGCTTCCTCCACTAGGTAAGTGTTCTAGGAAACCATCTGTATCAGTATACCAGCTGGCGTTGTTGTGAGAGGCTGCATTCAGCTTCAGTGATTTTTTTCTGAAGATTTTTTCAACATGTTTGCCCATTTCATGATGGGTGAGTCATGAGCACACCTACTTACTCCACACTGAGTTGTTTAGCAGTGTATGACTGAAAACAGCATGACTTCCATCCCCCATGCTCCCTATTCACCCAATCTTGCCCTGAGCAAATTTTTCTTTGTTTGTTTCCCTGGATGAAAAATGTCCTCAAAGGGGAACATTTTGCTGATATGGAAGAGGAGAAACAAAAAAAATGAGAAGCACTAAAAGGCATAAAAATGATGAATTTAAAAAGTTTTGAGCAGTGAAAAAACAATGTCTAGATAGGTATATTACATCAAATGGAGAATGCTTTGAAGGTGACTAAAGTTTAAACGTGGAAGAATAAATACACAATTTTTAATAAATATGTTCTGGGGATTGTTGTGTCCCCCATTGTAATTACATGGAGATGAGAGAGGAGAGCAGCGCCATAATAGTGGAATATTGCACTGGTAGGGCTAAGATGGTTACCCCAAGGGTAGGACATAATTTACAGTGATGTTCTCCTTCACGAGGAACATTTCTGGAAGTGGGTCAGCTGTCAGGCCTCCGCAGCCCAAACCTCTGGCAGCTGGAGATCAGGTGCCTTAGTCCTGATCAGAGTTTGAGCAGCACACCACAGTGGCCACTGAGGCTCCAGTTTCCTGTCTCACACGCCTTTATAACAACCCGGAGCCGCATCCTTTACCATCTGTGCTGACACCGAGAACGGGTATGCAGGCATACCACATGGTAAGAGACACCTTATGCTCTCCCTTCCCTCCCTTTATCTCATTTTCCCTTCTTTCTCCTCCTTCCCCCCCCTCCACTTTCCTATCTTCTTTCCTTTATTTCTCTTTTTGCCCCCAAACATATTCCACTAAAAATCATTAAGGTGGGAATTGTGTTTCTTTTATTGATAGCAGATAAAGTATTTTCCTTTCTACTTACAAAGATTAAAACAATACTTCATTGTTTAAATTCCTTTGTTCATCTATTCCATGCAATTTTGTTGTGTAATTACTGTGTGTTTAGTAGCTAAAAAAAAAACCCTTAATTTTACTCCTAGTTTTATAAGCGTTCTTATTAAGCTGAATATTTCCTGTTCCCTTTGTATAAACTTGTATCTTGACATCAGAATAAAATAACACTATATGATGACAGAATTCCAAGAGCTGCCAAGAGGAAATGAATTGTTAGCTACACAGTATCCAAATCTTCTTTTTTCTTTACATCCAGTCTGTCATGTAAGTGAAGAGGAGCTATCTTTCAGAAAGCAATTTGTCGGCAAGGAAGTTAAAACATTTCCGTCTTTTTCCAATGAAGATGAATTATGATCTTATTCAGTGGAAATCTTAAAGTCATTTTAAAAAAGTAAACTCTTCTTATTGGAGAATCATAAAATGAGCATTCAAACTTCAATTATGTTAATATTGACAGACAACTAACTGTCTCTCGACTTTGTTTTTCTATGTAATAGTATAAAGAATTAATATTTTGCTGTGAGGTATTCCTGTGTTCAATCCTAGCTAGTTGATGTTCTCAATCTTCCATTCTCTCCCTGTTGAATGCGGATAAGTATGCCTATCAGCATGTGGAAAGGATTAAGTTAGATTTATCAAGGTAAATGTTTTATTTTTAATTTAAAAAAGAGAATATAAATGTCTGGAACAGTCATTTATGTGAAGTTATTAGAATAATATAGGATGAGTAAACAGCTATTGTTCTGGAATCAGGGGATCATCAAATCTTTTGTATTTAATTAAGACTGCTAACAAAGATACATAACGTGAAGTGGGTTCATGAAGAAGATAAGTGAGACTAAATGCATGAGGAATAAAGATGAAAGAATATCTGTAGAGAGACAAGCATACTCAAATTAATGGAGCAAAAAATATGCATATATTTCTTAATACTCTGTTACAGGTCGGTTTACTCTATGAGCAGACTCCAAGATACAGATTAGAGCCTGGAGCCTCTGTGAGGGAATGTCTTTGGAATCAACACCTGTGGCGGGCAAGAAAAGAAGCAGGATTTGTTTAAGAAAGAGGTTGAGCTTGATTCATTCCCAAAGATAGACTTAGCCAACCTTACAGATAGTGTGAGCCTGAGGCAGAGCTTCAGAGTTGTTCGATGCTGGAGAAGGAGATTCTATTCACCTGTGTTGCTCTGCCGCTAGATACCATTGGCCCAGGAAAGGATGTGTGACTCTGGTCAGGGAAAATATCCCCAGGGAAGACAGTACTGAAAGAGACTAACATCTGAGGGTCATTTTGTGTCACGCTCACAGCGAACAGGGACTAATAACTTTATTCCTGAAGGGGAATTTGGCAACACACAAGAATCCACCATACTTTCTAACACTGTTTTTTTTCCTTTTGTTAATGATAACACAGACATATTTAAAGAAGACATCATGAGTCCAAATGTATGAATGTATCATGGTTTAGAACAGGATGGCATAGTTTATGTTGAAAATTAATGAGACAGATGCTAAAGATATATGACTGCAACCAAGATTTACAGTTATAAAATCTGGGAGAGGAATTTGGACGTGATTCAAGTAGGCAATAGTTGTCCTCCTGCTTCCATGATTACATTACTATATACGCCAGTGGAATGCTGGGTGAGTTGAAAAACAGAATACTGAAAATAAAGAAATCAGCTCAACAACTTTAACAATAATGCAGGTGTTAGTGAATGTGAGTCTGGAATTGTTGATATAAATAATAAAAGCAGAAATGTATAGGTACAAGAAACACTTTAACAGTAAGGAACAATAGTTAAGTATAGCAAAAAGAGAAAAAATGAATAGGGTTCTTTTGTTATGTTAATAACAAGACAAATAACATGGGCAGTATTAGGACATTTGTACTTTCATAGATGTTTACATTAGAAAATGAAGTCCTAATGTTGAAAATTGCATTATCAGGAACATGTGGAAAAAATTGTATATTCGCAAGGCTAAGGGTTTTTAAATAGCATAATGTAGATAAAATTCTACAATAACGGTGTATGGGTGGTATATCAATAAATTGTTCTTAGAACAGGCACGACCTGAATTAATTAGTTTTAGAGGAAAAGACACCAGTAGATATTAACAACCTGTGCCTAATCTACGTGCACAGGTTGTGTAGTTGGGTTTGTGTTGTTGCTGAACAGGTACAACTCTCTACCTCCTGTAAACTCTTCTTTCTAGGGCAAGTGGAGCAGCCAAGGCCAGAAGAGGTCCGATAGTGTACGGCTCTCTGACAACGTTCCCTTTTGTTCTGATTTCGGAGTGGAATGGGTGTAACCCAACTCTGGGACGGGCGCTGTTGAAAGAGTTCCATTGATCTAAGCAGCCCTAAAGTCCCTCACTGCAATTCATGCATTCTCCTGTCCTAATCCAGTCAGGCAATGAATTCATAAGAATTCTCTCTCTCCTTAAAATTACAAAATGAACTTGTGTTATACTGAATATATTTTTCTCATGTCACATTTTTAGAAAGAATGACAAAACACAATTTGTGGAAAGGTTGTTACCATAGCCAAGGAAGCTTTAGGAAACGAAATAATGCATTGAGTTCAGGTGATTATCGGTGATCAGTTGGAATTGTATGAAGAACCAGTGAAACTTGGTTTATTTTCTAAATCTCTTTGTGGCTAAGAAATTATAATAATGAAAAAAAAAGAAAAGAAAGCCAGAACGATATCAGTGCAAACGTAACCCTCATGATTCCCTGGTTTTTAGACTAAGTTGAAATCAGTGAAGACAAATGAAAGATGCTCTTGAAACAAGATGCTGACATTATACTCTCCTCCAGTGTAAGAGGTGAGAGCTGGGCCCACTTCACACACATGTCAACGGGGAAGCAGTTTAGATGTCCCCATCCCTACAGCAGTCCTGAAACAATGGCATATGAAAATGTATTGACTCGAAAGAAGAAATTAATTAAAACTGAGAAATTCATAAACGTGGATGTTGAAGAATTCTCCAGGGCCACACTGCCTTTCTGCAAAGTTTCGTCAGGTTCTCTCTCTGGGTGATACCCCCTCTCTGACAACTTAGTGTGACTGAAATGAATGTCCCTGGCAGCTCTGAGGCTTACCTTTTCTCCCGACCTGCTCAGGTAATCAATCAGAGAACAATGTGAATGCTGTAGCCTACGTCAGTTAAATTAGGTCAAAAGTGTAACAGCTGTGGGAGAAAAAAGAGGATCAGACAGAAAAGCCAAAGCCCAGGACGCTGGAGCACCTTATGGTATGAGAAAACAATTCACTACACAATTTCTAGAGAGAATAAGTTCACAAACTGTTAAATACTGTTTTCCTTTGGGTACAATTTTAATTAAAAGAGCAGCACGGAGGCAGATTTTAGATCGTCACTATTCAAAGAGCTGAGAAAGCTGTTTGAATTTTAAAATCTCAGAGTATGTCATTTTAAAAATATTTCTTGCACATATTTAAATATGATTTGTGATCGACACTTGTAAGATCACAGTAGAACGACAACAGCAGTAAAAAATCCAGAAGAAAGTTAGGTGTGCACCATACTCCGTGGGGAACCGTTGGAGTCTGGCTCGCTTAGGTCTTCATGACATTGGTTCTTTGCTGAGAAACTTATAATGATATGTATTCTAAAATGGCTATAAAATAACCTAATCAAATGTCTTGTTTCTTTGTGAATCAGTTATCAAACAAAAATAAATTGAATAATAGCAAATTAAGTCATCTCAAGGACATTTTTAGGAATGAACTATGTAGATAACTGGTACTGAGGAAGAGAACATAAACCAAAATGAAAACAAATTGAATTGCTTTCATTATTGGACACTTGGAATTATGTATAAAACTAGAAATTAGAAAGTGACTTTTGTGGAATAATATGTTTCCAAGAGACTAAGAAAAAAGCATTTTAGATAGTTATAATCTCACAGAGTTCTACTTGGTTTTACTTTCACATAATCCCTTTGAAAATACTCCATCTGGAAATAAATCATATGACTGGCCACTAAACATAGGCTTTATTATTTTCAGTTTCCAGAAGTTTCACTATTATGCCCAAAGCAATATTTATCATTTAAAAAAATGTATGTAAGCATTTAATTTCATGTATATATTATAGAGCTTTCCTTGTTATTTCTTTGATATCATTGCTAGCAAAAGCATTTTCTACAATGAAAAGTGTAGGTAGTCAAAATTTATTTATATAAATTATACACATACATAAACTAGGCATATGGATTTATGTTTTTTGTGACCCTTTTAACTCTGTGTACTTGCTGTTAAGTTGTATATTTTTCCATAGGAGCACGTAACTCATGAGAAAATGACTAACATTGAAAACTCGGTTAAGTCTCAAAAATAGGCATTAGTTCTCAGACATGACTTTCCTTTTGGGAAATCAAAGTTTTTATTGCTGGATAAATTAATGCTTCACATGTATGAATACAGATGCTGTTTGCAAATTTGTCACAATCTGTCTCCCAGCAGAAGAATTTATACTGTATACAGTAATAGAAAACAGAAAACTGCATATTTCACTAAATTGCAGCTGTGTGTGGAAGATTTATGTGATTATTTTTTGTCAGTGAAACATGTTGTGAAACACCCATGTATTTCACTGGAGTGTTGTAAATGGACTGGGTATGTTTGTTTTAAAAATTATTCTACATTTATTTTATACAATATATAATGCCCTTATCACATTAAAAAGAATAAGCATATTAAATCAGTTCAGAGTAATTTCATTATTTCAAAAGGTAGCTTATATTAAAAATATTGAATGGAATTTTAACTTTCAACTTTAGAAGAGTACCCTTATGATTTTTCCATCCAAACATTTTTTTAGATCTTGAAAATGCGTCAACGCCCAATAAAATGAATTATAAATGTGTTCGACATGCCATGAAGTCAATTATTATCAGTCCCCAAACCTGAACACTGCAGGCCCCAATACAAGCCTTGTGTAGAGAGTTATCTAAGTGTCTATGTCATCATGCGGGCTCATGTGAAACTCTCCAACTCTTTTTGCATACATTGGTTATATCCAGTGTTATTGCGGGGAAAAACCTTAATATTATACCATATGGTTCATGGTGCCGGGGGGATG
Organism: Sturnira hondurensis; assembly: GCF_014824575.4. Lineage (NCBI taxonomy): Eukaryota > Metazoa > Chordata > Mammalia > Chiroptera > Phyllostomidae > Sturnira > Sturnira hondurensis. The sequence continues at coordinate 1,758,838 of NW_028097389.1, read as the reverse complement.
AAAAATCTGCTTTTGGTTCATATTCCAAACCAGAAGAGAGTAGTCTTTTTCCAAATAAATTTGGTAATTAGCCCTCATCCAATCCCCCATAACATTAACCTATAGTTGAAACTGATGTCAGTAGATCATTGACCCAAACCATGGCCTGATATCCATGAAGCACTATAACTGGAGAAGCAATAACAAAGTCTTTTCCAGAGTTCGAAAGAACAAAAAAATTAGGTCAGTATTTAAACTTTAAATCAAATTGAAGTCAAGCTTTCCAAAAATTAATTATGAATGGACAGTTTGAGAGGAAACTTTTTGGGAAAGCTGAAAAAATAAATTGGGTCATAAATATTTCTTGCACTCATATCTAACAAAATAAATTAAAAATAGCAGTGAAGAAAAAAATGCACTGGTGTCGTGCATATGAGGAATGGTGCCGCCTCATGCCGTAGCACTGCAAAGGTGGCAGAGAGACACTGAAAGATTGTTCGGGAAACAAGGCTCAGCTCCCAACCCAACCCCATTCTCCAGAACAGAGATTAGAGTGTCCAAAAAAAAAATCCTGAAAGGTTTCATTATGTCCATAATTTGAAAAACAGTGAATCATCAGGCTTTCTTATCTTTTTCTTTTTCTGTAACCTTAGGGCAGGAGGGGAGGGCCAGATGAGAGAGGAAACAGAGCAAACAGGGATGGGAGCAATTTTGCTTTCAGTGATGAAAACATAGGATACAGAGTATCACCATAAACTGGGGAAAATAATTCAGAACTCTGAGTATTCTTTTATGGAAATGAGATAGAAATCAGAGCAAAGACTGAACCACACTATTCATTTAACTTATCCGAATCAGCTCTGGCCTTCAGAAAAGGCTCTATTTGGGCTATAGAAGAGAGTCATAGATAGAGAAATCGGTCTCGGCAATATGTAAGGGGAGCCAAATAGATTCTCATAAATATATCTTAACAGTTAAGTGCAAGCAAGATGTGGGCTATGACCTAACTATATGCACAAAGCAAAGGAACAGCAAAAGCAAAAGTAACAAGGCCAAGATAAAGGAGGAGATAAAAAGGATTTGGAAGAGAAAAAAGGAGGAAAAGAAAAAAGAATGGCATAAAATATATAGCATGGAAACCAGAAAATAACCACTTTTTGAAGAAACTATGACCCAAAGTAAGAAACAATGTTTGATGAGAGATTTATAATATAAATTGAAATGGTAAGATAATTCAATTTAACAATAACTCACAAACCACAGTATAAACAATGCAAAGAACCTGGAATAAAAGGGAAAACCATGCAGCAAAATAAGCAAAGGAAAGTGATATCAGCATAATGAAACTAATAAATATATTAGAAAAAGCTAGAGGAAATAATATTCAAATTACTGATATCGGGGTTTGAGGTATTAGTGAATGCACATGAATATTTTTGAGCAATTAAGGTAATAAAGCAGCAATATAGATATTCGGGATAAATAAAGATAACAACATAAAGCTAGAAAATCTAAAAAGAAACAAAACTCATTCAATTTTTTAATAAAATAAATTTAGCCACAATATAAATGCATTGAATTCATAGTGTGAAAGAGCACAAAACTTCCCAGCTGTATGAGGCAGGACCACAGAAACCATTTATTGTTTTATTGTTTTATTCCGAATTCTCTTGAAGTAATTTTTGACAACAAAATTTACTCAACCCAGAGAGAAACGAAAAATTTAAAAAGCAGATGAAGAATATCAGCCTTATCCAGATATGTAGTTTTGAAAAAGAGGGCAATAATTATACCTGATACTGCACAGAGCTCTACAAGAGAGACACGTTCAAAGACCAGGTGCAAATCACGTCAATGAACCTCTCAAGGTACGTTACAATAAAATCCACTGGGCTGTCTTGCACTGATCCCAGGCATGATTTTGTAACACCATGCATTGATCATTTGGAAAATACTGCTTTCACAGAGTTACATAGGTCTTAAAAATATTTACATTTTATTATACAATAAAAAATAAATCCATCAGCTTCTCCTTGTTCTTATCAGGGATATCTATAGAAACTAGGATGCTGTCAATTTCACAGGGGTGGATGCAAGGTTCCTACAATTCTTATTTTTACTTGAAACCTGGATCTTATCCAGAGCCATAAATAGTCTGTTTTCTTGATTTCCTTGAGTAACAAACTCTCATCCACCATTTTTGAGAAAATGTCTCCCAAATGTCTAAGCCTGAATAAGCATATTTTGTCTGTCAGTAGTTCTTTCATATAAAAATATTGTTCTAAGAAAGACAAATACCATATGATTTCATTCATATGTGGAATCTTTATGAACAAACTGAACCAATAAGCAAAATAGAGTCAGACCCATAGATGGAGAGCAGGCTGACAGCTTTGGGGGAGGCCTTAGGGGACAGAGGGATTGAACAAAGGGAAAAGGACTCATGGACATGGACACCAGTGTGCTGATTGCTGGGGGAGGGGAGTCTAAGGGGGATAAAGGGTAATGGGAAAATACAGTGAAAATAAGAAAAATAAATAGACATTGCTTAAAAGTAAAAAAAATAAAAATTATTATAAAAATACTGTTCTATGAAAACTAGGGCTTGTTTAGTCACAACTTAATCACAAAAAAATGCTTTCATCAAGATAAACAATATTCAATATGCTCCCCTTACAAGAATATTCTGTAGTGAAGATGGCTATTTCTTTAAAACTGCCTGTGTATAGTGGTGGAGAATACAAAGACTATAAGTACTGTTTGGTTACAAAGCCTTAATTTGTGCTACAGGGTCAGCAGTTTTTCTGATCCTAGCTTGAGCATCATCAGTATAAAGGGTCATACAGTAGAAAAGGCAAATATCATCTCTGTATTGTAGTGTAAATTGTTTTGGTCATGCATATCTCTTAAAAGGATTCCAGGGGATATGTAGGGTGTTACAGACCAGACTTTAAAATCTAGTGATTAATTTTATTCATGTATCCATTAATCTATATATAAGGGATTAAGATATATCTAAAAGGATAGCCTTACAAATGTAATAGTTATTTCTGCTTGGTGAGATCCGAGGTGGCCTTTATTTTCTTCTTTGTCCTTTGTTATACTGCTTGAATTATGCATAATGAGTAATATTTTTAAAAGATGATATGTTCTGAGAATGCAGAGATTCGTTGCTTAAAAATGACTTTGAATAAGGGAAATCATGAAAACAAAGATGTAGTAATTAAGGTGAAGCAGTGGGAAATGATTATTCTAAAAAAGACAAGACTGAATGGAACAAGAGCAATTTGAATGTGCAAAGGAGATACCAAACCCGAGAAAACGTAAGGGATTGTGTACCAGGAATGACTTCTCCTTTCTTAACTGAGAAGGAACTGGAGACCAGAACCACCTGTACATCACTTATCCCTCGGTACACAGTAACTTTACATCATTCTCACTACAAAGTATTAGCTCAGTCATTTTAACAAAAAGTTTTTGTCATCATTTCAAAGATTCTGGCAAAAAAAGCATTCTGTCAAATCATGGTGCCCACAGTGAGTGAAACAATTTCATTTTCCTTTGCACGGTAGCCCCATTTTCCTCCCTCCTCTTCCCCACCACCATATGCCATAATCACACACAGAAACTTCAAAAAATTAGGTTTAAATCAGTATATTTGTTTGGGTATAAAACATATAAGTGTCAGTCTTAGATTTCCTTTTATTTTGCAAAAAAGTAGCATGTTACTTTACTTGCAGAAAATAAATAGAAAAGATGCAGCATTCATTTTATTTGCAGCAAACAGAAAAAAAAATACTATTATAAATGGGTTTGAGTTGTGCCTAATTTATAGATAGGCCCAATTCACAAATTTAGTAGATTATTTTTACATTTTGTGTCAACAGTTGCATCTCACAGAATTCTTAACAGCCCTCTTGTTTTCTGTTGTTATCCTTTTAGCAACAGAGACGAAAATTGGAACCTAACATTTTTCAACTGTGAAGTACTGGATCCAATTACTCATAGCAACTAAAAGCAGAGTTTATTTTAATAGGATTTGCAGTAAAACAAGGCATATATAAATCAGATGCATAGGCAAAGACTTTTTCATCTTTAATCATTAAGCTACCAGTACAAATTGAGCCCTGAAGTTATTTCATTCCCAAAGGAGATCAGAGACATAAAGAATTCAGAGGGATTAAACATTCGTGTTTGAGTGAACATGCTAAGTGTTTTTGTGCTTGATATCATTAAAATAGTATTTTCAATACTTTATTTATAATGCATTCTTCATTGTTTCCCCCTGCATGCTGACTTGTAACTCCTTTGAGGGGTTGGCATTAAGAGCTGGTAAGGTGAATGCTTTGGGCCCCAAATTTTATCTTAAGTATATTTAGAGGATTTGTTTTAGCTTTTTTCCCCCCCAGAAGACTCTTCTTCCCTAGACAATTCTAAGGCTCTAATTGTCCTGTTTACATTTGATCTTCTAATTTTGTGTTAGCGAAGAAGAGTTAACCATGGGGGAATAGTCTCTCATTAAGCTATGGATTTTCAGGATAAGTTTTAGCGAGTGACTATATTGGAGCCTAACAACCAAATTTTAGGAAGTCACAAAGTTGGCATGATAAAACATTAGCATGTGAAAGATTTTGTACGTTTAATTATGGAAGCCATTATCTGTTTATTTTAATATCTACATAGGATACTGTGGGTAAATGAAAGTTTCTTGTGCAGGGTTTAGTAAAGCAGATGTGTAAGTAGCATAACAGCCATTCTTATGCGTTGTAGGGGCTGATTTATCAGGGGTTTTTTCCATTAAAAATATATGGAGAAAATGCTTTCTTTGTGTCAGGTATTATTCTAGCCATTGAACTATATAATATACACTAATTGAATATCAGTAACAATGCTATGTATAAAATAGACTACAAATGGGGAAAGTTAAAACCGAGAAAGGAAGTAAGGAGTGTGAGAAACATAAGCTAACTAGTACAGACTACTTACCTAAAATGCAGGAGAAATGTGTTCACAAAGGAGGAAACCTGTTCTAGCTAAAAATAGCCATGTGCTGAGCACTTTGCTAGGTGCATTATAAATTTTTTTCTCATTTATTTTTACAGTTCAATATATGAGATAGTGTATCAGTTATTGTGTTCTTCTGCAAGTAACAGAAACACTAAGTCAAATTGGTTTAAATATTAAAGAAATTTAATATCTCACAATAATTGGAATTTTAAAGATAAGACAGGCTTTTGGTGCAGTTCTCTCTGGGGCTTACTATTATTATAAAACTCAGACCCTTCCTGTCCCTCAGCTCTGCTTTGTTAACCCTCCTCTTACCTCAGTCTAGTTTCTGTAACGGTACAAGGTGGTCACCAAGGGAAACTGAAGGCAAATGTCACCCTGTTTAGTTTCACTTGGAGGAGAAAGAGAAAATCAAGCAAGTGCTATATCTCCTCCTGATATCACATTGCTCTCTGTCCACACTTTCAAACTGGCACCAGTGATCTATTTGAATGTTGTGGTGGGGAGGGGAAGGGCTAAGGTATTAGCATTAACCCAATCCCTCCACAAGAGCATAACTTCAACCATGGTTGGCCAGATAGCCGAGAGTCAAAGTGGTATGCACTTGAACCAACTCCAACAACCCTGCAATTCAAATACATTTCGCATTCTGTTATGTCGGTGGGACAGGTGCAAGAGAGGCTGGGAAAAGATGTCTGCACAGACTTCATCTAGTGACTATTTTAAACTTTTCAAAGCTATTTGTCTTTCTAAAGAATTATGTCTTGGGCTAATTTAAAGTCTTCAGACAGAGAATAAAATCATCCAGATACATCAGCATCTGTGTGTTTTCACACCCACAGTCTCCCCATCCCACTCCCACCCCCGTCAGTCTTTGAAGGAGAGCTAATAATCTGGAGATGGCTCAAGCTATTTCTTCCAACGAATGAGTGATAAAAAATCTAGAAAGATGATGATAGATAGATATGTTGTGGACCGCTCTCCCTGGTTCTAGGAATTGTAATTCTACCCCCTGTGGCTAAGGACCTTTGCAATGAGAACCACAGAAGACAAAGCTTGCCTCTGGTAGCAAATGCTGCCTCATTTTCCTCCCTGACCCCAAAGCATGGTCGGAAGCCCATGGCGAGTAAGACCCCTCAGAGGAGGGGCAACTTAGGCCAGACATGATCCTGGGAAGCCATCGTGGAAGGACTCAGGGGGCTGCCAAAGAGCAATGGATTCTCACCCTCCGGCTTTGACAAAACCGGAGTCCCCATGTCCCCTGGGAGAAGCGCTTCCTGGCTCTAATCCCTTTAAGCCTGAATACCTGTTGGGCAGAGGTGCAGCTCCTTGCCTTGCTAGAGCGTGTCCTGGGGAAAAATCTGGCATCCCAAAGACTTCCTGATAAACCTGTGAAATCTGCTCTGCTAAGAGTGCTTTCATTCACATATTAGGGGTTCGAGCAAGAAACCCTAAAACTCTTCCTGACAGGCTCTAACTCATAGTAAGCCCTCAAATTTCTTTGAAATGTTATCTACTGTTTGATCCTTGCTGCTCTGTATTCCTGTGTATTACAACCCAATGAAATCCCCTGGAGGAAGGGGCTCAACACCTTTTTCCCCTGAGAAACTGGCCACCTCTCCTCCCCAAGCAGATCACATCATGTCTTGTCTTGTTTACTTTCATCCATGGCAGTTGGGGGGGGCATGCGGGAAAAGTCGCCCCCACATAGATACATAGATAGATACATAGATACATAGGTACATAGATAGAATTGTGACCTCTTTACTGGGAAATAAAGCCTATACTTCTCTCCTACACATTCACCTAACACACTCAATCCTTAAAAGAAAATCACAATCAGACTAGGGGCTACTCACTGCGTAGCAGGGACTATTAATCCATTTGTTTAGCATCTTTTAATGCACACATTCCTAATTTTGCAGAGTTTTGTATTGAACAACCTAAGTTGCACAAATAACTCAGTAATAATGCGGTTAAGTGCAATTCTAACAACTGTCTAGATCCTAGACTCCACACCAAGTGGTGATCTCCCAGGTGAGAGTATTATTAAGAGGCCAGCATCTCAACCCCAACTGTTCCACTAATTCATTAAATAACCAGACATGCAATATAGGACTCCCTTCACTGGCAGCTTCCTTAACTTTGATGAAGTTGTCAAATTCAACCTATGCATCGGTGTTGTTGTTTTTAGGTTCAAATAATGTATGCATATTGAAAATCTCTGAAAAAAGAAAGGTACAAACAAATAGATAACAAACACCATCATCACCACCATCATCATCTCATCGTCATTATCCCTCTCCACAGAATAACATCACCTCGACCCACTGAGAGCAGTTGGGTTCTGGGCACAACACCCAGAGTTGGTTGAACCATATCATCTTTAGGACTTTTTCTTCAATGATCAAAAAAGAGATGCTGTCTTTTATCTGGGATACTGGTTACAAGAAAAACAGAAGTCTAGATTTAAGTGGTCATATTAGCCAATGCAGAGAGAGCTTACTTAAGATTGAAGCCACCACAGAAGAGAGCAGAGAAAAACAGGAAAAGAGAGAGGGGGCAGCACAGATCTTTGAAAACACACTTTGAGTGCTTTTGAAGCAGAATCCTTCTTTTGAACATCCCAGTTACATTAACAAATCAATAAATTCACTTTAGTTGATGCTATTTAACAGGAGCTGGATTTTTTTAAAAATTTACTTTCCTGTGAAAACTGTGCTGAGGAGTCAGCTTTTTAAATGAAATCTTCTTAAGAATGAATATCCTCTTTCCTGGAGGGAGACATCAAACCTTCTGGAAGTTATGATGATTTTAGTCATGTATTCTCACACAGAATTAGAAGCTACCTCCCACTATCATGTCCCATAAAGTGGATACAAATTCAGGATATGCCCTTGATAATTTTGTTCTCTACATACCACTGAAAATGAATGTTACTAAAGGATTAGATATCTTGGAAAAACGTGTATTCTAACACTAGAGGAATAAACAGTAGGTACTCTAAAGTAATACATTGACATGCAGACATTTAGCAGAAGGCTAAAGCAATATGTCTAAATCTGCTTTGATATTTGAGAATGTTTAGAGAAAACTTTGCTGTTCAAGGATCCTTAGATCCAGGGTGTGGATAGGGCATGCATAGAACATAGGGAAACTGGGACTATTCTGGGTTAACTTTGTCCTAGCCTCACGATGACTTTTTCTCAGCATCTGATTGTATCTTAGGAAGTGGAAAAGAGCAAGGGAAGCCCAGCAGGGAAGAAATGTGACAAGGTCACTGTCACCGATCAGGACATAGGTGAATAATGTAGACATTCATTGACTACAGGAAGTTCAAAACTTTCCAAATAACTTTAGAGGGCTTTGGGGAACTAAGGACATTTTCTACTAGATTCTTGGGGAGCAGTAGGCTGAGGAGTGTGGATCAGACTCACATCTCTTTTAACATTTATTTATTTTTAAGATTTAAATAATTGCTAAACATCGACATGTTACCTTATACAGGGACCATATTAATCTACATTCATTTAAGTTTTAGTTTATGCTTTGTATAACTGATGTCTCTGTTATTCTTTTCAAAGGTAAGGAAACTGAAACGTGGTAATATCTGACAATGTAACAAATTTCTCATAGCTAGGAAGGATAAGACAAATACAAGAGAATACCAACCCCAAAATACTCACCTTGCAAAGCTGTAAAACTGTGGGTCAACAGTTTCTAAGTCTGTCCTTAGAAAAAGCAGAGGAAGATATTGGCCAGCTATCCAAACATTTAGTGGTCTTCTGGAATTTCTACTGTATTCACTCTACATAACTTAAGTGTGATGCAAGTCAGAGTTAATAGGGGCCCCTGATCTATTATCCTAAAATAGCAGGATTTATGAAAGGAAAGTTAGAAAGCACCATTTTGTGCACAGGAATCTATTGGACTAAGGTCTCATATAAGTCAAAATGGAGTAAATTGAAATCATCAAAGTTATCTCATTTTGAGAACTGGTCTATTTCAATCTTCTACACTTTGGGGTACAGTATTCTAATTCTTATCAATTAAAAGTATGAACAGCCCTGGCTGGTGTAGCTCAGTGGATTGAGCACTGGCCTGTGAACCAGGGGATTGTGGTTAGATTCCCAGTCAGGGCACGTGCCTGGGGTGCAGGTTAGGTCCCCTGCAGGGGTACACAAGGGAACCATACATTGATCTTTTTCTCCCCTTCTTTCTCCCTCTCTTCACTTCTCTCTAAAAATAAATAAATAAAATATTTTTTTTAAAAAGGAGTTGGTAAGACTTTGTTTCTTTAAAAAAAAATGTGAACAGCCAAACTGAGGCAATAGGAGCCATAATAACACTGTCCTGTTAGCACTCTCATGGCATTTCCCTTAATGTACAGTAATGTGTCTTTGCCTACAGTACCTTAACAATGGTAAATCTAGTTAGATAAAATAAGGTGAAGAATAATTAAATTACAGTACTTTAGTTTTCTACGTGAAAGATCCAAGGTCAGTGAGTAGAAGAGATAGAAAGCATATTTTAAAGAGAAGTTGTTTTCAATAACATTAAAAATTGTCCAGGATTGCTAGAAATTGCCTTCCCATCTCTGAGTTGAAGAGTTTTGGAAGTGGAATTTGTACATGAAATATAACATTGCATGAGATGTCAGGATCCTTAACAGGCCAAGATTATTTATTTATCTGTTTATTTGAATTTATTGGGGATGCATTAGTTAACAAAACTATATAGGGGTTGGGGAAGTCAGAGAGAGTAAAGGGCGGTAAATGATGGTGGAAATGATGATGGGGTGGTAAACACACAATACAACATATAGATGATTTCTTATAGAACGAGATGAGGTTATTTTGTCATGTTCATTGGCTTCATGAAAAATAATTTAGCCTAGAGACTCAAGCTGTGTATAATTTTTTACCAATTTTAGGTGCCATTGAAACCACCTGTCTATGCTGTAAGCTGGTTTAGAAAATAGCAATTGCCAGAATAAATGGGACTACGGGACTACATATTCTAGTTGATCAAAAGAGCCAGTGGCCATTCACTGAATGGAACCATATGTGGGGTTATTAAATCTAAGTGAAATACAAAGTATACTAATATAACTATTATTAAGAATATTGAGCTTTTCTAATTTTTAAAGAATATAGTGGTATTTCTCAGAAACAATGATAAAGAAGAATACTCATTTAATAGTTTCCATAAAATTATCATTAGGGAAATTTCAAGATTAATTACTACAATGTCTTGAATGGGATTTAAATCCTAAATAGTTTTACTTACCTTAAGTTATGTACATATTTATTCTTAAGAATGTTTTTTGCATAATTTAATATTTAAACAACTTGCCATTTGGGGGAATTTAGTTTGACATTTCATTTCTAACTACATTTTTCAACATTCTTTCTTCTTCTGTTTTCTGCTTTTAAAATTATTTCTGAAATTTAATTGACATCTTAATGAATGCATAGTTTTTTTCATGTCTTTTGAACATAAGCCAATTATAGAAGCTTTCCTTAAAGTGTTGAAGCACCAAAAATGATTATAATTTTAAAAGTTTGACGAAATAATGGTAATTTTCTCATAAAATAATACTGTTTAGAAATAGAATTTAGTCACTTGACTTTCTGTTTAAGAGAGAAAAGCTTTTTAAAATTATGCTGAAATGTTGCTTTTTGAAAATGGAAAATATTAGAAATAATTGAAAGATAATATTATAGAGATATATGTGCAAAGTATATAAAATCTTCTTTAAATAAATATCTAGTTTACAGGAAACATAAAATTAGAGCTCATTCCTAAAAAAAGTATAAACAATTTATAATTACACTCCAGTTTTCACATTAGTCTGAGCAGAAACCATTTGAAATTAGTTTTCATCAGTTGATAGTACATATTTGTCTTTTATGCCTAATGGGAATATAGTACAAAAGAAATATTATTTCTTGTAACAGGTATGGCACAAAATAAATTTTATTGACAGCCAATGTAAATATTAGTTAAGCTAGAAAACACTGCTCATATGCATTCTCATAACCTAATACAAATGTATTCCTAAAACAGCAATAGGCAATGGTTTGCAATGGTTATTTCTGTTTCACATACACATGTGTGCACATGACACAGACACATGAAGGTTTTAAGACTGTGAATGTTTCTACAGATGATGCTGATACTTTAAGTAGCAAGGGAACCTGAAACCTTACCCTCTGATGTGACATGAATTGAAATTGATTGAATTCTGTTGGTTCCATAACAGACATTCAGACAGGGTGTTGGCAGGTACATTGTAACTGCTTTCTGTTGTAGAGTACCTTAGGAGTTTTCAAAGTCTCATCTTATTTGCTATGAAAAAATAGTACATCCATGAAACTTGGATAACATTTTTATAGGATAATTTATTCCCAACCAAACTGCATATTAAATATCATTCATTTTCCCCTCATTTATAAGTTTGTGCAGTAAACATTTACTAGCTAGTAGGATTGGGGGCTACAAAAATGTAGAAGAAAATATATTTTCCCTTGAGGAATATGTACTCTAGTACAGAGTACAATTACATAAACAAGTGAAATAAGAGAAAGCAAAAAAGTTTACATTAAAAGCATAAATCCTGGAGTATTTATTTGTTTAAAAGGCCAAAAAGTGCTTCAAAGAACTTACACTTCAGGTAAATCTTAAAGAACACATAGTCGTTTACCAGTCTGGAAAGATTTAATTTAAGCAGTGATTTTTAACTCACTGAAAATCTGGCATTTCAAAAAATATTCGGCACTATTTAGGGACTTTTTGATTGTCACAAATGGATAAGGTTGGGGGTACTATTCATATGTAGCAGATAGAGGCCAGGGATGCTGCTAAATGTCCTATAATTATAAGGACAGTTCCACCCCCTTCCCTCCCACGCAACCACGTAAACTGACTACCTGTCGTAAATGGTCAGTACTACCAAGGCTGAGAACATCTGAATTTGAGGTATGATAAGCAAGAGGAAAACAATAAGTGGGAAAATAAATTCTCTTGGTCTGTGTAAATATAAATTGCTTCATGTGCAAAGAGGGATGGGGGGCAAGGAGCCACAGTGGCTACTGCATTATGGAGAGGAAAGAAGGGACTGTGTTTTCTGGAGGTGTGGGGATGGCTGAGGACACAGCCTTGTCTGCAATGTGCAGTGGTTTCTGCACAGTAATGAGAAATTCAAATAAAAATGAATCTTCCAGTTTTCTATTTTAAAGAAAAAAATTAACAGATACGTAGACAGTTCAGTGAAATGGTCCCATGATCTTAAAATATATAAAAAAAACTAAGTAAAAAGTAATATTATGTTGTTTATTATTTTGGTCAAAAATCAATAGAGGCATATATGTGTGTGCATAAAAATGCTCACTCAAAATTTTTTACTAGACATATAATACAGGCTCCCACATCCTAAGATTGCATCCTCTGTTCTCAATATCTAGTCATAGAAGAAGCTGGTCACATGATTGCTATTAGGCCCCAGATGGAGAGAGGGTTGTTGTAGAATATAGATCATATTTTAACCTCTGAAATAAAAACAATAGAGTCTGTATGTGGCATAGGTTCTTAAAAGACTGCTGGTTCTCTTCAATGTTGCTATTCCTTAAACCAGCGCCTTATATAGTGCCTGGTAAATACTTACTGAATGGCTGTGTGTATGAGTAATAAATAAAAAAACAAACAAAACAAGAGAAAGTAAAGAAGAGGAGGAAGAAGGAAGGGAGGAAGGAAAGAAGGAAGGAAGGCAGGAAGGGAGGGAGGGAAGGGCAGATAGTAACGGAAAGGTTATACCTGTTAAAATCTCAGAATTAAGCTTCTGAGGGCAAGTTTTTGAGTGTTCTGACCCCTGCTGAATTCCCAATAACTAAAAGTCTGCCTGATACATATTAGAGCTCGATAAATATTTGTCAGCTGAATGAATACCCTACTCTCACCCTACTTCCTGCTTTTCAGTATGCATACAAAACTTTGGGGGGGACAGGAAGAGGCAACCAAATAGCCAGTAATTATTTTAGTGATGACTGCATTTTGTGCAACAGATGTATTAATTATAAATTAAGCTACATTGTGTAGAAGGGATGCAAAAATAAAATGAGAATAAATAATAATTTAGTCAAGCTTGGATCTTCAGGAATAAATTACCTACCTTGGCTATGTGTGGATTTGTGATTTCAGAGTCAGGCATTGTGTGTGCATGTGTGTGTTTCTGTGTGTGCATTGGGGTGGTGCAGTGGTGGGGAGGGAGAGAGTGAACATAAGATTGCTTTGTTAAGATAGATTAGACAACATGTAAGAAGCAATAGGAGATAACTTCTTTACTAAATACATTTCATAGGTATGTTATTTTACATGGTACTAGAGATCTTAAAAACACACATATTGGAAAGATTTTTACCACAGCAATGTTTTTATTCTTTTACTTGCTCCCTACTTCATTCACCAGGCTTGTCTTAAAGTACAAATTTCTAGGAAATTGTTTTCCCTTATAGCACTATTTTATAAACACATCATACTGTTTTTTAATTGAAAAAGTGGGATATAAAATTTTATATAAGCAAGTTAAATATTTGGGATTTTTATATATTGATTTTAGGTTTGTTATAAAAATAGCCATTCATAGGAGAGAGTAGATCCAGAATAAACAGTGCCATTCAGGGAGTCAGAACAATTAGGGAAGTATTTTTCATTTGTTTGTTTCTGGCATAAATATATAAACAACAAGGCGCTTTGTATATCAGGCACGTTACACTCCTTGTAAAGTGTCGATTTAGCACCTAATTCTTAAGCCTGTATAGCTCTTGGCATTGTACCTACTGAAAGAAGTATTTGGGAAAAGGTTAAGAAATTTTCACCCTGGTTCTGGAGCCACAAATTTGAGACCTCTGTGCCCCACCCCCCAGTGCATTCATCTGGTAAATGGGATAACAATTCTTTCTCTATTAAGCTGAATGTACAACTAGATTGAAAAACAATTTTAAATTGATTTTTTAAATTTTGAATGCTTTATGGTAAAGTTTATGAGAATAGCAATATACTGTGTATTAAAATAAGCCAATTTTCTATGTTAGAGTTCATTCTCTTATTTGGTAGACAGCCGTTTGTTAATGTGAAAGTGCTCTATAAAATTTGATGATTTGTGGAATGCTGAGCACTTGAAATGATTTTTTAATTGAGAAGACTTTTGTGGTTGGCTGTAATTCCCTTTTGTGGGAGGATTTCGACTATATTAAATGTAGAATTCTGAAAGTTTGAAACTCATTCAGGAAAAAGGTAGATGGTCAGTATCATTTTTCTTCAAAGCTCTTAAAATTTATATGAGAGGTCACTCCTGAAGGCATGTCGTGTTTTTCTCATAATTCGCTATATCTGGACTATTTCAAAAGTAAATTATTAACACAAGCACTAATTTGAAATTCCATACCCCTTAAAATTACTAGTTAAGAATAATAGTTTAACTTCAGTGTCCCCCCTTTTTTTTTCCAGCACGGAGTTTATTAATGGGAGATAATAAGCCCGTCTGCTATTTCCTTTTGTTTTGGTTGCCACTACAATGTCTATTGGGAAGAAATGTTTAGGAGTGATTTTGCCTTTGAAGTCTCATAAACATTAACAAATGCTATTTGATTCACTTACAAATTATATGAGAAAAGCCATGAAATTTTCCTAACCTTTTCTGTAGCTCAATAAATCACAAACAGACAAGAAAGTTAAGCACTACTTCAGTGGAAAATCAGCAGACAGATGTAGCACACATTCCCCTCAAAATAATTCAGAACCTGTTTCAATTTATCAAATGCCTCTTTTATCTGTCAAAACAATGTCCTTTCTCAAATAAAGGGCATTGTTTCTGCAGCAAGAAAAAGGTTCTGATGTATTGTTATCTGCAAATGGATGGCGGAATAATGGAACAACAGGCAATGTTTCAAACCAAGAGATCAAAGGGCAGCATGCATTACAAATCTTGTTAAAATAAACGAGGGTAAGAGCATAATTCTAATAAAGACATTTATAGTCTTAAACAATCGCTCTCTTTTTAAAAGAGATCTTTACAAACGAACCCAAATCTTCTCACAAACACCAAAAGGTTTTGCTGCTTCTCTCAAGGAAGTTCAATACTCAAAGGAATGCAGATTTGTAGAACTCACTCACACAACCAGATATCAGCACCTTTTGTATGTGCTGACATTGTAGGATTTACTGATTCTACTAATCTTTCTATTTTTTACACTTATCCATGCACATAGTATTCGAGGAGCAAGACATTGTTTATAACATATCCAAATATAAAACACACATTATTATGAAAACACTTAACCAAATGTGCTTATTTTGTAAAATTAAGCTAAAAATAATGTCCCTTATTGTAAGCAATTTTTCTTCTTGAGTGATCTTAGTCTTTGAGTATATAGCATCTAAAATAAAACCGCTAATTAGAATTTGAGATGAAATCTTTCCTTCTTTAACAGTATCAAAGAAAGTTCAAATAAAATTATGGCAACCACAGAAATTACGGCTGTGACCTGTGTCTATACAATCCGTTAAGCTGTTATTTCCTAGCCATTGTCATCCTCAAACATTTGCTTTAACCTAAACCTGTCAGATATTTAGGATGATCGTTGCAGCCAAGTTGATCTGGACCTGAAATATGACAGTGTAGCCTGACGCATCTGTCTTCTGTGTGATTGCGGGTTGATGTCTTTAAAAAAAAAGTTCTGCAGGCTGACAGGGTCCAGAGGGGAGAGGGGAGAGAATCATAGAGGAAAAGGGGATGGACTCACATGAACAAGTATAAAGGACACATGGACAATAACTAAGGGTGGGGGGGTGGAAAGGGGAGGGAGGTGGGGAGCATGGGGCGGGGGGCGGGCAGGGTTGGGAATATAAGACAAAAAGCTGTACTTGAACAAGAATTAAATTAAAAAATTATTTAAAAAAAAGTTCTGGCTCTTTGCTTTGTTTAGATTTGTTTTTAAATGCAACCATGACCTTTGTTAGTTGCTGGAGTAGTATCTTCTTCAAGCAAATCTATGGCCATCTTGTCTGAAAAAGAAATTCTAAGTTCAGTAATAACCTTTGGGATCGATGACTATAAAATGCAATAATTCTTTATCATGAAGTGATAAAAAAAGAATTTGTGACTGTGTAGATGAATACAAACCTACAGCTGGGTAGACTTTTAAAACTACTGGGTAGTTATTATAGCCACATTGTCCACATCAGTTATCTGAGAACAATTCCTGGAGATGAAAAATATTTTGTTTTGCATAATATAATATATACTGTGCTGTTTACTGCTGGACACTAAGATTGTAAGATAGTGTGAGTAAACATAATTTTTCCATCTAAAACATAGTTTTCTCACTTATACCAGTACATATTTGAATTAAACAATATATATTTAAAACAAATGCGAATTAGGCAATCAGGAAATGGCTGGCATTAAGTTAACATTGTTACTTCTCTAACAAACGCTTCTGTATTCACCAAAATCCTTGGTAAAGAGGATTTCATGAACACGACTTCCGCTCACAGTTTAATACAGCCTATAAAAAGAATGGCCCTTTGGAACATTCAGCTCAAAATGGTCTAGTTGGTCATGGAATTGTTTCAAAGTGTTTTAACAGACAACATAACCACCAATCCAAGCCAGTTGAAAAGTCCCCGATTTCCCATCACTCGCTACTGACTGTGCTGGGCACTGGTGGCAGAAAGAATACCACGACCTCCTCCTGCACCAGGAAAATCACAAGCATGTACTAAAAGAACAGCTGCAGTCTTTCAGTAACTTTGTCTATCATCTTGTACATGCCAAGTCATAGACTTATGTACTATGAGTTGAAATTAAAACACCAAGCTTCAAAGATTTTTTAAAAGAATTTGTTACCCTGAAAGATGTTTTTTTCATGTTATAGTTTACTTCAAAAATATGTTTATACTCATATATCTACATGCTGTATGCCCACAATCCCATTTATGTGTCCATATACTCAAGAAATGTGTATATGTAGGTGTGTACAGACATACACATACCTACAGTCACCTACTTATCCAACAACCCATTCATTTACCCATCCATCTAGTATCATTAAAAGCTTGAGTCAGATTTGAATTCAAATTTTGTCTCAAGAGCTATATGACTTTGAACAAGTTAGTAAAATTCTCTATTATAACTTTTCCTCATAAGACTATTCACCGACTTGAGGCACTGAGGGGATGGGGTCATAGGTCCTGTTTTCTTTCTCAGTAAATGTAAGTTCTGGGTAGAGAGATATTTCACAGGAACCTTGTAAAATGTATTGGTTTATTGCAATATATGACATTTTGCATCAGGAAGACTCGTGTACGCAAATCCCAGGATGCGTTCATTGTTTCCAATTGCATGGTCAGTGTTGGAGATCTCTTCATCTCTAAGTGGGTTGACCAAGAATGTCCAAGAATATGCCTCTATTAACAGAATAATATATTTGAAACAAACACAGGGACTTACTCATTATCATAAATACGACCTTCAAAGATCTGTTTAAGATATGTTATTTAAAGTCGAAGTACCTGAGTATGGGGTCTGGTGAATGCTTATCCTTAGAATTTACCTTAATGCTAAATTAATATAAGAATGCATAGAATACAAAAATGTTCCTATTTCAAGTGATATTGTAATCCATTGTAAATTGTTATGCTTAGAAACACATAGGAAAGTTTATAAGATTAATAAAATAAATTCTGAGAGAACTTTCCATCAATTCATGGTGGGAAAAATCAGAGGAAAAACTAAAATCCTCCAGCGGACAACTAACAGCAGGGAAGACCTCCCACAAAGGGCAGCATGGAGACACTGAAAAGGAAGGTGAGCAGAGATTATCTGGGGAACGACTTCTGTCTCTGACAAAAGTGTTATATTAATCTGTGTCTACAAACTAAACCGGCAACATGTGGGTTGTGTTTGAGGCCTACACAATTCAGATAAACAATGGCTGCCTTGGTGAATTGTATTGTTTGGTTAATTTAGAGAACTCAATGAGGGGAGAAACTTCATCATACATGTTTGAAGTATTTGGCAGTGCAAATTACTCATTGCTTCTTCAAATTTTAATTTTTAATAAATAGTTACAGTACAAGATAGCTTATAAAATTGGTTTATTTCCAACAATGTGTAATACTGTTTAAATTGGTGCATTTTGTGATATAAACTAAAATAGATAAGCCATATAGAGGCTATTACAATATTGCTTGTCTCTACCACCATGGCGCATCTTTTGAAAAGCTCAGTCATGTTTTGATCACTTTATGATCTGTTTTTAAAATCTATAAACAAAATTAAAAGTAGTATTAAATCATAAAAGAGAGGGTAAAATCATCAAGAAACAGTTTCTAACAAACTGAAGGAAAATACCAGACTTTATTAACTGTAAGGACATTTGACAGTAAAGAAATACGCTCTCCAAGCTTTTGATTAAGATGAAGAAAACATTAACAGACTAAAGCAACAGTGATAATGCAACAATTTAAAACAACAAAAATACCTCTATGAATCTTAAGTCAATAACTTCCTTCTGAAATACAAAATGTGCTTGGCATAGAAAATTAATGTGATCTCTTGCATGTAAATTATCATATTTTAAACAAAAGATATCCTCAAGAACCATTTTAATCTTTGCTATACTTTACATATGGTACTTTCAAATTCATATTTCAGTGTTGACATATTTCAAATAAAGAAAATGGACTGTTTTAATCCTTTGCATGGTGTTTTCATTCAATTAGCTCTATCTTTCTTTTTCTAGGCAAACAAGATGGCAATTTACTCAAAGTCAACCCACAATAACATATATCAGCTGGAGTTGAACAAACACAGTCCTGCTCATGCTACATGTTTTAAAATCAAACAATTTTAAATAAAAGCAAACATGAGCATAAATAGTGTTTCCCTATAGAATTTGACTGTTGACAGAAAAAAGATAAAAACAAAAATGGTTTGAATTTGTAAGGAAGTTAAATAATTCAGGAAATGTTTTATTAACTGATAGCAGAGAGAACAGGACTTCAGTCTGCATTATGTAGTAATGAAAGAATAAAATATATGATATGTGGCTTATTAAAAAAACCTCTTCCTACCATATTAAAATTACTTCAGGTAGTTGAAAACCACATTCTTATCAAGCACTCACAAAAATACAATTCTGTTTAAAAATGTTTTTTTCTTAAATCTTAGTTGCAACATTTCAAAGGTGAAAGAAAAAGTTTATCAGTACAGAGTTTTAAAAAAGCTTGTGGTCTATATTTTCAACATATTACAACAGAAATTCAGAGGAAACAGAATCTTAAGCCACAGATAAATACTTTTATTTCTTTTAGTGTTTTCTGTTTGGGATCTTGGACTCTTACCTTCATAGAAATATTACCCTTGTATGATAAAAACAGAAGTTTATGACCTCAAAAATATCATTGCCAAAATATTTGTTATCTCCCTTTTTAGATGAAATAAATGATGTTATATGTATGGAAAATTTATAAATGTATATAATTGGGTGTTTTTAAAATTTATTATTGTTTATTGTCATTCAAGTAAAGTTGTCTCCGTTTCCCTGCTACCACTTTCTCCCCGTCAACCACCCCATATCCCACCCTCAATCTGGAGAGAATCACGCTACATAAAATAATCCATGAGGTAATTGCATATTTATTCTAAATTGTAAGATCAGAAATGGAATTCCTTTTTTTATCGTTCAAGTACAGTTGTGTCCATTTTCATCCCACTGTGCACCCCCACCCCACCCATCCCCACCCGCCACTCTCAAATGTACCTCCTTTGGCTTTGTCCATGTGTCCACTATATGTGTTCCTTGATGGCCTTTCCCCTATTATTCCCTATTATCCCTCTCCCCCCCTCCTCTCTGGTTACTGTTAGTTTGTCCTATATTTCGATGCTTCTGGTTGTATGCTGCTCACTTGTTTGTTCTGTTGATTAGGTTCCAGTCAAAGGTGAGACCATTCAGTATTCGTCTTTCACTCCCTGGCTTATTTTATTTAGCATAATGCTTCCCAGTTCCATGCCTGCTGTTGTGAAGGGTAGGAGCTCCTTCTTTCTTTCTGCTGTGTAGCATTCCATTGTGTAAATGTACCACAGTTTTTTATCCACTCATTTACTGATGGGCACTTAGGTTGCTTCCAGAACTTGGCTATTGTAATTGTGCTGCTAACATTGGGGTGCATAGGTTCTTTTGAACTGGTGTTTCAGGATCCTTAGGGTAGAATCCCAACAGTGGAATTGCTGGGTCAAAAGGCAGGTCCATTTTTTAGTTTTCTAAGGAAGTTCCATATGTTTTCTACTGTGGTCACATCAGTCTGCATTCCCACCAGCAGTGTAGTAAGATTCCATTTTCTCTCCAACCTCTCCAACATATGGAACAACATATTGTTGTTTGTTGATTTGTATATGATAGCCATTCTCACCGGTGTGAAGTGGTATCTCACTGTGGTTTAATTTGCATCTCTCTGATGGCTAGTGATGCTGAGCATCTTTTCATAGGTCTCTGGGCCCTCTACATGTTCTCCTTGGAGAAATTTCTTTTCAAGTCTTTTGCCAATTTTTCAGTTGGGTTGTTTGTCTTTCTGAAGTGGAGTCATGTGAGTTCTTTATATATTTTGGAGATCAAACCCTTGTCCAAGGCATCGTTTGCAAATATGTTTTCCCATATGTTTGGTTCCTTTTTCATTTTAATGCTCCTTATAAAGTTAATTTATTGATAGAATTATGTGCCAAATCAGTAAGACTAAGCAAATGTATTTTGAAAAATTTTAAAGTTATATATTTACAACCTACCCTCATACAATTTAAGTTACATATTGCTATAAGAGAGGTGTGAAATTATTCATTACTGTTCTGGGATTCTGGAGCCTCTATTTCCTAGCTATATAAACTTTGATATATTCTGATCTTTTATTCCAAATTTCTGTGTCAAAAAATTGACATCATAAAGTGGCTATGATGACAGTGAAATATTAAATGCATTTAGCATAAAAGATGCCTTTTTAGTAGGTCAGCCTTTATTACTCACTTTAGTTTTCCTGCATTCTGCAGACTGCTTGCTCACAATAGTCCTCAGTGCACAGTCTCTTGAAAAAACAAGTAAGGGGCAGAAAAAGGTTTAACTCAATGACAAATTTAGTAAAACATGGGTCTTTTCTGTGGTGCTTTAGGAATCTTAATTGAAAATATGACCTGAATTGTCCATGACCTTATGAAACTTTATACTTGAACTTGCTACATGTTGGATTTTAAAAGTAGAAGCACTGAAGGGAGTACTCCTGTACAAGGCTAGTAGCAGTGTCACTTGGTACAACTTGTTTAGTCTGTGGAACTTTGTGCAAACCTTTTATAAAACACATGCACAATATAAAATTAGAGCCAAGACACATTTATAACTTTTGACATGGTAATTCTACTTCTAGTACTTCAATCTCCAAATATAATAGAGAAAATGTAAAATAACACAAGCATAATGTTGTCACCATAGCATTATTTAATATGAGGAATAACTGAAAATGATCCTTACATCAGTTACAACATAGAGACTCTTAGTGTGATGTGTGGCCTGTGATTAATGATTAATAAATATTAAGACAAAGAGAAAATACTAAGTCTGCAACTATAAACAGTTCTCTCTATTATTCCCTCGATGGGGTATTATGCACACCATGATGAATGCAGTTACATGAACAAAGGCTCCTGGCAGAATATTAAATGGATATAGAAAGGCTTAAAAGCACATTAATATAACACCTAGCATAAAAGGAACATAGGGAAAATTTAAATAGGCTAGTTAGATTTGTAGATGTTTGTTTTTTCTCTTCTATTTGTGTTTTTATTGATTATTATAGTTAAGAAACAAAGAGAAAGCATTTACAAAATAAATCAAGGTTTGTGTTTTTACTGTACTATTCATTTTAACTAATGAGGAGAAGAAAACGTGTAAAAAGTTTGCTATTGTACACATCCACATATGTACCTCAAGTGCCAGTCTTATAACTACCCTATCTTCTTACCAGCTTTTTACTTCCCATCTTGAGGAGTTAATTTATAGCCACTGATACAGGAAAAATTGTTATAAAGAGATAACGTATACGAATTTTTATCACTCAGTGTCAGTATTCACAGTGGTAGAATATATAGGCAGACGAGACCACAGCATTGTTTAAATGGGTTCACCTGAGACTGTGTTTAACTGTGGTCATTGTCCTATATAGAACCACTGGTGTGAGTGCGGCCTCTATAAATTTTGCTAGCTGACAGGACACTCACTCAACACATTTTGAAAAACACACCTTGTGCTTGCTACAGAGAAATCTTAGCAAACACATTGTTCTATGGTAAGCATGCAAACTCTTATATTAGTAAGGGTATCTCGAGAAACTTTCACCAAAATCTTGGTGGGTCATCAGGAAAAGTGTCATTTAAAATCTTCTTTTTCAGTGTCGCTTTATTTTCAAGTGCACTTTAAAACTATTATTCTTAAATTATTTTGTAAGCACTTTTATATTTCCATATATAAGTCAAAATATAAAATGATGCCAGTTATGTAACTAGCCCATGGACTATGGGCAAATATTTAACTTATCTGTATATATGCAGGTGTATAAGTGTATTCTTAAATTCAAAACAAATAAGTAATTCACACATAGAATCATATAAGGATTATTAACTACAAATAAATATCCTTCATTTTTTTAAGAATGTGAACCATCCTCTTTACCCTTACCCCAATTATTCCCTCCATGTCTGCCTTGTCCATACACAAAGCAAAGCAAGAAAAGTTAGTAGAAAATTCAGTTAGAAATGAGTTTTATTATGCAGTGTAGTATTGTTTTATTAATGTGTCTTAGTATAATATTGGGCAGAATTTCTTCTTGAATGTTGTCTGTCAAATTTTTATACTGTTTAGTCTACTTCCAAGTAGTATATATTGGAATCCTAGAAAATAAATACCTGAAGTAACATAAAATTATTATTTAATTAATTTTCCAAAATAAAGCTCTTGAGATATACCTAGAAAAACTACAAATATGTATAAGAACAATAATGAGGAATTATTAAATGCAGCTCTAAGAGCAAAGAATGATAATATCTATTAGGACTCAATAATTTCCAGGCACAGTGACAAATTCTTTTGCAAATAGCTTTTTATTTTGAATTAGTAACAAATAAAACAGAGATTTTTTCTAGTAATTTTTCAGATGAGACAAAAGGCTTATAAGATTTTAAAACTTGGATTGTATCCTAAGAACCCTAAAACACCAATCCCAAAGAACATATGCACTCCAATGTTCATAGCAGCACAAGTTACAATAGCCAAGAGTTGGAAGCAACCTAAGTGCCCGTCAGCAAATAAATGGATCAAAAAACTATGGTACATATACACAATGGAATTCTATGCGGCAGAGAGAAAGAAGGAGCTCCTACCTTTTGCAACAGCATGATGGACCTGAAAAGCATTATGCTAAGTGAAATAAGCCAGGTGTTGAAGGACAAATACCATATGATCTCACCTTTAACAGGAAGCTAAACAACAAAACAAACAAGCAAGCAAAATATAACCAAAGACACTGAAATAGAGAACAGGCTGACAGTGACCAGAAGGGAGGGAATTTCAGGGGAAATAGGGGAGGGATTTAGAGGAACAAATATAAAGGATACATGGACACCAACTAAGAAGGGTGGACATGGGAGGGAGGAGGGAGCACGGGGGTGGGATGGGATGGGAGTAACAGACAGTAAACTGTACTTGGAAAATAATTAAATAAATTAAAAAATTAAAATGATAAAGCAATAAAAAATAAAATAAAATAAAATAAAATAAAATAAAAAACTTAGAGATTTCTCAGAATTGAAAATCTTTTTTTTTTGTTTTTGAGACAGGGAATATGTTATTCAAACCCATTAGAGAAACAAACAGTTGAGTGTATAACAAAGAACTGTGTTTTAAAGATGAAAACATAGGCCAGTCATTGTATATGAGAGTATACATTGCTACACACAAATAAACTGATCAGACCAGAACTTTTCAAGGTTTAACACAGAATAGGCTGTCCTGTGAAAGGAGCACTGCTATGATATTTTACCTTTAGTCTCCTCTCCTTCAACAGAATCCACGCCAGCCTCCTCGTACTTCTTCTCAAGGGCAGCCATGTCCTCACAGACCTCAGGAAACTCTTCTTCCTCCATGCCTTCACCCAGTGGACAAAGGCATGCTTGGCATAGATTAGGCCAAACTTGTGGTCCCAGTGAGCCCAGGCCAAAGCAATCAATAGCTGTGGTGTTGCTTAGCATGCATGCACACACAGCTCACTCACTGGGCTTTGACCAGGTGTCCACCAAGTACCACAGTGGGAGTCTGGTAATTTATGCCAACTTTGAAGCCAGAGGAACACCAGACCACAAACTGGATGGTACATTTTGTCTCAATGGCAAAGGTGGCAATGGCATCTTTGGGAACCACATCATCATGGTACAACAGCAGAAAGCCATGTTGTACCATGGTGAGGGTCACATGTCACCATCTGGTTGACTGACTCCACTCATTGATGATCTCTGCTACAAAAGCTGTTCAGGGAAGGCTTTGTCAGCAGAGATGGCAGGGGCACAGGTGACCTGATGGAAGTAGATGTGGGGACAGGATACCAGGTTTGTCTAAAATTTGGTCATATCAATATTCAGGGCTCCAACAAATCCGAGGGCAGCAGTGATGGTGGTGGACACAATCTGAACTAGTAACCTACTCAGGTTAGTATCAGTTATGTTCTCAGTATAGGGGTTTCTACAACAGATGCCATAGATGGCTTCTTTGTCATCATGAAGGCACAACCAGAGGGCTCCAGGGCCATCTGGGTAGCGAGGGTGGAGTTGTAGGGCTCACCTATAGCTGTGGAAACCTCAGGGGGCTGCATAGATAGAGAACTCCAGCTTGGACTTCTTCCCATAATTGAAAGAGATGTTCCATCAGCAGGGAAGTAAACCCAGAAATGGTTTGCCCGTGAAAGCTGTGGAAAACAAAATAGCCCTGAAGACCTGTGGCCTGGTCAGTCAGTTTCCAAATTTGGTCCAACACAAGGTCAATGATCTCCTTGCTAATGGTGTAGTGCCTGTGCGCATAGTTACCAGCAACGTCTTCCTTGCCCATAATGAACTGCTCAGGGTGGACGAGTTGGCGGTAAGTACCAGTGTGAACTTTATCAATGGCTGCGGCTTCCAGGTCTGTAAACATTACCCTGGGCACATGCTTGCCAGCATCTGTCTCACTGAAGGCGGTGTTGAAGGAGTCATCTCCCCAACCCCCAGCAATGGTCTTGTCACTTGGCATCTGGCCATCGGGCTGGGTGCCCTGTTCCAGGCAGTGAGTTTTCAGTGGGCGCTGCCAGTCTGGCCTGGTCAATGTGGATGGAGATGCTCTCACACACAGTTGCTGCCATGTGGCTGCCCAGCAGATGGTGGAGAGTTCAGAATTAAAAATCTTGATTGAATGATACCTGTTGTATAATACAAACAGCACTTTCAAAGCTGCAAAATGTGACTGATCAGGAAATACCATTCTAGCATACATGAAAAGTGCACATTGTTTGTGGCTGGCGCTGGAATGCCAAAGCTACATACAAATAAAGAAAAGCAGAATGAAGATGAAAATACATTTTATCAAAACTGGAAGAGCTAAAACATAACAAAAACAGAAAAGAATTTGCAAAGAAAAAGGAAGAACTGTAAATCAATTAAAGTAACTAATATTTTGAAAATTTTCAGGCACATTTTACCTGCCAAACCTTTAGGATGTAATTGATGTCATATAAGCACAAACACAGGATAAGTAACATAAGATATTTTAAAATAAAATTAGAGAAAAATGTTTTATTTAGTGGACCCAGATTGTTACCCCAAAGTTCAGAAAATACAGAATCTATGATTCTTAGAAGAGTTTGCACAGGTAACCATCTATCTTTCAGACAATACAAACCATGACTCTAACTAATTTAGTGTTTGGAAAGATATACAATAAAAGTGATTGCTGAATGACAACTTTAAAATGAAAAATTTCTAGTCTAATTTAAAAAGTGATAATGAATGTTATCTATATCATTAGATATAGATAACTCTTCTGGAGTTCTTATCCACTTTGAGTTACAAATCACAACCTAGGAATGCACAATACTTCTGTAGGAGTCTTCAAGACTACAGACAGTGATCTATGACTTATTTAACTACATCTCACCTAAAATTTATGTCATCATTTTGGGATTATGGGACACACGATGTTCTGTCTGTGATACCTGAAGCCACCTCCAGATATGGTCAATGGCCCAGGCCCTGAAATTTAATGATGCTATTGCTGCCTTGAACATTAAATATTGAATAGTTACTTGGTGAGATCATCAGCTTTGTTAAGAGAGCTACTTCCAACAAATAATATCAAAGTAAAATTAGCAAACAGCCCCTTGGCCTCACACACATGAATAGCAAATTTTAAAGACTTACCATCATAAGGTGCATGGTATATGATATCATAAGGTCAAGCTTCCCACTTTCACACAGACTTCTGAATTCTTATTGTCCTGCATGATTGACATTCTGCTTTAAGATTTTTTTTAAATTTTACTTCTTGTATTTTTTATCAAGTCATTAGGGAGTGTTGTGAACTGCTGTGCCTGGTTTCAAGAATTGTAACTGCCTCCCATGGCTAAGGATGTGTGAGCGACCTACAGAATGTGAGCCACAAAGAGACAAAGCTTGTCTCTGGTGGCAAACGCTGCCTCTGCTTACTCCCGTGCCCCCAGTGCATGGTCTGATAGTCAGAGATGGGTAAGACTCCTCACAGCAAGGGGCAAGCTAAGCCAGACACGATCGCTTGGGAGGCCATCATGGAAGGACTTGGGGGGCTGCAACAAAGAGGGAGTGATGGACCCTTGCCCCCCAGCTACTCTGACATAGCCTGAGTCTCCATGTCCTCTGAAAGAAGTGCTTCTTTCCTCTAATCCACTTGAGCCTGAAAAACCTGTCATGGGGGAAACAGTGTAGCCTCTTGTGGGCTAGAGCAGGATCCGGGGTGATTGGGCATGAGAAAGAATTCCTAAAAGTCCCGTGAAGCCTGCTTGGCTAAGAGTGTTTCCATTCATATGTTAAGGGTCCGAGCAGGAAATGAGTATGTCTCCCAGAGTTTCTGCAACCCCCTTTCCTGACAGGCACTGACTCAGACTAAGCCCTCAGATTTCTTTGAAATGTGATCTACTGTTTGATTTTTACCACCTGTTTTCTGGTCAGAGCTCATACCTGGATCGCAGGTTGGATCTTAGGTCGGGCCGTGTATAGGAGGCAAATGATCGATGTTTCTCTCCCATGTTGATCTCTCTCTCTGTTTGCCTCTCTCCTTTCTTCTTTCTCAAATCAATAAATATATCCTTGGGTGAAGATTAATAATAATAATAATAATAATGAAAATAGAGAGTAAAGCTGGTACAGAATTAATTCCTGACATAAGATTTTTTAAATTTATATATTCTATACTATTATAGTGAAATTGAAAATCTTGAAAATAATCTAAAGAAAAAAACTGACCATTAAATAGATTATGTGGTGCATAAACCAGGTAGTTATTTAGTCATTCAGTACTTACAATTGTATAAGTCCTCTTACATATCACAAGAAGATATCACTTTATTTTTTTTTTGTGCCCACTCCTAGGTTCCAGCTAGCTCTCAGAAAACAAAAGTGGAATCTGACAACTTTTTGAGCTCGCCATTGCTCAAGAATACACTATTTTAACTTTTACATATAGAACTCTGAAAGTAAACGTTTGTCCTGCCAGTCATTGTTAGTGAAAAGAGAAAAGTAATTATTGCAATCTTTGTAAAATGAGGATTAGAATCTGAATTTCTACTTTCTTCTACCTTGTACTGATCGAGAATGTGAATTTACATGTATGGGGTTGTTCAGGACCATGGAATCTAAGGCTGAAATTGACAACAGTTTACGCACAGATTTACTTCATCCTCCTATTGTGGAGGCAGTCTCCGTGTATTCCACCCATGATATCTGAAGACCTATTTCCTATTTTCTTACATGTTTTTCTTTAATTGCTTAAAATGGACACTTTCTTGAAATTATCTTCTAATGGTTAGCAGAGGCTTCAGTTAAACAGATCTTTACTTAGATTTTCCCCATTACTAGACACGTGCCTTCGGACAGACGCCATAGCCATTCTAAGCTCTGGTTTCCTCACCTGGGAGATGGGGACAATACTTGTATCTGCTTAAGAAGAATTTTGTAAGGATTAAAGCAGAAACTGGATGTAAATTACTTTGAAATTTCCAGATATTACCCCATAGATACTCACATTAAATTGCAGAAAAGGGGAAATAGCCTAGAAGCCTAATGCATTAAAAGGAAAGTGGAAGCTCTAAAAATGGGGAAGCACTTCTTTGTAAAGAGTTATATCTGATAAAACACAGGAAAAATGGAATCTACCAAGAAATGGGAAGAATACTGGTCTGTCTAATTGATGGAAAAAGTTTTTACTATCACATGCGGAGGCACCAGTTACTAACACACTGGTGCCTTTTCCCAAGATTTGTAGAGATGATTATTCACAGCTAAAACTGAGTAGGCACCCACAGTGTTTCTTGTCTATTTTATTTTCAGCAGGATTTTTAAAAATTCTGATTAGATATGGAGTGGAGGCAGCTGAAGACTCCAAAGCAGGCACAACCAGATAGAAGCAGACTAGTGTTCTGAGTTTTGCTGCTGGTACCTTATCGGCTTGGTAGATGGGGGGCATTGATATCATAATTTTGTTTTATATTTGAGAAGTGGAAATATACATTCCATAGCCATTTTAAGATTAGCATCTGAAGATGAATCAGATACTCACATAGGGAAATGTGTAAAGAAACTAAAATAATAGAACATGTTGTATATGTTTTAAGATTGAAAGAATAAGATTTTTTAAATGTTCAAATATTTATCTGTTTTTAATAGATGGGGATACAAAATTTAAAAATATTCAAATTTAGTTATTTTTTGCCATGTACTCAGAAATTACTACATGTGTTGCAAAAGACTGGCTTAGACCTTAAAACTTTAATTGTATGCGGTATTATCAAAAATTATGGCACTGAATACCTACTCTGTTTACTACTGCTGCATTCAAATTGCCCAAATGTGTGAACTGGAACTTTTAATTTCATTAATATTCCTTGCTCATATATATTTTTCTTTATTTTCACTGGCTAGCAAACTCTTATAACTCCTGTGGTTTGGGAGCTGAAATGAAATTTAATGAGCATATCACCTCATCAAGTCTACTATTTATTTAAATAAATAAACTGAGATCAAGGACAGTCAGTGACATGGCAAAAGTTACACTACAGTTGAAGGACAAAACAAGGACAACATATGATGCCATAAAGAAGAGGAAGATCAGAAGATTCTAAAAGTGTCTGTACACTTTCTATGTGTGACTTGTTTTTTCTGATAACTGTGTTTACTCATTTCATGGATAGCTGTTTACTATGCTAGACATAACAACTAGATGAAAGAAGAAAGACTGATTACTTATATTCAGATTCATGACTGGAGAAAAAAGAAAGCTTAGAGGTTACTTGTAAATAGTATACAGATAGTCTTTGTGGCCTCTCCATCTGAGCACCCATCTCCAGCGCCTTGAGATAGGCTGTTCTCACAGTTCTGAATGCACCCTACAAAGAGTTGTCTTCATGGAAGTGATCCTTTTACCCACTGTATACAAAGTACAAGATTAAGTTGAGATGCTTTTAACAAAGGCTTCAAATAAAAGTGAGTTAAACAAGGCCTAACTCCATTTCTCTCATATCTCAGAGAAATAGAAAAGGACAGAAATGTAGGACCAAAATGTGTAGACAAAAGGGGGTGAGATACTTCAAACAATTGAAAGGACCGGTTTCTACAAGAAAAAAAGACTTGAACCATCATAAGACAAGAAAAGAAGTTGCAGTAAATGGTCTGGGCCTTCTGGTGGTGGGCCCATAACACAGCCAATTCACAGGTTATTCCCTTATTTTTTTAAAATAAGTTTGAGACAGGATTATTAGCAGAGCAGGGACTTGGCTGTGTGTACATTTGGAAGTACAGGGTTAACAGTGGAGATCATACCATGGCCCGGTTCAGTTGGTTGGAGCATCATCCTGTGCACTGTAAGGTTGTGGGTTTGATCCCCTCTTCAAGGCACATGCAAAAGGCAACTGATTGATACTTCTTTCTCACATTGATATTTTTCTCTCCCCCTTCCTCCCTCATTTCCTCTGTACCTCTCTCCCTTTCTATTCCTTCCTTTCTCTCTAAAATCAATAAACAGATCTATAGGGGACTGTTCTGCACGGAAGTGGGAAATGTAGCCCAGCTCCCATTCAGAAAAGCCACTGGGGAGCAAGATCCAGCACACAGGACCCACTCCCATGGATAGTTCTCCCTTGGGGAATCAGGCCTGGGTGGTACTGAGGCTGCTGTGAGGCTTGTCATTGCTAAAACTCCCTCACCTTGGATTGAGGCAGGAAATGCTTACTGCATATCTTTAAAGCAACTTCCTAAAATCTGAGCTAAACCTCCCAAGTATGGAGTGCAACCAGTTCAACCACTTTTCCCTTTACATTTGCAAATATCCTTTTTCTTTGATGCAATTAGCAACATCCTCTCCTTCGTTTTCTGTAAAAGGTAACCACCTAAATAGAACTTGTGTAGAGTAAATGAGGACCATCCTCAATGCAATGTACCCAGAAAAGCAATAAAAGCCTGTCCAGGCAGGCAGGGGTCAGGCCATCTCTCTTGTTTAGAGAGCCACTGTGTTGTCTCCTTTCTCCACAGGACTTTTGTAGTCTGTGTGAATTTGTTCACTGCAGGCCACAACACATGGATGCTACCAGCCAGGGTTCACATCACATATCCTCATCTTCAGGTGAGGATTCGAAAAAAAAAAGAGTGGAAACTTCATGACAACAGAAAAAGTATGTATACTGCAGAGGCCAGTAAATAAATAGTGGACACAGTCTAGCATTCTGATATGTAGGTATGTATTGATTGGAAGGTCATCAGAGTCTGCGGAAAGTAAAATTGTGTGAATAAAATGATAGTTGTAGTTAGGTGTTCTTACAACAAGCCATGACGGTTTATCTGCTTATTCCCCTCCCCCATCAAACTGTCAGTGCTTATTTCAAATCTGTATTCTTACCATTTCATGCAGATCGCATAGATAAAAAAGTTGTTGAATGAATGAATGGGGTATGCTAGTGCAAGTGGGGAATAATCATATTTTGTCACGTCCATATTTATGTCCAATGCACTGTTAAATACAGTTTTCTATGTGTTATCTATAAACATAATTTCAGAGCACAGTCCCTGAAACTCATAGAATATGAAAAAAAACCTCTTAGGTAAAGATTCTGTTTTGGTTTAGATTCAACACTAAGTCATTGCTCAGAAAGAACAACCAGATTTCTGACTTCCCAAGGCCACTATGATTTCTATATGGTCGTACCTTTCTGAGAATTCTAAAACATTGCTTATAATCAGCCACACTGTTTCATTCTAATCGAACCTTCAACATAGCAGTACTTTTTAAAAAAAATTCTTGGCAGGCTGTATCATTCAGGTCTATGGCGTATCCTTAAAAGGAAAAAATCTAAATACAAGGCCTAGGAAGTCTAGTGAATGGCAATAAAATCTTTCACAAAATAGAAAATTGAATAGTTGTATCGATTACTTTAGTGCCAGAGATGTTCCACGGTTGCAGGTTTGGCACCTGCTGAAGTTCCATTTATTCTTTTGGGCTGTTAAGGCACTATTTAATGAATCAGTGTAGTCATTTAGTCAATAAGAGTATCCTTGTCTCCTAAAAGAGTTAATATACCTTTTTCAGTGATGTTTTACTTGTGAAAATGGAATAGTTAAAACAATGGACAAATCAGACTTAATATTAGTTAAAATGCACATTTTTCAAAAGAATGGATTTTCTCCTACCAATCATATACATATTACTCGTGAACAAACTCATAGACCCACAGAGCAAGAAGCTTTTTGTGTTTAGAAATGTCAATGGAATGAAACGCTGTCATAGAATAATGATCTCTTGTTTCCACATAAATGCCTAGGGAAAACTCGGGTATTCATTTTCAAAGCAGGAAGCATTGATCCACTGGGTATGTCCTATTTAAATGACTTTATTTTATTCCATCAAAGAGCTGATGGAAATTCAGTCGTTTAGCCTGATAGATATGGGTTCCAGAAAATGACATTTGTGAGCTACAGTACTACTAAACAGATGAAAACCATTGCATTTGGCTCTGCTTTATTTGCCAGCAAAAGAGAATTAAGTTTGTTTGTGAACACTCTAAGGTTTAATATTGGCAATTTAAAAATGGTATATACTGATTTTATTTTCCTTTGATTTCTTTTAAGTAAATCTTTTCAGACCTAATGGTCATTCAGTTACATAATTCTGAATTAGATGCATTCTATAGAGAATTCTGTGTATTGTTATACACCAGAAAGTTGACATTCTAACACAACATCTGAAGATTTGTGGCCAATGATTGTTCAAATGAAGGTAAATGTTATGGTAATAAAAAAATGATGGAGAATCATGCCCAGTTTTGATAGTATTTTAATCTGAACAGCCAAAGGAAAAAGATGGCCAAAGCTCCAGGGGAAAAATAGCAGAGCACAGAGGTTTTTAAGTTCAAATAATATGTATGTACATACATATAAGTCTGTGCACAGATGATCTGTAGGTGATACATTTTACATGATGAATAGCAGTTTCATAATCCCTTAAAGCAGGTTTTGTACCTGCCCATATGGTGTGGTACACAGTAGTATATGCTGCGTCTTGTTGGCAGTTCACAATACGAATTGTGCTACAAGTTAATAGTAGCACATAATGAACCAATAATGAACCATCAAAAAGAGAGATTAAGAAAACAATCACATTTACTATTTGCAACAACAACAAAAAGGACAAATTAAGCCAAGGAGGTAAAAGACCTGTACTCAGAAAATCATAGGGTACTGAAGAAAGAAACTGAGGAAGATACAGATGATTGGAAGCAAAGGCCATGTTTATGAATAGAACAATTAACATCATTAAAAAGTCTATACTACTCAAAGTGACCTATAGATTCAATGCAATTCCTATTCAAACATCAGTGGCATATCTCACAGATCTAGAGCAAATATTCTAAAATGTATGGGAAACCACAAATTACCCTGAATAGCCTCAGCAGTCTTGAGAAAGAAGAACCAAGCTGGAGTCAAATACACCATATCAAACAATACTACAAGGTCATAGTCATAAAAGCAGCATGGGCCTGGCACAGACCAGGCATAGAGATCAATGCAACTGAATAGAGAGCCCAGAAATAAAACCACACCTTATGATCAATTAATATTGGACAATAGAGTAAAGACTGCCTATTTAATAAATGGTGTTGGGAAAATTGGACATATACATGCAAAAAAAATAAAACTACCATATTTTGCTATGTATAATGTGTACCTTTTTGCCCAAATATTTAAGGAAGAAATAAGGATGCACATTATACGTGAAATACCTCGTATCTGTTCTTGTATTTTGTAATTCTTTATTACATAAAATTTCTTGTACCATAATATGTTCAAAAATGAATGATAAAATTTTTTATAATACAAAAGCAAGTATCTAAATATAAATAAAATTAATTAAAAAAATTAACGTAAAAGATTTGTTTCCTGAAAGTTTGGAAAAGCTTGGATGCACATTATACATGGCAAAACACTGTAGATCACCTTATTACACTATACAAAAAAATAAACTCAAAATGAATTAAAGGTTTAATTGTAAAGCAGGAAGCTATACAAATCCTAGAAGAAATCAGAGGCATTAAAATTTTAGTCATGTTTTGTAACAATATTTTTGCTGATGTATCTCCTTCAGAGGAGAACCAAGGGTTTCCCCCCTTGGCGAGGGAACCAAAGGGAAAAAATAAACAAATGGGACTACATCAAAGTAAAAAGCTTTTGCACAGCAAAAGGAACCATCAACAAAATGAAAGGGGAACCCACTGAATGGAACACATATTTGCCAATAATACAGTTGGTAAGGGGTTAATTTCTAAAATATATAAAAAATCTTATACAACTCAACACCAAAAAGACAAACAATCCAATTAAGAAATGGGAAAAAGACCAGTGTAGACGCTTGTCCAAAAGAAGACATACAGATGGCCAATAGAAATATGAAAAAATGCTCAACATTACTAATCACCAGAAACATGTTAATTAAAACCACAATAAGGTATCATTTAACATCTGGCAAAATGGCTATCATCAATAAAGCAACAAACAACAAATGCTGGAGAGGATGTGGAGAAAAGGGAACCCTAGTGCACTGTTGGGAATGCTGATTGGTGCAGCCACTATGGAAAATAGATTAGGGTTTCCTCAAAAAAACGAAGCAATTCTATTTTAGAGAATACATCCAAAGAAACCTGAAGCACCAATTTGAAGAAACATGTGCACTTCTATGTCCTCTGCAATGTTATTTACAATAAGCAAGTGATGCAGACCCTGGCCCATGGGGTCTGTGTGTTGTGGCGGTGATGAACCAATTCACACGGACTACCGAAGTCCTGTGGAGAAAAAGGGATGGTGCAGCCACTCTCTAAGTGAGAGAGAGGGCCTAGCCCCTGCTTAGATAAGCTTTTATTGCTTTTCTGGGTATATTACACTGAGGATGGTCCTCAGGTTCACTGTAGGTGATTACTTTTTATAGATAACAAAGGAAAGAATGTTGCTAATTACTTCAAAGAGAAGGGCATTTCAGATCAAGGGGAAAAGTGGTTGAACTGGTTATACACTCCATACTTGGGAGGTTTAGCACAGATTTTAAGATGTCACTTTAGAGAGATGCAGTAAACATTTCCTGCCTCAATCCAAGGTGAGGGAGTTTTAGCAAAAGCAAGCCTCATAGCAGCCTCGGTACAATGCAGGCCTGATTCCCCATGGGAAAACCAATCCGTGAGCATGGGTCCTGTGTGCTGACTTTGCTCCCCACTGGTCTTTTCAAGTAGGAGCTGGTCTACATTCCCCATACCTTGAGGATAAGTTCCCTATAACCAAGATCTGGAAACAGCCCATGTACTCATCAGTATGTGAGTAGGTAAAAAAGCTGTGGTACAGTTATGCGATGGGATACTACAGGGACATAAAAAAGAAGGAAATCTTATCCTTTGTAACAACATGAATGGAACTGGAGATTATTACGCTAAGTGAGATAGCCAGTCACAAAAAGACAAATACTATATGATTTCACTCAATCAACTACTATGTGATCTCACTTATAAGTGGAATTCAATGAACAAAAAAATGATGGATAAAATAGAAACACATCACGGACACAAGGAACAGACTGACGGCTGCTAGAGGGGAGATGGTTTGGGAGGCTGGATGAAAGATGACAAAGGTGTAAGCAAAATATATATATATATATATATATATATGAATGAGATTGGCTGGGGAAAAGTACAGCTATTATTAATATAATGAGAATGGTTTGCATGACATCAATGTAACCTAAGAGAGTGGACTGGAATGTGCATGTGTGAACAATGACAACTTCACTGTACTAGTCAGTGGGGGTAGTAGATACCTCTGAATGAGCATCTGTACTGTGTGGCCATTGCATCCAAAATGACTGAGCGAGTAGAGCAATGAATCTGCATCAAATTTTGTGTTCATCTTGAATATTCCTCCAGGAAAACTATTCAGATGATTCAGAAGGCTGCAGCTATGGACAATTGGTACCTTCATCATGACCTTGTGCCTGCTTATACATCTTGCCTTGTGCAGAATTTTTCTGGTGAAACATGAAATCACCCAGGAGACATAGTCCCTGTCACAATACAGATTTGATGCCCTGTGACTTCTGTTTTTTCCTAAAACGAAAATCACCTTTGAAAGGAAAGAGGTTTTAGACTGTCAATGAGATTCAGGAAAATATGACTCGGCAGCTGATGGTGATTGGGAGAACTATATGAGGTCCCAAGGTACCTACTTTGGAGGGGACTGAGGCATCGTTGTCCTATGCACAATGTTTCCTGTACCTTATTGTATCTTGTATCTTCTTCAATAAATGTGTCTATTTTTCATATTACATGGCTGGATACCTTCTGGAGAAAGTACTTTTCTCTCTACATCACAGGTGGCAAACACAAGTCCTGTGGGTCAAATCCGGCCCTCCACCTTGTTTCTACCCCACAGCAGTGCCGAGTTCTTGATTAACTGTTAAGGAGTAGTTACAAGAGCCTTTCCTTGGGAGGCAATGGACACACAACCTAGTGTACAGATGATGTTTTGTTGAGTTGTACACTTGAAACCTGTATGGTTTTGTGAACAAGTGTCACCCCAATAAATTCAATAAAATAATAATATAAAATATCAATTTTTAAAAAATAGATAAAAGTCATAGTCCAATGAAAATTATCTTTTATTGGAACTATGTGCACTTTGTTTCCAAATGGGATCATTGTATAGCATTTCTGTAATAAAAAACTTTATTTTTTTTAAGGGAACAATTTTTAAAATATTTTATTTATTTATTTTTAGAGAGAGGAGAAGAGAAGGAGAGAGAGAAGGAGAGAAACATCAATGTGTGGTTACCTCTCACGTGCCCCGCACTGGGAACCTGGCCTGCAGCCCAGGCATGTGCCCTGACTGGGAATTGAACCAGTGACCCTTCATTTCCCAGGCCCACACTCAATCCACTAAACTGTACCAGCCAGGGCTGTAATGAAAAACTTTAAAAGATAGTTATCATCTTCAAGATGAAAGCCATACAAAATATTGTAGGAAATATAGATTTATCTCAGACTTTGAAATATTGTTTAAAGATAAGTTTTCCATTTCTTGCCCATGCCTTTTTACAAGATGGGTCTCATCATATTTACCGTGTAGTACCTCTCACTTTAGCCACTAACTCTAAACTCTTTTTTGTACCTATAACCATCAACTCTACTTTTGTATTAGTTCTTCTATTTTTTTTCTAAATTGCTTTTGCTTTCTGTTCAGGTAGTGTTACTCCACTAGCCGTAGCCTCCGGAGAGACACATGCCATTTAACTGAAAACCACACATCCATGTGCTCTCAGGTGAGGAAGGTCTTGTACCATGGAACCTGGAGGCTTATAGACACTGTAAACATTTAGTAGAAAGGGCAGAAATGAAGACTTGCCAAAGGAAATGCAAATCAAGTTCTTGATTATTGTAGTTGGGGTGAAATAAAACAAATAAATCCCTGGCCCTGGCCGGTCACTCAGTTGGTTGAAGCATCGTCCTGATAGGCCCAGGCTGTGGATTCCATCCCCAGTCACGGTACACACAAGGAGGAGCCAATGAAAGTATAAATAGGTGGAAAACCAAATCAATGTTTCTCTTTTCTCTCCACTTCCCTTCTTATTTCTCTCTCTTTCCCTCCCCCTCTCTCTCTAAAAACCAATAAATAAAAATGTAAAAATAAAGCCTTACTATACATTGAGCTAGAGTTCAAGTGACCCGAGACTAGCGGTTCCTCCGGCCTAAGGGAAGAGCACTGATGGACAGTGTTCCAGCCGGCGTGGTGAGACAACCTGTGCAGAATGAGTGGCCCTTGTTTCACAAAGGTCACTGATGGGGCAGGCAGTCGAGTATACATGTACAGGTCACCTTCATGTCTTCCTGTGTGGCCAGTCCCCATCAGCGATGCAGTTTTCCCACCACACAATCTGCCCCTTCACGGTACACGCCCACCAAGCCCCAGATGAGTCACAGGTGTTATTCACAAGCATGGATTGAAAAAAGCAACACAGTCAAGACTGCTTGCTGCCTTGTTTCACCTGTGTTGATACTGACTGCTTGTTATCTCATGTATTTCTACTCATCTGACTCTTCAGAATTTGACAAGCTATACTTTTTTCCTAAGTACATTTTCACTCAACATAAAATAAATAAATAGATAAATAATAACAAAAACTCCCGTGTCTCTGTCCATCAGGTGCCCTGTCCCATATCCTACCTTCTATTCTTTGTATTTGCACTACTTACAGATGGCTCAGGTAATTTAAAATCCAGAGATTTTTCTTTGTTAATTACATTGTTTTAGAAAAAATACCAAATTATATGGTACAATTGATTAACCAAAGTTTTACTAAAAATTTATTTTAAAGTCAGAATAGAAGATGCATTTTATTTTTATTTTTTATTGATTGATTTGAGAGAGAGAGGGAGAGAGATAAACACCAATTTGTTGTTCCACTAATATGCTTTCTCGTTGGTTGCTTCTTGTATGTACCCTGACCAAGGATTGAACCCATAATCCTGGTGCATCAGGATGATTCTCTACCAACTGAGCTGCCTGGCCAGGGCTTAGAAGATGCACCTTGTTTTCATACCTGACAACTCAAGAATTATTCAAGAAACATTTTATGTTTCTCTGCCCACTTGTGTTTTTACATATTCAACCAAGTGTTATTTTCTCCAAATTATTCCACTATCTTAGATAGATAACAGAAGACACATTTCCTGTCAAATCTATTTTAGTACTTTTTTGCTTTATAGACAAAAATCAATTAGTATATACTTAAACACTCTAATTTAGTACCAAAATTATAATTAGTAGAACTCACATTTTCTTGGTTATATATCTAAATGAAAAGTGAAGGGAGATATATATTGCCACATTTAAATGGATAAATCAATACAATTCCAAATCATTATGCTTTATTTTAAAGTGCTTTTGTTTAAAAAAAAAACTATAGTGACTAATTTATGAACTCATAGAACCATTTAATGACCTTGCTTAACCTTTGGAATATTTTATAACTTTTAAAAGCCCAATGAATGGTACAATCTGAGAACTACTAACTTCCATTCAAGTAGTGGAAAATATACAAATGGGCCTAGACCCTCCTTAAATTCCCTTCCTCATATTATTCCACATCTCCATTATTTCTGTTATTATTAGTCAAAAAGCCTATTATGTTTATAAATGCTAAGAAAAAAGTAAATTTGTTAGTAGCCTGCATACTTAAAGTAAATGAAAGTATATTGTTAAGGGAAAGAAAGAGTTGAAGAGCAACACTGAGGCAGAAGTGTGTTTGCATGATACGTACCACTCACCAGATGTGAGTCTGTTTTCTAGTATACACCAGAAAGGATATGATCAGAATACTGAAGCCCTGGCTGGTGTAGCTCAGTGGATTGAACGCGAGCCTGAGACCCACACGATCGCAGTTTGATTCCCAGTCAGAGCACATGCCTGGGTTGCAGGCCAGTTCCCAGCAGGGGACTCACGAGCGGCAACCATACATTGATATTTCTCTCCTTCTCTCCTTTCATTCCCCTCTAAAGATAGATTTTAAAAAATCTTAAAAAAAGAATACTGAAGATACTGGGAGATAGGTAAATTACCAAGTCCAAGGTAGATGAGTTTTGTATTTCTTTTACCAAAATACTTCCTCAGTTCTTTATTGCCTTTCTGAAGGACTGTGGGGACAACTTTGCCTGCAAAGTCCCCCATCTGCCAGGGATGAAAGTGAAACTACCAAGACATGATCTGCTTGGGGAGGAGAGGTGCCCAGTCTCTCAGAGGAGAAAATCCAAGAGCCCCTTCCTCAATGGCTTTTATTGGGTTGTAATACACAAGAATACAGGTAAAGGTCATCAATCAATGTCAGGTGGAAAGTATCAAATGGTAGATAACATTTCAAAGAAATCTGGGGGCTTAGTCTGAGTCAGTGTCTGTCAGGTAAGGAGGATGCAAAAACTTTGGGAGACATACCCATTTCCTGCTCGGACCCTTATCCTGTGAATGAAAGCACTCTTAGCAAAGCAGGCTTCACAGGACTTTAGGAACTCTTTTTTTATGCCCTATCACCCTGATCCCGCTCTAGCTGGCAAGGGGCTGCACTGCCTCCCCCATCATAGGTTTTAGGCTTAAGTGGATTAGAGCCAGGAAGCGCTTCTCCCAGACAGAAATAGGGACTCAGGCTATGTCAGAATAGCTAGGAGGCAAGGGTCCATCACTCCCTCTTGGTTGCATCCCCCTGAGCCCTTCCATGATGGCCTCCCAAGTGATCATGTCTGACCTAGGTTGCCTCTCTCTGAGGAGTTGTACCCACCATGGACATTGACCAAGCTTTGGAGGCAGGGGAAGAAGCAGAAGCAGTGCTGCTGCCAGAGACAAGCTTTGTCTCCTTAGTGGCTCACATTCTGGAGGTCGCTCACCCAGCCTTAGCCATGGGGGGAGGGGGGCAGTTACAACTCCTGAAACCCAACAAAGCATGTGCAGTTACGTGTGAGTTTGTGTGTGTAAAACTCTTGGGAACCAAAAACATTTATTAAATGAGCATTTAGACTTTGATAATCCCACAAAGAAAGCAAAATGTATGATGTATTTCCTGGTCACAAATATAGAATCTTCATGAAGAAAACAGTCAAAAAACATAAAATAACAGAAAACTATAAAAAGGGATAATACCTGTTTTATGACCTGACAATGTATTTAGGAACTAAGAGGAAAAGGAGGTAATTGGACAAAAGTCAGAAACAAGGTAAACGGAAGTAGTAGCTTTTTACTTTTTATTGGCAAACAAATACAAAACCACAGGCTAAAGGTATAGGGAGGGCTCCCCTGATTATGAAAAGCAACATGATTACAAATTCAGAGGTGCCTTACATCATAGCATGAATTGGATGTTCTTACTTGGGGTTACTTTCATAGCCAAGAGACATTGGCAATAGTGGGGGACCATTTTGGTTGTCACAACTGAGCTGAAGGTGTGGGCATTGGGGATCTGGGAGGGGCTATGACTTGGATGTATTAGATGAAAGCCAGGGATGCTGCTAAACATTCTGCAATGGACTGGATATTTCCCTCAGAATAACACCAAAAAGTGATCTTGTCCACAATGTCCATAATGCCAAGGTTAAAA
This sequence comes from Sturnira hondurensis, assembly GCF_014824575.4. Classification (NCBI taxonomy): domain Eukaryota; kingdom Metazoa; phylum Chordata; class Mammalia; order Chiroptera; family Phyllostomidae; genus Sturnira; species Sturnira hondurensis. The sequence continues at coordinate 1,717,823 of NW_028097389.1, read as the reverse complement.
AACCCTGGCCCTGAGTATGTGGGTTTGGCAAGTGGGTTTCTTGCATCCTGTGCCTCACAGCCAGTTGTAGTGGGCTTGGCTGCATTCACCCAGGCACACAAAAGGTGCTACATGACATTTAGATCCCAACAAAATGAAAAGCCCATTAATTTGCTTCACTAAAACTTGTCGAATTCAGCTCTAGCTGGGTAGCTCAGCTGGTTAGAGCAACCGTCCGATACACAAAAGTTGCGGGTTTGATCCCTGATCAGAGCATGTACAAGAATCTATCAATGACTGTAGATTCGTTTATCTATGAACTTATTTATCTACCAATAAATAAGTGGGACAAAAAAATCAATGTTTCTTCTTCTGTGTCCCTCCCTTAAATAAGTAAGTAAATAAATAAACAAATGTGTCAAATGCCAATAAGCACTTCACAGCATATAGCACAGTATCTACCACAGGGACATTGGGGTGTACTTCCATCTCTTTAGGACTTCTCTAATTTCTTTCAACAATGTTTCTCAATTTTCTGTACCTGTGTATTGCACTTGAATTTATTCTTTATTATTTTATTATTTTAATGCTATTGTACATTTAGTGGTTTTCTTAATTTCAACTTTTTCAATCTCCATTCCTAGTGTATAAAAATAATTGACTTTTATTTATTTTTTTAAATTTTTAAAATTTAATTCTTGTTCAAGTACAGTTTTCCATCTGGGAATATAAGAAAGAATTGACTTTTAAAATAAAACACTTTGTTAGGTATTGTTGACATATGAAAAGCTGTACACCTTTATTTACTCGATGAGTTTGAAGACAAGTATACATCTGTGAAACCATCACCACAATCAGATAGTTAAAGCCTTAAACATTCATCACTTCCAAAAGTCTCCTCAAGCCCTCTTTATTTTTTTGTTAGAGATAAGAATAGAACAGACAATGTACCCTCTTAGTACATTTTCAAGCACACAAAACTCTGTTGCTAACTATGGGCAATATAATGTATACCAGATCATTTTTTATTTGTTTTTCTGTGACTTATCTGTTTTACTCAGCATAATGTTCTCCTGGTACATCATGTTGACACAAATAACATAAATTCCTTCTTTGGAAAGCATGAATGATATTCCATTGTATGTAAATATCATATTTTTTTTAAGATTTTATTTATTTATCTTTAGAGGGGAAGGGAAGGACAGAGAAGGAGAGAAATATCAATGTATGGTTGCCTCTCGTGAGTCCCTGCTGGGAACTGGCCTGCAACCCAGGCATGTGCCCTGACTGGGAATCGAACCGCGATGGTGTGGTTCGCAGGCCCGCGCTCAATCCACTGAGCTACACCAGCCAGGGCCATATTTTGTATCTATTTATCCATCAGTATACATTTATGTTGCTCCAATGTATATATAATGCTGCAATGAACTTAGGGATGCAGATATCTCTTTAAGATACTGATTTCAATTCCTTGGTTAAGTACCCAGAAGTGAGATTACTGGATCATATGGTAGTTAACTTTCAATTCATGGAGGGATATTCCAAAATTTTCTCTGTTGACAGTACCAATTTACACTTCCACCAACAAACAATTTATAAGAGTTCACTTTTCTTCACATCTTTGCTAAAACCTTTTATCTTTTTTTTTTTTGGTAATAGTCATTCTAACAGGTGCGAAGTAATATCTCATTGTGATTTTGACTTGCATCTCCCTGACGATTCATGATGTTGAACATTATTTTTAATGCACCTGTGGGTCATTTGTACATCTTCTTTGGAGAAATGGCTAATCGGGGACTTTGTCCATTGTTTTTAATTCTCACTTGAGGATGTGTTTATTGATTTTAGAATGAGAGGAAAAGAGAGAGAGATCGATGTGTGAAAGAAGTATCAGTCGGTTGCCTTCCCTGTGCTCCCTGACTGATGATTGAACCTGCCGCCTACATATGTGCCCTGACCAGGGAGCAAACCCACAGCCTTTTTGGTTTACAGGGGGATACTCCAACTGAGCCACTTGGCTAGGGCTGCCGAATTTTTAAAATATTTTATTTATTTATTTTTTAGAAAGAGAGGAAAGGAAGGAGAAAGAGAGGGAGAGAAACATTGATGTGTGGTTGCCTCTTATGGGATTCCCCAACACAGGCATGTGCCCTAGACGAGGAATTGAATGGGCGACCCTTTGATTCACAGCCCATGCTCAGTCCACTGAGCTACACCAGCCAGAACTTTTTTCCCCCATTTTAAAAATTATATTATTTGTTTTTTGTTTTGTTCTTGTTTTTTTTTTTTGAGTTGTAATAGGAGTTTCTTAAGTTTTTAGATGTTAACCCTTTATCAGACATAAGGTTTAGAAATATTTTCTCTTATTCCATAGGTTGTCTTTTAACTTTATGATCATTTCCTTTGCTTTACAGAAGCTTCGCATTTAATATAATTTCAGTTTTTATTTTTGCTTTTGTTGTCTATGCTTTTGGTCTCACATTCGAGAAATAATTGCTAAAGCTAAGGTCAAGAGACTTTTCCCCTATGTTTTCTGCTAGGAGATTTATGGTTTCAAGTTTGATATTTGAGTGTTTAATTCATTTTGAGTTGATTTTTGTGTATGGTGAAGGTAAGGGTCCAATTTAATTCTTCTGCATATGGCTGTTTATTTTTTCCAACACCATTTATTGAAAAAACGATGCTTTCTTCATTTTGTATGCTCGATATCCCTGTCAAAGATCAGTTGACCACGTATGCAAGAGTTTACTTCAGGGATATTTTATTCCATTGCTTTATACGTCTGCTTTTGTGACAGCACCATACTGTTTTGATTATTGTACAGTTATAATACATTTTAAAATCAGGAAGTATGATGCCTTCAGCTTTGTTCTGCTTGATCAAAATTGTTTAGGCTATTCCGGATGTTTTGTAATTCCATATGAATTTAAATAATTGCCTTTTCTATTTATGTTAAAAATGCCATTGGTATTTTGATGAAAATTGCACTGAATTTGTAGGTTGCTTTGGGTAGCATGAACACGTTAACAATATTAAAATTTCTAGCCCATGAACATTCAGTGTCTTAATATTTATCTGTGTTTTTTAGAATTTATTTTATTAATATTTTATGGTTTTCTTGGGGATTTGAATTATTCTTTAGGGCTTATTCAATTATTTTTTGAATATATTTTTCAATATATCAAAAACTATTTTAGGTTTTAGGTTTATGCTAAATTCCAGTGAATATGGAAACTTTACTCCTATACCTCCTTTATCTCTAGCCTTGTACTATTATCTTTAAGTATATTATGTCTATGAATATAACAAACTCAAGAATATGTTTTTATAATTACAACTTTAGATAATCTTGTGCATGTTTTTTATTTTATTTATTTATTTTAATTATTTTACTGTTGTTCAAGTACAATTGTCTGCATTTACTCCCCACCACTGCCCTGCCCCATGCCAGCCATTCTCACCTCCCTCCCCTGATTCCCCCTTGGTTTTGTCCGTGTGTCCTTTATAGTTATTCCTGAAAACCCTTCCCCCCATTACCCCCTCCCACCTCCCCTCTGGTTATTGTCAGATTGTTCTTAATTTCATTGTCTCTGGTTATATTTTGCTTGCTTTTTTGATTTTGTTGATTAGGTTCCACTTAAAAGTGAGATCATATGGTATTTGTTCCTTACTGCCTGGCTTGTCTTACTATCTTGTGTGTGTTAAGAACTGGAAAGAAGAAAGAAAATTACATGTATATTTATAGAATGTGTTATATCAACTTTCCTAATTAACCATTTCTTGATTTCTTCTGATGGATTCCAGTTACATTTTGGGATATCTGCTCTCAAATCCACAATTTTGTACTCATGTTGTTAAATATATTACATATATGTCTCTTACAGTCTCAATATTATCTACATATTATAAAATTACTTCTTAATAAGAGAAGAAAGGATGACTCATACATTATTATACTGACATAAAATTATATATATATATATATATATATATATGTGTGTGTGTGTGTGTGTGTGTGTGTGTGTGTATAATTACATTTTCCAGGATTCTTTATTTTTGTATGTATCCTGATGACTATCTGGTATCACATTTTTTTAATCACAAAGCACTTCCTTCAATATTTCTTGAAGGAATTATAATTTGAAGGAATCAGTAATTTCTTGACAGGTCTATTGGCTACATGTTAAATAAATTTTTATTTGCATCAAAATATCTTTAGTTCTTTTTTTGTCTTTATTTTAGAAAATAAGATTTTCTGGACATAGTATTATTGGTTGATAGGTTACTTTGTTTGTTTGTTTGTTTGTTTGTTTATTTTTACCTTTTGTACTTTGAATGTGTCCTCCTAATTCTCCAGGACTCCATTGTTCCTAAAGGCAGTTCAGTTATTAATCTTACTGTGGTTCACTTATAGGTAATGAATGATGTTTCTCTTTCTGTTTTCAAGATTTTTTTTTTTTACTTTTGACGTTTTGAGTTGACATGTTTTCATGTGGATTTATTTGTATTCATTCTACTTGCAGTCTAGTGAGTTTCTGGCTGTACAGATTAATTTTTTCATTAAATTTGGCAAGCTTTTGCAGTCATTTCTTCAAATATTTTTCTGCCTTTTTCCCTCTCTTCTGTTTTTATTTCTGTGACACATTTGTGGGTCTGTTTACCATTGCCATATTTCACTGAGAGACTTTTATTTTTCCTTTGTTTTTCATCTCTGTTTTTCAGTGTATATTTGTTGATCTATTTTCAAGTTTGCTGATTCTTTCTATTGTCAGATCAAAACTATTATGAAGGCTTCTTAGTGAATTTGTCATCACAGTTATTGTACTTTTTGGATCCCAAATTTCCAGTTGGTTCTTCTATAAAATTTCTATAGTTTAATAATGTTTTCTACATGAGATATTGTTATTATATATTCCTTAATTCTTTGAGTATCATCTCTTTAATTTTTGAAATTATTTATATACATATGATAATAGTACTTTGAAGTCTTACTTCTCTGATAAGTGTAACATCTGGTCCCCTTCCAAAGCCATTTCTACTAGCTATTTTTCTATTTCCTTTTGGGAGGGTCATATCTCAAAATTTGTATTCTAAATTGGACATTTTTAGAAATATATTGTAGCAATTATACGTATTGCTCTCCTCACTAAGATGTTGATGCTGTTATATTAACTTAGTCATTTATTTATTTATTTATTTACTTATCCAGTGACATGGCTGAAATCTATTTCAACTTCAGTATATAGCCTCTGCTGTCTCTGCTCAGATATTTTTTTATATTTTTTTAATGGGCATGCCCCCCAGGTCAGTATAATCCACTTATTGGACAAAAGTTATTCTTAAACCTCATTGGCCTGATGGATTATTTCCATTCACCATTGGATGCTGCTATTGCTGTTCAAGTAGCTTTCGTTTTTGCCACTTGTTTTACCAAGGACTAGTAGCTTAAATTTTCTCTCTCTCATCACTCCCAAGAGTGTGCAGTTTTAGGCTTGCTCACAAGTTTCCAGACATCTATGGATTTATAGCGTTTTTTTAAAGCTAGGTTTCTAAAAAAATTGCTCCTGGGTCAGTGTTGCTTATTTTCAGTTTACGTTTGCTCAGAGGTTGTATGTAAGCCCCTAGCTTCATGGGCTTCAGAAAGTGAGGATTCTACTCTGTGGATTGATTTATGTGTAGTTTGTACAGTGGTTTTTGAGTATTCCCTCATGCCCTACTCAATGCTCCTGAATGCATGTTGCCTAGCACTTACATAAAGGGTTCACACTCCTAGAGAGTGACTATAATCTCAGGATGGTTCTTCTTGGCGGACTCTTTCCTTAGATCTTTTTGTTAAACTTCTTATTGTTCTGCCTTCCCACTTGTAACTATAGTGTCAAAAAGCTAAAACTGCCTTCCGTAGTCCTCTCTGTGATTCTGAACAGTGCATTAAGAAACAGGACTTTTCATACTCCATTTTATGTGAAGTCCATCCCATAGCTCAAGTAGAGCTATGGCCTGTCTTTCTGGCAGAACCTCTGCACTACTTCACAAGGGTTACGGGTGAGGATTGCAGCCCCTTTCTCCTGGAGTGACATACCTACTCTATGACCTGGACCCAGCGGAGTTGTCCCTAGTCTTCTTGCTTTGCCTCTTTTGCTTGGAAAAATCTACCACAAATGTTAGTTGTGTTGTATGTGTTCAGGGCCCATGGTTTCCACCTACCACCTCTTAGGTAGAAATTGCACCCATCAAGTTAGGGCTGCGTGGAGGAAGTCTGCCCTAGTCATCTCAGCTGTGTCTGCCCACAGCAGAGCTTCTGTAACAGGGGCCTGGGAGAAATCAAGGCCATCAGTGTCTTCTCCCATCTGAGGTGAAAATGTAGCCCAAGACTGGGATCTGAATGGAGAGAATGTCCTGCCTTCTGCCTGGAATACAAGACGAGACAGTTTCCTGTCATGGATCAAGTTTTACGGGGAAGCTAATCATGGCTACTCCACCACAGACTCTTACTTCTCGCTTAGATTTAGTATATTTTTTGAATGACTAATTCCCCATTTGCTCTATACTTCTAGGCAATTTTAGAGACTTTAAATGCTTGGGCTTTTTAAAAATATTTTTCCAGGTAAAGGCTGTTTATTAGGTTGAGGGTCTGCCTTGTTTCTTACTTGGCTGTTCCAGAAGTTTATTGTATAACATATTTATGTGCGTGTGACTATCGACTGCCTTTCAAACCCTAGTAATATTAATACTGTCTATGGTTACATGGACACCTGATCCTAGAGTTTGAACAGATTATTTGAAAAAAGAATAAGAAAGGAAGACTTGCACCCCACTAGCTCTGTAACAACTCGAAAGTTGTGTGTGTGGCAGGGGTGGGAATGTAGTGGAAAGGCGGGTCATTGTATTCCTGTATGTTGGGGGAAGCAGAGCAATATCCCAAAATCTACTGCTGAAAGAGACAAAATTTTTAAAAATGAGGGAAAGAATACTTCCAATTACTGTTTTAAAATATCTACTTCATTCACACTATTAAACTTATAAATTTATGTATACATATTTAATATAAATACGCCTGTTAAAACAATTATCCAAATCTCTTGTGCACTATTAAACCCTTTATAAAATTCAGGGAAATCATGCTTTAAGTAGCAAATGATCTTGAGATTTAAACTGTGTTTCTCATAGCCTCAGAGAAGTATAAACTTCCTCTGACCTTACTCTTGGTGCATATTAAACACGGGTTAAGGATATTCCTTTGTCGATAGTTTGTTCTTTCTGAAGCATTGCTTCTAAAGAAATTCCTAATGACAACTACTCCTGTAAGCATTTTCTTACAACTGCTTATCAATTAATTAATGAACAGAGGGATATCTTTAATGAAGCTTCTCACCTTTTTGGGAAGGCCAAATTAAAATCAGAAATCCTCTCTAGTGTGAAATAACAATTTCCCATCTTAAGCTAAATGATGTTATTAAAACCAAAGTACCAACTGGTATATTTGCATTTACTGGCCACTTTTCCAGCATCTTCTGTTTCTGAAATAACAGCCCCACATTTATACCATTGGTCTAAAAGCTCTCCATGTCACTCATTAAAGGTAAGTCAGAAAGCATAGACAGCATGGTTCCATGTCTGCCGTTGTTGGATAGAAATAGAAAAATATCTCTCAGTATAAAGAGCTTCAACTCACAGCTGTATAACTACTTAAAATTTTGACAGGTAAGGAGTTATCAAGATGGCATAAAAGAGAAATGGATAGAGAAGTTTCTGTTCTAAAATGGAATAATCTTTCTAATAGAATGTGTCTTCTGGCTTTCTATAAAAATGATTACTTGCCTGATTATTATATCTTTATCTACCCAGGATATTCATTAGTCAATGAATTTAATCAATATAAATTATGGGTAATTTAGGGTTCAAAAACACTCTTTAGTCATGTGCCAAGGCAAAATACAGAATAAACTTCCAAGTATCTTACTTGAATAGACAAAGTAGTATTGTTCTCAATAGTATGGTGTTTAACATTTATTCAAGTGTAATTTATTTTTAAAGATATATCCCTATTTAAGAGCTTCCTCTGTATCTCTAAGTATGACATTCTTTTAAAATTATATGTTCAAGTCATTTATATAGTGCTTACTATGTGTTGGGCACTTCCCCAACACTACTATTTACTTCCTTGACATTAATTCATTTCATCTGTCTAACAATGCTATAAGATAGGTGCTATTATTTATCACGTGAAAGGAACTCATGTGAATTCACTGTGAATGGAGAGGTTAGTTCCTTACCAGGCGTCACAGTGAAAGTAAATGGCAAAGCCGAGTTACGATTTTAAATTCAGATTACATGCTCCTATCCACCATACTATGCTTCCTATTTTTGAACAAAAGAGTTTTAAAGCTTTTCATATATATTTTTAAATGACATGTTTTATTGTCATTATCATCAAAAACTAGGAAGTGTTGTGCAATGTTACACACAAAATTAGTTACATGATCTTTCCGAAAGGTTCCAGTAAAGCATGGTCATGGATTATCTGAATGTAACATACATTATAGCAACCGGACTGTATTATTTTTGATATATTGTGTTAGTTTGGCTGATAATTTCCTTTCCCACTATTGAGAGAAAATTGTGTCATTTAGGACTTATTCTGATACATTTCTTTCCTATAGCTATAAGGAATTTTTTTATCACTCTCATTTTTATACTCTTTTGTCTCTAAATGTGAAGTGTGTTTTCTAATGAAAGATTGAAGATCCTCAAATGTCACATGTGAGGGTTCAGAGGGTATTCAGAAGAAATTTGGAGTCATCAACTATTTTAAAAATCATAGTAAAGTGAAATGATCTGTACATGTATTCTTTTTGTAAGTCTTAAATGTAAAAAAATATATTTGAAAATCAAATATAAAACTATTGTTTGGGATATATTTTTAAATAAGTGGAAAGCCAAAAATAGTGAATATACTAAAAATATGTATAATCTGACTTACTGCACTTAAAACTATATTCTGGTTACAGATATCACTTTCTTGTTTGACTTCTTGAGTACATTTCAATAAAATATGCATATAATGATAATAAACTATTTTCTGTATGAAATATTTTTTGTATATGGCATCATTTTATTGGCCAATATTTGCACGTGTGTTAAAAAGACCAGAAACATTATTATAGTTACATTTATTTTAAATGATTTGAAATTCTATTAGTAAATCATTGATAAAAAGGAATAAATTAGATATAAAGAAGATTGAACTTCTTCAGGTTTCAGAAAACTGTTTATTGAAAGAATCACTTTTTTCAAATTCTATGTCTTTTTTTTCCTTTTTTAAATTTAATTCTTGTTCAAGTACAGTTTTCTGTCTTATATTCCCAGCCCTGCCCACCCCCCGCCCAGTGCTCCCCACCTCCCTCCCATTTCCGCCCCCCACCCTTAGTTATTGTCCATGTGTCCTTTATACTTGTTCATGTGAGTCTATCCCCTTTTCCCCTATGATTCTCTCCCCTCTCCCCTCTGGACCCTGTCAGCCTGTTCCATATTTGAGTGTCTTTATTCAAGATTCTGACAAGATAATTTTGTTATTCAGTCTGTAGCTAAACTGAATATCAGTGCTATATTTTAATCCTATTATATTATCTCTTAAATAATACATTTTGCTCAAGTTAGCCACACTATTTTTCTGGGTGTTTTTCCTTCTCTTAAATAATTGAAAGAAGTTGCTTAAGATATATTTTATTATTTTGTTTTTCCCCTCATTTGATTCAGACAATAATTTTTAATACTGCACAATTTTCCCAAGTTATAGCCTCTTGTAACCCCAAATTAATTCAATGCAATTTTATAGGAGACCTTTGCATGTTAAGGGGATATAAGCATAGTGTAAGGAAAAAGCAAGTGTCTTGCTTATCTAGTGTACTTGCACTTGGGCCATACTTTCTGGCTGTGCTTTTATTCATTCCCTTTTTGGACTCAGTTTCCTCATTTTTAAGTAAGTTTCAACACTTCAGGGATTAGTTATAAAAATTATATACATTCATGAAAGTGTGTGTATATATCATCTTTAGCCCACTGGGTAAATTACTGTTAAGATTTAGTAAATTTTTATTTCCATAATATCTTGTAATTATTTGCTTGTTAATTAATTAATTTATTTATAAATAAGTTATAAATAAATTACATTTACCTATTCAACCACTTCATCAAAGATTTACTATGTTCTAATGCTATGTTTTTTTAGAATATTCAGATAAATAAGATAGTCTTGCTCCCAGAGTATTATGACTAGAAAGCTGTGAAAATATATAAATATAGTAAATAATTGTGATAAATGCCCTAGAAAAGGTTTGTTCAGAGAGATTAGTATTTTGATAATTATGTGCTTTGTTTTAAATTCTATTTTTCACATTTTATTTTCACAAGGTCTCATGCAATTTATACATTTTTTAGTAAAGTATATTTTTAATTCTTTAATTTTTTATTTTTAAACATAGTTTTCTAATTTTAAGTGACACATAGCAAAATATATACATTATAAGTTGGATTTTGGGTCTGCAAACTTGCTTTTGACTTTTTCCTGGGAAGGTAGCATTTAAATACAGTATTTGGATATTCTATTAGTAGTATTTGAAATTTTCCCATTGAACTTAATGGTGTCTGGTTGGCAAAAACTGCTCCTTTGAAATGAATGAATTTTAGTAGCAATTCATCTCTACTGGGATGAATGGCATGTGTGTAGCTTATAGATGATATGGTTAGTGAAGGAAGAGACCTAGTAGATTGGTAAGTCTAGGTTGCCTGCGTGCTTGTTGGCATATAGTCCTGAAATAGAGGACAAAACATTTGATCTTAGCCAAAAGGCCATGAACAAAAGCTATTTTAATTTATGGCAGTTAAAATGAATGGGATTCAATCTGATGCATTTATGAGGATGTGATAACTATCGAATCACATTCATTTCAGTGGGGTGTGTTAGTCATCCAATTCTATTCATTTCCATGGGGATCCATTATTTATTGAATCACATTTATTTAAATGGGGATTCATTAGCTAAAAAATCTAATTAGTTTCCATGCGCATGCATTAGCTCTCATGTCATCATTCCTTTCAAAGACAATTCTCTAGTTATCAAATCCCATGCATTTATGTTTGGATTGGATTCTAGAGTTTGAAAAAGCTGTTATTCTTAATTAAATGGTTGCAATAAACTGTTATCATTGTTATACTGTTGTATATTTAAGAGTATTTTTAGTCACCCCAGTTCTCAATAGCTAAATAAATAATCTCTCAAACAATAAAACATTTAATATAGAAAATGTCCAAATGACCAATAATGATTTTTAAAATATGAGGGTAATATTACCTTTCTAAGTCAGCTGTTTAATTTTTTTTCATAAAACTTAGCCACAACTTCTCACATTCAAAGAAATGTGGAAAATTAGAGGGAAAATGCCAACCTGCTGAAGTCATATGATTAGGTGCTCAGATTTATGAGTCATGAACAATAAGCTAAAGCAACAGTATACATGTCATTGGAATCATAATTGGATAGGTTTCATGGTTATTTCTTGTCCACAATTCCAATTTTTCAATTATTAAAAATATTATATGTTTTGGACAAATCAGAGCTTTCTTATGTCAGGTATAAACAAAAATAAATGGATAGCTAGGAATCATCATTGTTGAGGTAGACTGAGCAACAAAGTGCTTAGTTTAGAGCAACACAAAGGTGTGTACCTTTCTCAAACTACCTTTGTACATCCCCAGTCTATGCAGATAAATGTAGCTTTTTGTAGCCTTAAAAGAAATTGTCTCTGATGCAATAAAGTGATTTAAGTCACTTTTGGGATGTAGAGTATTGTGAACATATTATATTAGTGATATCTTAAGGCTATACTGAGTCAAAGGACCTTTTGAGTATCTTTGAGTTTCATACCTAGAGGTGGTCATTAAGTTATTTGGTTCTTATTCAACCTTATTACTACAGTTTACTGGTTGAATAGTGCTAATTGGCATACCTGGTTTACTCTAAACTTAATAGTAACATTTTCTTTACTAACTGAGTTTTTTGAGAAAAATTCACAAAAAGGTAAACATTGTTTATCACCAGTACTTCTTTATAAAAGCAAAAACAAAATTCTATGTGCTAGCTGCTTATAAGTTTACATTACTTTTCCCATTTCATTTCTTAAGAAAAATGTAATATCATGTATTTCTTTAATATTTGGATTTTATATCAAATATTAGATATTAAAAATTCTAAAAATACAGATAAATTTATAATAATATGCAGAAAAGGTCTAATGTCTTGGATGGAATTCAACTGTTGCTATATGTTACTGCTGAGACCTCAGTAAATCAATTTAAATTTCTACATTTCCTCGTCTATAATATACATGATAAAATTAAAGCTGACTAACCAATTGTTGTGAGATTATATAATATAAACCTTCTAAACTATTTACTGTGGTACCTATAGGCATGGTCACTGTAATATCTATACCCATCTGTAGCACCCCTAAGACTATACTTTATGTTCAATGTATGGCTATTTTGTTGTTACCAAATTTTTTAAAAGACCAGGAAAGTCATTATTTATAAACTGTCATCCAAGGCATTTTTCTTCCTTTTTTTTCTGTTGTGAAAATAATTAAGATCAACTATATTTCAAATTTTAATGCCACTGTAGACCAGAAAAATTATTTTATCCATATTATCAGTTTTATATATACAATTATTTGTACAAAATTCCTATTTTTATAACAGGGACAAAGACAGTTCAAGATTTATTTGTAAGTTACATGATACACTTGTTTGAGAACTTAAAATTTGTTTTCCCAGAGATATAAAATTCACTTGGGTGCTAGAGCCTTCATCGCCGTCAAATAGGGACTGATATGAGGAGCTTGATGGCTGTGGACCACAGGTAGGCTTGTGCATGTGTCCAAGAAATGCTGCATTTTCTCCTGCCTTTTAAGGTGGCAATTTTCAGCCATGGTGCCACAAGAATCGTTAAACATGCAACACCTGACTATTTCAGTGAGGGGCACTGATCTGTTTTTCCTAAGGTTGTCAAATAAAAAAAAGATAACAGCTAATACATTAGCCCTCCAGTGTGAATGCATCAAAATTATACCTATTATTTTGTCAGATTCTCAAAAAAAACACTTTTTTTAGGTGTGCTACAGAATTTGAGTAACTAGGTTATGTGCGCCTGAGATGAAAAACATTGAAAATCAATGTTATAAGGAAACATGAATGTGCATTTAGATAATCATTTTTTTAAAAAGCCTGGCATTGAAATGAAATGCCCTTTTATTCAGGATTTCAATGCCTAAGTGAAATGACCAGTGACTTGGTCTAAGGCAGTGGGTATAATAAACATACTTCCCAAAGTTCTAGTTTCGAGCATCCATGGTCAGCTGGTGGTTTTAGGAGCAACCCACGCCAAGACTCATGTGCCACACCTCTATCACCCATCTGTGTAATGTGTACTCAGACCTTCTGTCTGACAGAAGGAAGAGACAGGATTCTGAAAAGGGGAGCCAGGGTTTGGAAAGATTCAATTTTCCAAGCAACTGAATATCTAACTAGATGTTTCAATTGTGGGATCCAATGGATATGATCAGCATCAACCCTCTAAATCTCCCCTGACATCCCATGTTTGGGAAGTATAAGATCAATTATGGAAAAAAGCTTCATTTTCTACAAGAGCTTCATTTTCTTTGCACATTTTATACTCATATAATTAATTTTGTAACCCTATCATTCTTAACTTACTATGTTCCCTACACATTATTTTAGTAAATGTGCATGCCAGATTCATCAGTTTTTCATGTCATGCACCCTTTAAATTCACATTCCATATACGTGGTAGTAGTTGAATATTTTATTAGATTTCTTTCCCCAGATATTTATGGTAATCCACAATTTGGAGAGTTGGAGTCAGTGTAACTTTTTCCCTCACAACCCTCTAGAAAATAGATACCTGTTTTCATATTGTAATTGCCTCCCTCAGACCTTCTGTCTCTTTTATGTCAATTTTCCCAAATATTGATATTAAACTCTTCTGTGAGTTCCCGATGATAACTACAACCATGTTATAATCTCTAACAGGGTTTTGTCAAATGTCTTAAGATAATAGACAGGAATTTAAAGTAGTGTTATTGCAAATAGAAAATTACATACCACTGTTCTCCGATTTCACAGAGCTTGGCCACCACTTAGATATCTCCTACAAAATAATCTTAACTCCCTACTTTCCTTTAAGTAGTGACAGGAAGTTTCTCTCCATATTAGGAGGACCCTTGGCATTTCTCCCTGGTCTGAAATCGAGGTGTCAATTTATTGACTCGAGTTAAAAACAAAAACACTAGTTTCCCTCTTGCCTTTTACTTCAGGTAACAGATTCCTCATTTTCTGCCCTCATATGGTCCACTTGTCATGGCATCTCCTAAGGATGACTAACAATAAAATATCATTTCATCTCCAGGAACTGGCTTTCTCACAGAGCTCCTACCACGTACTCTTAAGTGTTTCGTTAAACAGCAAGAGGAATAAAAAGAGAAGGAGAACATTTGGAATTTGCTTTTGGGCAAACTGAAATTTGGTAATTCTGGAACGGACTTTCATTCCTTTAATCTACATATCTTTTTTATAGTATGTCAAAGACCATGTTTGCATTTATATGTGAATACTCATATTTTAGCTTATAAGAGTAGTGAGAGTTCATGGCATGATGAAGAAGTTATGGAGTTAGAAGATCTGGGTTCTAGTCCATCTTCTTTCAAGTAACTTTAAGAGACTGGGGAATCCAGGACCTACCTCCCTGAAGCTTTCACTATTCTCAGTTATTAATTGAGAGTGAAAAACCAGCTAATCAAAGTTAGTATATATTTTAAAAATATTGAACTATGTGCCCGTCTAGGAGAAATAAAACTGAGGGATAAAAATATTTTGTCTTTCATTTGATGACTATGTTTTGTTTATATTTTGGTAATTTTCCTTAATAGTAATTATTTGACCATCCTTTCCCAGGTGATAAGAGTCTTTAAATTCTAGTCCCAACCTGTCTCTCCAAATTTATCAACAGGCTTTTCCTAATTCTCATATCTGTCCATGATGAGTTTTGCATGAGCGTCTCATATGACAGGGCCTTTTTATTCCCGAGGATGAAATTCTCTAACCATCCTGTTGCGTGACAAAACTCTAGTTCTTGACAACACTCAACTACCTGTCTACCCTTTTAATCATACCTGATCACTGCATTCTAGGTAAATACCAGTGGCTGCCTTTTTGGTCTATATGTATTTCATTCAAATATCTGTAAAAATACCCTACATAATGAAGCGAAGGTTGGGACTTCATGAAAAGAGCTAAACATCGCAGTCAGAGAAAACCAATTTCCAGATCTCAGCAGTGTCCCATTGAGTTATGCCTACAAAGAACATTTATTTAATCTCTAAATCTTAGCTTTTAACATTTAAAAAAGGGATATAAATTCCTGCTTTAAATGATTGTGCTCATGAAGTGACAGTATTTAGAGTGGTTCTAACACAAACTAAATGCCCAATAAATGATGGCTTCCTTCATATTCCTTCGCTCATCCTTCATATTAGCATGTTCAGAATGTCTGTCAATAGAAGGAAAAGTGTTCATCTTATTCGTGACCTATGATTTAAGTAAACAGAACTGTCTTGTTATGTTTGAAGTCACAGAAACTACTCCTACACTTTCACTATTGCAGACTAAGTAGACTTCTTAACATCACACCACATTGGCCTGAAATACTGGAATTATAATCTCCCAAGGAATTTACCATTTAGTTTTTGTAGATTTCTACTGTGAGTTCTGATAAAGCCTCTTTCATGCTCGCTACTCCAACACTTGGGCTGTGAAGTATCATTATCACTATTTGTTACTCCAAAAGTGACAGGGTTCACTCTGCCCTGGGGTTTCTTTGATCAGTAGAATGGGCTCATTAGACAAAATTAGAATGCATAGTTGTAATAACAAAAATCCCCAGAAATTACCATGGAATCTTGAGTTTATAAGGAATCCATTAACTTTTCACTGAAAAGCACTAGCTAAATATGTTGGTGCTTTACTATAGAATAAAGGATTAGGAACCATGGTGAGGAAAAAGTGAAATACAGAGACCCCAAAGTTCAGCTGTTTATAGAAAAAATCTTGAGACATCAGGTAGTTGCAGAAGTAATTTGTCATTGGCAAGATGAGTATGTGCGACCTATTTCTTAAGAGAGTGTGCAAAAAAAGAGAGAGAGAGAGAAAGAAACACAAATCTGTTGATGTGTTCTGGTTATGAACCAGTAACAGATTTAGTTAATATGTTATTGTAAAAGGGATATAGATATTACAATTAGGAAGGAAGGATCCCTTTTATATATCTGTTGACATATAGTGGTGGTAGAAAAGGCTTTCATTTTTAGGAAATAATGTGTAATTTACTTATCAATAAACATTAATTACCTGCTAAATTTAATACAGTAAATAGCTTTGGCATGGGCAAGGAATAATAAAAGTACCTGCAATACAAGATTATTTCTTATAGACAGTGTTAAAAAATACATATACATAACTATAAAAATCAACAGATATAATTTTATTACACAGGCATTTTATGTAACAATATTTTTATAATAGACTTATAACACTTATGAATACAGTAACAAAGGAGAATGCAAATACAGATCTTAAATTCAGGGTCAGAATTTTCCTGGCTTCTATTGGTATCTTTTAGGGATTTTCAAAAGAACCATAGCCTACATCTAAATTCTCAAAGACAGAACCATATGAAATATAATTTTATATGTTTTTAATTAGCAATTTTTAATACCTCATACTGCAATGATGACTTTTTTATGCTAGAATACCCCCTCCTTCTTTCCTCCAATGAAGGTGGACCACATATCATATGGCTGATTCTTGGCACTTTAATTTCAACCACCCTGGCTTGTGAAAATCACCCTGTACTCCTCGCGGTTTCTATTCGTTACAACTGCAACAGCTTTCTGAGATATGCAGTAGGACATACTATGCATTTTAGATTAGAATCTTCCCCCCTATACACACTTTCAATCATTAAGCTTTCGGGGGTCTTCCTGAAAAAAAGACATTTAAACATTTGTGCAGTGGTGGTACATGTGCTAGCTGTGGCATAGGGTCATTTGATCCTATATACCACTGTGCCTTCTTTGCTGTACTCTTGTCCATTCTATAAATGA
This sequence comes from Sturnira hondurensis, assembly GCF_014824575.4. Lineage (NCBI taxonomy): Eukaryota > Metazoa > Chordata > Mammalia > Chiroptera > Phyllostomidae > Sturnira > Sturnira hondurensis. Next base: position 1,700,613 of record NW_028097389.1, on the reverse strand, counting down.
AAGAGATTATGTTTTCATCCAATACAGTGGTAAAATCAATCACACATTTCAGGGTCAAATTACTCGGACTCGGTCATCTCAAAAATACGTTCCATTAGATAGCTGAGCTACTGAGTGTCTGGTTCTAACAAGGCACTCAGGAAATCTATTCTGTCATTTGAATTGGTGACATTAATGTTACTGGAAATTGACACTGGGAGATTATAGAAGCAGGTGGAAAAATTGTCTTGAAAGAATTTTACATTTTTTAAATATGAGTAGATTCTTGCCTTTGTAATTTTTTATAGTGACAAATATAATCAATAAATTCTACTAATGTTTCATACTAGTCCTTTAAATATGTTTTCATTATTTTTAACTCAAAATAACAATAGGATTCAAAATAGTAATAACTGCCCCATAAAATCTTTTGTAAAAATAACTCCCTGTGTAGCCACACCCCCCCAGGAAATATCTCAATATACAGAAAACATCTATCAGTTATTTTTCTCCGTTACGTAGTCGGGAACACAGTGTTTAAAACTACACATGATACACAATATCTAATTTTAATCTTATCTTTTTATTCAACCGTTAACTGTTGTAATCAATTAGAAAAAAACAACACTTGAGGATTTTGCCTTTCAAACATTATTTACAAAAAAATGCAAAGTAGTTTTCCAAGACTGTCAAATCACCACCTCTTCATTGCAGTAGTAATGAAATTATTTTGGTACATTTTATCTTGCAGATTTAGTCAAAGAAAATTATAAATTAAAATAAAAAAAAGAACTTACAGCCCTGGCCAGGTCTCTCAGTTGGTTGGAGTGTCCTGTACATCAAAAGGTTTCCAAGGCTGATCCCGGTCAGGGAATATACCTGGGTTGCAGGTTTGATTCCCAGTCGGGTCGCTTACAGGAGGCAACTAATGGATGTTTTTCTCTCATATTGTTGTTCCTCTCCTTCCCCCTCTCTTTTCTTGTCTCTCTCTAAAAATCAATAAATATATCCATGGATGAGGATTTAAAAATAAAAATAATTTGTAACTAATAGACAATTTTGAAATTGTGCCGAATCTTAGTTTTCAAATACTCTATATAGTTCCCTGAAAATGTTAGCTTTGTGCTTTCATTGAAGATGATGCTGAAACTTGATGTTTATTATTGATTTAATTTTCTATGATTTAATATAATTATAAGCATGTGGGGCTGATAGTATGAAAGCCACAATTTGTTATCCCAGAAAAGACCTTCACCATAAGAGGGGGGAAAACCAAGAAAAAATTTAAGGGCAGTACCTTAGTTTGTAGTGCTGGATTGGTGAAAATAGATTCTTTTAGGAAAAATACTTGATTGTGGTTGGTTGTAGAATGATGAAATAGAAAACAAAGGTCCAAATTAGGAGCTATGGCAAGAGGAAAGTAGCATTTTTAATTTATTTCCAACAGAGCAGGACCGACTCTTCAAAGACTCCAATGTCCAGCCTTTAAATAATAAGGTAGTTTTTATTGAGGAGACATGCAGGATATCCAATATAATTAGATAGTAGGCCCTGGAGGATTTATGAGATTTAGGATTTTTTAGAGTCAAAGAGCTAAGTAAGCCAGTATTAAAAGACCCACCCCCGATACAACTAAATCCCACATCTGTAAGTTGTTTCCGAATGTTGCTTTGAACCTTGTGAGTTTCATCCACATTTATCCTCATACTGAGTAGTGTTACATTCTCTCTCTCTGTCTCTCCCAACAAGTCTGTTTCACTCTTTAGGTGCATGCTTCCCTCCAAATCATTTAAATTAAGTGCTAGAATATTTTCAATTCCAAAAGATTATTTCCAGATTTTAAATATTTCATAATAGAAGCATTTTGTACTGCTGCTTTATTTCTCATGATTTAAAATGAAAATATATTTCTTCCACACAATTGCAGTCTCATCATAGGTATAATTTTCCAAAGTATTAGCAATGAACTTTTAATTTAGAAAGAAAAAATGAAACACTGTGATCCAACATGTGATAGGGAATTTTATAGACAGGAAATTCAATAGCTGACCAAAATATGTCTGCGCTCCGATAGGCAGTCCGAGGCATTGTTTAGATTTATTATATTTCTCTCTAGTTCAATTTCTTCTTGTAGCTTTCCTGTCTCCCATGGGCCCGTTTCTCTTGGTTTGCTTTGTCTTCAGGGTTTAAATCTGGAAATCCCCTTTCTTTACTTTCTCCCATTCTTTTCTTATAAAAGGTTTCTAGATGTAAGTGCTTTCCAGTCATTTAAATTTTTAAACAAATAAAAGAGCTGCATGCATGTATTAATCCAGCTTTAATAGCCACTACTGAAAGACAGGGCATTTTCATGGTATTGTTTTTTTGAATTGCTATTATCTTCACAGAGTTTCATTTTTATCAATAACTATTGTGACCTTCAGTGCAAATGACAAAGACTCCCACGCTGGGCAAACTGAAGAAACCCTCCAGTTCACTGAATAAAGGACTGAGATGGGTCGAGGAGAATTTTTTAAAAAATATTTTTGTTCATATTCTATTGATGCTGTCGTTCCTCTTAAATAATTTCTATGTACTATCAAGAGAACATGGTATTTAGTATACAGATAACTTTTTCACTCGGTTGACTCTAAAGTTATGTAAGATTTGGTACATTGCTGCCATCTATGGACAGAAAATGAATATTGATTCTGACATTAAATGTACAACTGACACTTTCACTTATGTGTACATAACCTTCTATAAAACTCCAGGGAATACACGTGAACTTTTTTATACATGGAAAGAGACAATATCTAACATCTTAAAACTCCGAGAAGAATCGGCCTGAGTGACATGGAGTCAATAGCACGGGTACCATGGTTACAGCGCTGGGGAGCAGTGGAGAAGTTGACAGAATAGTTCCATACGCTTCTTTCAAGGCTATAGGTAGAGAAAATGCAATTATATTGCTAGCCACATTATACAAATAAGGAAATCCAGGCTAAGAGAGCACTTATGATCTGCCCAAATTGCAGAGCCGAAGGGGAAGAGTTCGCTTTCACTTGAATGGACATCTACAGATTCCTGTCTCTGGGGTCACTATCCAGTACTTTGCACAACCAGGACTTTCAGAACCCTTGCTCCTAACGCTTGTTCAAATTAACTGTTAAGTATAAACAGCTGCTACCTAATCAAAATTCTGCCCTTTCATTCTTTAAAGAAATATTTGAGGGTCTACTTGGCCAAGAACTAAGAATGGAGAAACTTCTGGGATTTTAAAAAAGAAAAGGGCAGATTCTTGCATTCCTTAAGCTCACATTCTTGTGAGAGAGACATAGCCAAAGCATATACATAAATAAATGTGTGGACACGATCCACTCAGAGAATAACTAAGACCAATGAAAATAATAAAATGGTAGCCCTGGCTGGTGCAACTCAGTGAATTGAGCACTCTCCTGCAAACCAACAACTGCCAGTTCGATTCCTAGTCAAGGCGCATGCCTGGGTTGTGGACCTGGTCACTAGTAGGGGGTGCATGAGAGGCAACCAAACATTGACAATTCTCTCCTCTTTCTTCCTCCCTTCCCTGCTCACTTAAAATAAATAAATAAATTTTTAAAAAAGAAAATAATAAAATTGTGTGATGTGAAAGCATCAGGTCACTGCTAACTCTTATGAAAAGGTAAAAGTGAAAGTACAATAAATTATTTCAAGGAACAGCAACCTAGTTCAGAAGATAGAACAAATGATGCTATGAATAATTATATGACATAATGTAGTAAACATCCAGGAATAGTGATCTAAAACAAAATGCACGGGACTGTGTCACTCACCCCATTACTACCTGGACTTTTTAGATGCACGATTAGTAAAAATGGGTGTTAACAATAATGATGAAGGATGGCTTCACAAAGAACAGAAGTCTTAGCAAAGTCTAAAAGAGAGCATTTGATTTTTGTAGAGACAGTACTGAGGCAGAGAAGACATTTTTGGAAAAACACAAATTTAAGAAGAATGAAGAATGAATTTTTTTAAAGCAAGATAGCACAGGTTAGGGGCTGGCGGATTGTAGAGAAGAGGAAAAAGGACCCATGGGCATGGACAACAGGGTGGTGATTGCTGGGGGGAGGGAGTATAAGGGGACTAAATGGTAACGGAAAAAATACAATAAGATTAAATCAAAAGAAAAAAGAAAAAGAGCCCTGGCTGGTGTAGGTCAGTGAATTGAGCATGGCCTGCGAATGAAAGGGTCACTGATTCGACTCCCAGTCAGGGTACATGGCTGGGTTGTGGGCCAGGTCCTCAACGGGGGCCACATGAGAGGCAACCATACATTGATATTTTTCTCCCTCCCTTCCCCTCTCTGAAATTAAATAAATAAATAAAACTCTTTTAAAAAATAAATAAGTAAAAGACAACACAGGAGCATATTTCCCCCCAACAACAGACATTTAGCACCACCTCAGGTTTTGTAAGATATTGCGTTTCTACACCCTTGCTGTTTTTTCTGTCCTTAGCTATGGTGTCCAGAATGGCATTCTTAAAATAATTTTTTAAATCACATGTGGTTTCTTTACTAATATAATATTGCCATTATCTTGATTATTCATCACTAGCATTTACTCTAATTTACACTGTAAAATCTGTACGAAGTACTTATTGAAAGCACTTAGCATGTAAACAGAAAAATATCACAAGAAAATAATTGTTAAATGGTACTTTGTGCATGAAGTGAGACGTTCTTATTGAAATTTTTCATTCTCAAAAGTATTCTATTGGAATCTAACTTTCTAGAATATATCATGAAATAGCCATTTTGATTAATAAATTAAACTTAAATTTTCATAAGAATAATTGATTACTTAGAAATATGTACAGTGGCTCTGTGTTCTTTAAACAATACCAGAAGCAGTTAGGCTGTATAAGAAATCGGATATTCTTGGCATATATAAAATGCAGTTCCATTCTTTGTTGTTAAGGGTGCCTCCTCCAAGTTACAAAGGGCATCCTCAAGGGATATAGCAGCTACTAAAATGTGAGTATCTCAGATCAAGCATCCATAAGCAAAACTACATGGTAACTTTCTTTTGCTTAGTTATGTTCCTAGTGAAGGTAGGGACATAGAAGTTTGAGACAGCAAGAAATAGTAAATAATTTGTTGGTATATATTTATTTCCAAGTTATGTCCACAGTATTCGAGATTTACCTCTGAAGTGGTTAATTTGATAACTGTAAACAATCTATCCTTAATCTAAAATCCAAATTGGTTCTTTGGGTATGTAATTGAAGCATGAATTGACAACTCACCATTTCACCTCTCTATGCAATTTGGCTGCACTTGACCCTTTATATAAAGGCAATGATACTAACTGAAAGTACAAGTACATTTTAGTCGTTATTCAGACAACACACAGAGTAATAAACCAATTTTTTAAGTTTTATTCATCTATCGTGAATAATGTTATTACCATGAAATGCATTATGCAAGCTATATTTTATTTTCTCCAAATTACATGAAATGAAGTCTGGACCACATATTTTTACAGCATTCATTTAAGAAGCATTGTTGACTCACTTCTCTCAGGGTTTTTTAGATCTGCTCTCAAAACTTGACTCCTTTTTTATTTTTAATACCTTTACTAACTTAATATCATTGGCATAGTTAAGAAAAAGGCTGTAATATACTGCGTCTGAACTTGTTTCCATCTAAGTGTTATGGTAAACAATCCTGGGAATGCCAGCAAAGCATGAGTAACACCTCCTTCAATTCCATTTCTAATTTGCAAGAGCAACACCAGGAGATGCTCAGCATCTCCCCCTCCATCGTGACTTTGCATCTATGTTTTCCAATATTTGCAATTTCTAATCCTCTTGCATGTCTGCATATGTCTAATGTACTGTAACATTAGTTATAGTACTAATACTATAGTACTAATACTATTTTATTATAGTTTTTAAATAAATAGATAGATAGATAGATAATAGATAGAAAACCTATAGAGAGTTCACCTAAATCAATTTAACAGTAAAGAGTAATCAGAAATAGTTTTTGCTTAATAAACTGAAGATAAGGGTGTAGGAAGAAGAATGGAGAAGGAGAGCATTCCAGAGAGATAATTTTGAAAGAGAAATGTGTGAAAATACCAAGGCATAGGCAAGCTTGAATTCTTCTAATAGTATCACTTATTTTTTCTAAAGCATAATGTACACGAATGAAAGATATGTGGGTCACGAAGGTCATTGTATACCATACTAAGGAGTATAGAGTTTCACAATTGTGTAATGCATGGGGGCAGGGGAGGGAAGAGAGAAGAGGGAGTGCTTTCAAACTCTGTGATTAGATTCTACTTTTAAAAAATCATTTGATTGGAGTATGGACGATGCATTGGGCAGTCAGAACAAATACTTTAATAATCCAGGTTATTGATGGCCTAAAGCAGTAGCTTTTAGTATAAAAAGTAGGAGATAGAAACACGGAACACTGAAGTAGCACAATCATGAGGGCTTACTCACCAGATACATGTGAGAGCTGAAAAAGAAACCTGAAGTAGGATGATTATGTGTTTTGGGGCTTGAGCAATTAAAGGAATGTTGATATCTTTTTCTAAGAAGGTTTTATGTATTTATTTTTAGATAGAGGGAAGGGAAGGAAAAAGCGAGGGAGAGAAACATGCATATGTGATTACCTCTCATGTGCCCCCTCCTAGGAACCCAGACTGCAACCCAGGCATACGCCCTGACTGGGAGTTGAACCAGTGAGGCAGACAGTTGAACTGTTTACACAGTTTCTAACACATTTCCAGTGCCTCATAGAAATGTGTTTGATGAATGAGCAAATTTTGTGCCAGTTACTGGTCTGTATGATAAGAACATGATGGGGATAGGCACAGAGGATGTTTTCAAAGTTTCCTTGGAAGAGAGTGTAATGAATTTAGGAGAACTTCTAACAAGTGTTTCATCTAAGAATTAAAGGATAAATAGGTGCAGGAAGGACAAACTTGCTGCAGTGTGAGGAATGGATTGAAGGTGACCAGGAGAATCCAGACATTTCTCTTGGCTTGGCCAAATCCTAGCTGTATTTGGATGCATTTATTTCTGACGATAGGCCCCCACCACACTTGTCTTAGAGCATGTACTTCAAATGGTTTTATTTTAGAAAAAATTGATTGTAGAAAACATGATTATACATTCTTTGAGTTGTAATTCTTCTACAATATAGGAATGGCTTTCTCAAGAAGCTGGAGACCTTATTGTGAAATGTAATCATTAAAATGTTGCTCCTCTATCCCAGACTCTGTGGGTTGGAGTAGGAGCCCAATTTTAATAATCTCTAATTAGAAAACATAGATGGCCTGAACACGCTGACCTTGTTAAGCAGCCTCCCCACTAACTACCTGCCATATCTTTCTACTAGCTTGACCTGGCACTTAAAAACACCCTCTTTTTAAAAAAACAGAATTGCCTTCCATGTCTCCACTCTATTGCAATAGTCTCTCTCTCTCCTCACATAGATATTGTTCAGATTTCCCCAGTTTTAGTTATACTCATTTGAGTTTGCGCACGTATATGTGTGTGAAATTGGTTCTATGTGTTAGGGTCAATAGTTAGCTAGTCATTAATCGGAAGGAAGGGCGCCAATGGAATCAGACTTTGACCCTAAAAAACTGGGAAGCTGAGTCGAACTTTAAACCTCATTCTCTAGGAAACCACAGTGTTCTTAGGCTCCCTAGGAGGCAGACACATCCTCTGCTGAGGGGACCTGAGGGGACCCTGAGGCATGCAGGAAGAATCGGTTACCAGTCCTTAGCCAGTATTACCAACGGAGGAATAAAAACAGCAGGGGGGTGTTCTTTACTAAGCACATGCTCAGTAGAAGCCAAGGTAGCAGGGGAGGCACATGTGTTGTAGAACCAGCTGATGCAGCACAACTCCGAGGCAATGTGCAATAGGAACCCATATGGCAACAGTAAAGAGGAGATCTCTAGGCCAGGCAAGAAGAATACATTGGATAGAGGAGGACTCAGCAGAAGCCCATGAAGAACTGGGAAGCAAATCAGTTAGTTTGAAAATACACCTGGTGACTCCAAAGCCTGAGGTAGTATAATCCAAGCCTAGCAAAGGCTTCTCTTGGTACCAAGCACTAGTTTGTGTGCTCGCCCATTTGTTCAAGTGCATTTTCTCCCCATAGCAGCCTCGTGGCTTCCAGCACAGATCTCACACCCATGGAGGGCTGGCTGCTGTGCAGACCAAAACTTGGGTGGTCACCAAGTTTGGGCCTGTGTGCAGCAGCACAGTGCTGGCCGAGGTGCAGCTGGGACCAGAGAGTAAACTAGTCAATTGAGGACAGAGACTTAGCAGGACTAGGCTTTGACATGGACTGAGCTGAACTATGAAAGCTTCCAGTGCCCCACCATGTTGGGCCAATGGCTCAGAATTTCCAAACTCTGACCCTTCTTTTGGGCTTGGTGGAAACAAGACTTGACTTCTTCCCTAGAGTGATGGAGCTAAACCACCTGGCTATGGATGAGACACCATATACATGGGGACAATCCTTTATTTCTGCTCCAATAAATCTTAACACCTCATCCTCCCATTCTTAAATGCCAGAAATGCTTTTCTTGTGACTCTGTGGAAGGACCCCATTTTAATGGCTGCATATGCAATTTTGTCTCATGTAGACTCTTTCACTCAAGTCACAGTAAATGCAGAGAACAGCTCCATGACCATGAGGACCCCTCGCATTGCCCTTTTCCAATCACACTGACTTCCTGTTCGTCTTTTTTCTTCTTCCTGCTAGGTCCTTGACTTTTGGCAGCTATTGTTCTCTTTTCTAATTCTACAATTTCATTATTAAACTAATGATGCAGTACTGTTATATAAATGAATTCACACAGTAAATATTCTTTTGGGATTGGCAATACTCCCTCAGCATGATTCCCTGTATTTTTATCCAACTTGTTACATGTATCAGTAGTTTATTCCATTTAATTTTTAAATAGCATTCGAATGTATGGCTGTAGCACAGTTTGTTTAACGATCCACCCACTGAAAGGCATCAAGGCTGTTTCTAGGTCTTGACTGTTATGAGTAAAGCTGCTAGAAACACTCACGTACAGGTTTTCATGTGAACATAATTCTTTATTTCTCTGAGATAAATGCCAAAGTGTACAATAATTAGGCTGGTTCTGTGGTAGTTGCACATTTAGTCTTTTAATTAACCACCAAACTGGTCCAAATGGGTGAACCATTTTACAGGCCTACCACCAACGCATTATTTTTAAGCATCTTCGTTGGCATTGTAAGTTTTTATAGTCTTTTATTTTAGTCCTTTGATAGGGATTCCATGATATCTCACGGTAGTTGCTGCATTTTCCTAATGATAAACGATGTAACAACTCTTCCCCTGTGTGGGAACACACACAAAATTAATTTTCTCCCACCTTTGTATGTACACGTGGGAATTTTATAAGAACGTCAGACCAGGATGCCTTGGGTCCTTGAATCTTGTATGCCTTCCTGATCTAAGGAGAACTGGGACAAAGGTCCTGGACTTCAGAGAGAAGGTGGGCAATTCACGGGTAAAGGAGAAAGGGTAAACATATGCTAAACAGATACTTGCTGGGCCACCCAGAAACAACGGGGCAAGGAGGAGAGTCCGACAAACAGGCTTTGCTAGACATCTTCTTGTCTGCCACACTTCGCTCATGTATGCTAAGGAGAATGAGCTTAGGTGGACATTCTAAGGCTCCCTGCCTGAAGCAGGTTTTTCTATATGAATACCTTTAGGCAACTAAATGCAGGTAAGGGTAAAAAGTGTTTTTTTTTTTCTGAGTCTTTTGTTTCTTAAAAAATAACTAGCTTAAAGTCAAGATCCCAAAAGGCATACTTTGAGATGTCAAAATGATGGTGTACCTCATATGCTATTTACCATCTGGTTATCCTCTTTATTAAAATGTCTGTTGATGTCTGAAAGTTTTCAAGACTACAGACAATTTAGCTATTGCAGTAAGTCACAGGAAAGAAGACGGGAGCCCATACCAGAACAGTATAATGGGAGCCCATACCAGAATGGCATTCTTAAAATAATTTTTTAAATCACATGTGGTTTCTTTACAAATATAATATTGCCATTATCTTGATTATTCATCACTAGCATTTAATCTGATTTACATTGTAAAATCTGTTCGAAGTACTTATTGAAAGCACTTTGCATGTAAACAGAAAAATATCACAAGAAAATAATTGTTAAATGGTACCTTGTGTATGAAGTGAGAAGTTCTTATTGAAACTTTTTATTCTCAAAAGTATTCTATCTGAATCATTATACTCTCTTCCAAGGAAACTTTGAAAACATCCTCTGTGCCTATCACCATCATGTTCTTATCATACAGACCAGTAACTGGCACAAAATTTGCTCATTCATCAAACACATTTCTATGAGGCACTGGAAATGTGTTAGAAACTGTGTAAACAGTTCAACTGTTTACAAGGAAGGAAAAGGAATCAGTTTTAAGTAATCTTTGAGGAATGGTTATCTGGATATAAGAATATGGAAATGAGTAAATTCATGGCTGACACACAAGTTTCTGAATAACTCATTATAAACTGAATGGTCAATTCAAATTGAAGAAAAGGTACAAGAAAAAGAATAAACTAATTGAAAATATTTCCAGAGAACTTTGAGGTTGTTATGTATCTATATGTGAGTTCCTTTTTATTATTTTGTGTAAGAGATCTAAAAAGCATTTGAGTATGTGATTACATTTGTTCTTTTTTTTTTCCATTTCAACTTGTCAGTAACTGTGATAACTTAGGAATTGGTTGTGTTTTTCCGGAAAGGTGATTTGAGATGGAAAAATGAATGACTTAATAACAGTCAAAAACAGGTAATTCATATAGAGATGTTTGAAAATACATTGCATAATAAACTCTTTCATCTCTTTTGGTCAAGGAATAGAACTTGCTAGCTAGCTAATCTGCTAACCAATAGAGATTCTCCTTGTGTATTACATGGATTACTATACAATTACAAAACCCTTATCCAAACACACAAACACTTATACACAAAATCACACATACACACATAAAATATATAAACATATTCCCACATGTAAAAGATATAGAAAATGAAGAGTATTTCTTTAGAACTTTATCTGCATATTTCAAATTAGTATGGAATTTGTGGGTACATTGTTTAGGAATGTGAGCAATAGAGAAATTATTGTCTCCTGTACATGGAAAACATTTTTGTGTAGATTTGCTGTTTAAGAAGACATAGGTTTTGGTTGATTCATAGGAAAATAAACTGAAGGTGAAGAGATTGTAGATGGCCAACACCAAATAAATACCTCTTATGGGTGAATCTTTTCACCAAGTCTGCTTTGCGATTATAGTTCAGTGGATGTCAACGTCATTCAACCCAGTAAATGATTGTGCTCCAGAGAAGCTGGATTCAGTTTAAAGGTTCACGGCTGCTTGCATAGGTGTGCACACTGTATTTACATAAGCATCAACTCCCTTTGTAAAATACTGTTCCCATGAGAGTAGCGATTTCTAGTCACCAATCTCCAAGCCTTGTATAGGAAAAAAAGGAGGACAGGATAACATGCAGTACATTCCTTGTATTCACACTGTCTGTATGGCTGTTGATGACTTTTTACTTTGTCTTAAACATAGTTCAGAGTGAAAACAGAATTGATGAAGCTCTCAAAAATGGGAAGTTTTAAAGCCCTGGCTGGTGTAGCTCAGTGGATTGAGCATAGGCCTGCGAACCAGAGGATCGTGGTTCGATTCCCAGTCAGGGCACATGCCTGGGTTCCAGGCCAGTTCCCTGCAGGCCCCCTCCCAGCAGGGGACGCACAAAAGGCAACCATACATTGATGTTTCTCTCCCTCTCTCCTTCCCCTCTAAAGGTAAATAAAAAAATAAAATCTTTAATAAAAAAAAATGGGAAAGTTTTAAATCCACAAAGCACTAGCTGAAATGGGGAGGGGTGTTAGGGAGGGTTAATAGACGGCAGTACAGTGAAAAATATAGCTGGGCTTTAGGAACCAGTGTGTTCCTCGTACTTGAGAGTAACTTAAATATGTTAATTAGTTTTAGAATAGTGCTATTTTTCTGTGAATGTAATGAAAATGATTATCAAAATGTGCAAGCAAAGCAGAAATGTAAAAAACAAAATTTGAAAAAAGTGAAAAGAAAATTCAGGTACTATCATCCATTAATGATAACCATTATTTATATTGCTGAATATTTAATTTTTGAAAGTGGCTATATAAATATCATTCCCATTAAAAGGTATTACTATTGTGCATATTTTGTAAAAAATCAAAAAACTTTTGGAAGATTTTGTATTTCATAGAACAATTCACAACAGAGAAATATTTCAACAATTTTCATCAACGGTTGCTTTAAGTTTATTTTATATTGTTTTCAATCTATGTGATCTGTGCATTGTGAAAATGTTAAGTGCCTCAGCACTCCTGATTCTAGTTATACAAGCCCACCCCAACCAAAAGTTTAGCTAATGACTTTAGAATGGCTGCGCTTATTTGCATGAAGATAGTGATATGCCAAGTGTACCTCAGATACTGATCCGTCAGTCATATCCTTTATCTTGAATATAATGTCTAACATCCACCGTATGGGAAGCTGTCCATTCATCTAAGACAATCCCAGGTAGGCATGAATATGCTGTCCTGGACTACATTCTTTCCTTAATATATAACTCATGTCTCTTGAATTGTCAGGTAATTTGAAAGAAGTATCACTGTACATCTTTCTCATTCAAATTGCATTGTCCATCTTCCTCCTTCTAACCCTTACCCAGCCTGTATCTCTGGGAACTTTTTCAGCATATAAAATTAACTCAGCAAAAAATACGAAAGTTACCTATATCAGTTATTAAAATATGAACCTAAATTTTCAGTCCAATTTCTTTTCATTGCCTGGCATTTTATAAAATTACACAAGCATTTCGAGTATCCATTATTGTTCATCTGGGGAGATGGAGATGAATAAGAGAAACATTCAGATTTCTGCCTCAATGAAGCAGAGGGTAGAGCAGAAAGAAAGCTTTTGCTAAAAAACAGAATTTCAATCAGATGGTGGTGAGGGTAGGTGGGCTTGGAGCCTAAGGCTTGTGTCTGGTCTGTAGTGAGCTAGAAGCAAATGCTTGTAAAAGCCCAGATAGAATACTCTGTTCTATTATGAAATGCGCTTTCATAAATGCATCATGGGCAAAGGTTGAGGGGTGTGTGCGGTACGTGTGTGTATGTGTACTACATACATTTTTAAATTATGTTTTTTATTGAAAGGTTGTTGAGATCATGAAAGAGGGCATGAGTAAGTTGGAAATCCATCTTGAGCTAGTTAGGGAAGTTTTAGATTGGAATGTTTACTTTCTTTGGGATATCAGGTTCCTTGGAAAATTCTCAGTGGGAGTTTTTCTAGAGGAGGAGTATCTAGCTCAATAACTTAATAATCACTCAGTGATAACTTAATAATCACTGAGTTAGTTTAGATAAGACAAATTAAATTATTTGGGACATTTTCTTTGGACATTCCGTTACCTAAGAGAATCCAGAAATGTCACACACTGAGGGAATGTAAGTTTGGGGCAAGAACAAAGGGGATCATTTTCTATTTACTAGCTGTTGGAGTTAGGTTTCAGGCAGTTACAAGGGCAGCAGCAACGCCATGCACTCACTTGAGAAATGTGAGGAAACAACAATGAAATGATAGAAAAAAGGTCTTATGAATATCTACGTGCAACTATTTTTCTCACGCAGTTCTAAATTTTTTTACTTGCAATCAAATATTTCTTGAAAGTTACAAACTCTTACTTTGGAATTTTGGGATGGGAGAGGAAGTGTAAGTTTTTTCTTATGTAAAATAAGCAATTAAAAATCTCTTCAACAGCCTTTAATCTGTGTAGTGTTTTTGTTTGTTTTTAGAAGTAAGATATTTAAATTACATATGATTATTATTTTAAAAGATTAGCTTTTAAACAATTACAATAGAGAAAATTTCAAGTATATAAGAGAACCCTTTAGTATTTTTTTATTAAGTTGATGAAGCTTGGAGAATATTTACAAATGAGTAATTTAACATGTTTGGTAAACATGGCACAATGTGCTTCCTTAAACCATTTATTTGTCAGACTGGTATTCGTGCAGATTGTTCTGCAAGGCACTATATTATCAGATCTTATGCTTTTGAAAGGACATTCTAGATCTTGGGATATTTTTATTCTTAAATATCAATATATTTTTAGAATGTAGTATCTTTCAGCCCTGGCTAGTGTGGCTCAGTGGCTTGAGTGCTGGCCTGCAAACCAAAGGGTGGCCAGTTTGACTCCCAGTCAGAGCACATGCCTGGGTTGCAGGCCAGGTCCTCAGTAAGGGGCATGGAAAAGGCAACCACACATGGATGTTTCTCTCCCTCTTTCCTTCCCTTCCTTTTGCTCTCTAAAAATAAATAAATAAAATCTCAAAAAAAATATGTAGTATTTTTCAGAGAGGACCATTTATACCAGTTAGCAAAACGATATAAAAAGAAGTAGCAAAAGGAAGGAAAGAGGGACTAATAAATAAATTGAACCTCGGAATCCATGTAAAGAGCAACAATGAGCTCTAGTGGCAAGATGTTATAATGTCAAGCAAAGGTGAAATTCCACAGTGATGGGCCTTCTTTCCTTTATACAGTTAGTCAAGATTTCTCACTCTTCAAAATGAAGATGAATTTGTGGCAATGAGCATTTCTCTAACTTGCGATCTCATTAACTTTCACACAGTATTCACTGCCTGGGTAGGGTAGTATATCCATAATTTATGTATTGCATATAATTTACCTATCATTGGTCTTAAAAAACAACATCAACAAGATTTTTTTATTGACAACATATTTTATGTTGGAGGTGACATAACTTATCCTGCATCTGGTCAAGTCATTCTTAAGTTAAACTTGGGTTTTAAAAGAGCATTGATTTACGTGCTGTGCACTTGATAATATATGTGAGCCATCTCGTCCCTCTGCTCCACCATCTGCTTCCTTCCCATGCACAGGCACACTTTTGAAATGGGAAGAAGGCTTATTATCCCTAAGCCTGACAAAACTATATTTTAATTCTCTAGTTCGGCGTAACAGCCATGTACAAGTGTAATTTATTCAAAACTATACCAGACCTCAAGTCAAAAATGTTTTGGGGGGTTTTTATCGATTTTCACAACTTTGGAGAGAAGGAGGTTTAATTTTTTATGCTGTACATTTTTTTTGGGTTATTTTAATTCCTGGTAATGAATCCGAATAGCAACTAACATTGGTAACTTCGTGTAGAATTTGTTCAACTTTTTATTCATTGAATATTTATTGAGCAATCTGAAATGTGCTGTGAACTGAGATAGAAGTTAGATCATGTCTATTCAAAGGCTTTATTGGATTTTCCCCAAACAGCAGTGATACTTTAATTATTCAATTTTTTATTGATTTATTTTTAGTGTGATATTATTATGCACACTTTCCTAAAGAGAGCACTAAAGCTTAAGTGAAACAGAAAGCTAACACACTTCAGATCTGAGATTTGAATTTGTTATCGGAAACTCTTTCTTCCACATGTTACTGCCACTGTCTTGGTTCCTTTTTTAGAAAAATTCATCACAATGGATATAAAAGGGCAACCACTATAGATGCCATATGTTATACTGTATCAAACTTTACTATTTATTTTCTTACATATTAATATACTTAAGACTTCTAGAATAACTCCTGGATGTTAAGTGGGGATTTTTATTCCACTCATAAAGTTTTCTTGGAATATATTCACTGCTCATGAATAGCTTTAAGAAATGGGGAATGTTTTATTTGTCCTTGACTCACAAATGAAGGAAAATCATCATGGCCTTAATTCTGAAACAGTACCTAGCTATCCATAGAGAAAGATTGAGGGAAAATCTTTAATTTCATTATGATATTTTGTTCATATTTCTTTCCACCACTTTCAACTGCAAGTGCAAAGTAGGTGGGAGGTGGGGAGAGCTGGGGTAGAGGGGAGTGGGAGTGGGAAATGGAGACAATTGTCCTTGAACAGCAATTAAAAAATGTGAAAAATAAAAAATTAACAAAAAAACAAATAGAAAGAATCTTGAAATTGGGCAGTTCTGCCATCTGGGATAACAGCATGGGGTGCATGACAGCCTCTTCCCACTGGACAAGAGTGTAGGGAGCTGTTTAATACACGCTAAATACATCAATTAAAAATCTTTACTGCTCGTAAAAAGTGCCATTTAAAAATCACGTTATTTAGCAGCTGTTACACTACTTTCCCTGCAGAATTCTAGAACCACAAACCCCACTCCAGGCAATTCTAGAGAGATTACCTGTCATGTTTTAACTAACAGGCATGCTGTATCTCAAAAACCTTCTGGGCCACATTTGTACAGTAGCCTCCAGTTAGCTCTTAAATCAACATGCTCATATAACTGAAAAATCAAATGTTGGATAAAATAAACAAAGAGGAATAATAGTTGAACTGATAGCTTAGTTAGGTGGTGGGGGTTTGATACTTGTAACTTGCTCTCAAGCCTCTCAGTTCTTTGTTTGGAATTCGATATACATCTATATCATGATTACTAAAATATAGTTAGTGATCACATCCATCATTTCCCATAGTTGTGCATGTGTGTGTGGTGAAAATATTTACCCACTCTCTTAGCAGATTTTAAATATACAATACAATCTTGTTAACTACAGTCACCATGATGAATATCCGATATCAGACTTTTTTCTTTTATAACTGAACATTTGCAGCCCTTGGACAACATTTCCCCATTTCTCCCCCTCCCTAAGCCTTGGCAATCACCATCTTCTCTGCTTCTAGGACTTTGACTCTTTTAGATTCCGCATGTAAGAGAGATCACACAGTATTTGTCTTTCTCTGACTTATTTTACTTATCATAATACCCACAAGATTTATCCCTGTGTCACAAGTAGCAGAAGTTCCTTCTTTTTAATAGATAAATAATATTCCATTACATGCACAGCCACATGTTCACAGGTTTTTTGTATATTCACTCATTGGTAGACACTTAGGTTATTTCTAGGTCTTGGCTAGTGTGCATGAAACTGCAATACAATGGGGGTGTAGATAGCTCTTTGGTCTTGCCTTTAGACCTTTATGATATATGGTCAGAAGTAAGATTACTGGGTCATATGAATATCAATTACCATGATACACCACATTAACAGAGTAAAGGATAAAGACCACATGATAAATCAGTAGATGCAGAAAAAGCAGTTGACAACATTCAACTGCTGTATTCAACCTTTTTATGATAAAAAATACTCTCAATAAGCCTAGACCAGGTAGCTCAGTTGGTTAGAGTATCAACCTGATATACCAAGGTTGCCAGTTCAATCCCAGGTCAGGGCACATACAAGAATTAACCAATAACTGAATAAATAAATCAACAGCACAATGGGTCAGAGCACATACAGGAAAGAACCAATGAGTGCATAATTAAGTGGAACAACAAATTCACGACTCTCTCTGTCTCTCTCACTCCCTTCCTCACCCTCTGAAAATCAATAGATAATAAAGTACTCTCAAAAACTGGGTTTAGAGGGAATGTTCCTCAACACAACACAGGTATATAGGACGAACCCACAGCTAACATCACACCCAACGGTAGAAAGCTGAAAGCTTTCCCTCTATGATCTGGAGCAAGACAATGTGACCACACCTCAACACTTTATTCAACATATTTTTTTATTTTGATTGTTGTTCAAGTACAGTTTTCTGCCTTTTACCCCCATCTCAGCCCTCCCCTCAGTCCTCTCCACTTTCCTCCCATTTATACTCCCACCCCTTGTTATTGTCCATGTGTTCTTTGTACTTGTTCCTGCAAACCCTACTAATGGAAGTCCTAGATGGAGCAATTAGGCAAGAAAAATACAAGGCACAGTTTAGAAAGGAGTGAGTGAAACTGTTTCTATTTGCAGATGACATTCTATTATGTATAGGAAATGCTAAAGACTCTACCAAACATTTTCAAATATTTAAAAAGTCTTCACTCGAAGATATGTTTATTGATTTTTTAGAGAGAGAGGAAGAATGAGAGAGAGAGAGAGAGAGAGATGTCGATGTGAGAATGAAGCATTAATTGGTTGCCTTTTTGTACACACCCCTAACAGGATCGAACCTGCAGCCTAGCTATATGACCTCACCCGGGACTGAACACACAGCCTTTTCGTGTACAGGATGACACTGCAACTGAACCACCTAACCAAGGTTCACCAAACTTTTTAAGAACTAATAAAGAAATTTAGTAACATTTCAGGATACAAAATCAATATACAAAAATTATTTGTGTTCTTACCCATTAACAATAAACTATCTGAAAAAGAAATTAAGAGAACCATTCCACTCATAATAGCATCAAAAAGAATAAAATACTTACAAATAAATTAATCAAGCAGTTCAAAGATCTGTACCTGAAACTATAAGACTGATGAATGAAAATGATGACATAAATAAATGAAAAAAGATATCTGATGATCATTAACTGCATGAATTAGAATTGTTAAAATATTTATACCACCCAGCAAAGTGTAAATTCAATGCAATCTTTATCAGGATTCCAAAGGCATTTTTCAAAAAAGTGGAAAAAATAACCCTAAAATTTGTATGGAATCACAAAAGACCCCAGTCAAAGCCATCTTAAGAAGGAAGAACTTAAAAGCTCTCATTTAAAAAAAGTGTGCCTTTGCACTAACAAAAGTAAGGCAGTGACTTTTAAACTCAGCAAGAAAGATTCTTTGTATGGAATCGATTCCTAATCACCAGCATTCTTTTCTTTGATCAGCATCAAAAACTCGAACAACTATGTGTAACACACTGTGCTGAATGGAAAAGGCAGCTCAGTGCTCTTTCCCTCCGTATTATCAGTAGCTCCTCAAGAAACACAGAATCTACGTGGGAAAACAGCCAAGCAGAAATACTGAAGGCCAGTCTGTAGGGCAAAGTTTTAATTGTTTTACTTTCAGATATTCCAAATAACCTTAAATGAATCATTTGTCGCTGCACAAATATATATATATCAGGGTTTACTTTGAGTTAATTCACCTTTATTTCTTTGTTTTCAATCTGAAAATACTCAAGCCATCTTTGCTGTTTATTATCACCATTATCTCTTAGCATACAGTTTCTTTAGCTCTGAAAAATTACGTAGTTATCAATGTAATGAAATTTCAGGGAAAATTGGGACATTTTTGTTTGTGACTGGATCACAAATAAATGTATTTATACACTTCTCTCTCTCACTCTCTTCCTCTCACTCTTTCATTCATTCATTTCTGTTACATTCTATTCTTCTCATATTAGGACATTAGGGAGTATCTACAGTTCAATACACTCTTTTATAGAAAATTATTTTGATTTGCCAGATACTATTTTAAATGTTTTTGTATATCATTTGTTCCAAAGATAATTAATATTAGAAATAACCAAGTATGACGTCTCAATCATGTGACTGCATCAATCCTCCCACTAGATTCTACAGTGTTATTTCCACATATTAAAAATCTACTTCTATTGAGAGAGACAGATTATAAGTTTCTAAGGCTTGGCAGAGTCTTTTCCCTAATTTTTTTAACCACCAGACTGCTATGCTTATCCTGAGTATCTTTCAGAGCTCCTACGCTTTGTAAGAGCATGGAGGAAACTAGAAAGCATTATGCTGAGTGAAATAAGCTGGGCGGTGAAAGACAAATACCATATGATCTCACCTTTAATAGGAACCTAATTAACAGAACAAACAAATAAGCAAAATATAACCAAAGACACTGAAACTGAGAACAGGCTGACAATGACCAGAGGGTAGAAGGGAGGGAATTTCAGGGAAAGGGGGAAAGCATTTGAAGGAATTAGTATAAAGGATACATGGACAATAACAAGGCGGGTGGAGACAGGAGGGAGGTGGGGAGGGCTGAGGGGGTGGGCTGAGATTTGAATAAAGGACAGAAAACTGTACTTGAGCAACAATTAAAATTAAAAAAATAAAATAAGTGTCTTTGCTTGTCAAGTGCAGAAACATACTGACATTTCAAAGACCAAATTTAGTATAGTGAAAATAAATATTTTATAGTACATTGCAAATGTGTTAGTGAGAATATTTTAAAAATAGACATTAGAGTCCCATGTTTTACCACAAAATTGTTAAAATTGAATGAAGCATACAGCAATAAATCAACACAAGGAGATAATACACACAATTCTTTTTAGATAGTAATACAAGTGTGTTGATTAATACAAATGTGTTAGATTTTGTGTCAAGTGTGTTGACAAGAGTGTGAAAGAAAATTCCACAAGTTTTCTTTCACTTGTGTCACCCTACCATAAACCCATTTATTGTCATAAAATAAAATCAAGGCTAAAAAAACCACAGTTACTATGAGCTGACCACAGTGCCCCTCTCTCTTTAGCTAACCTAGTGTTTTCATCAGAAGCATGATGGATCCAACCATCCTAGTTCACTGATTGATTTTGAAATGCTAGGATGCACCCCTTCAACTTCTCTCCTTGCAATGGGTGAACTGATGTTCCTTTCTTTCCTTTGAAATTCCAAAAGTCCTTCAAGTTGTTGTATTCATAGGCTAGTTGATTTTAGAGGAGAGGTTTCTGGAATTTTTATTCTGAGTTATCTACTCTAAGAGAGATGTTCCTGCAGTTGGTGACTCAATACATTTATGAGAGCTCATTGACCCATAATCTTTAATATCAAATAAAGAGCCTAAGTATTACCTTGTAATTCGTAGCTGAAAACAGGATCTCGAAATAGGCATAGCGTTGTAGCTGTACCCAGGATGTATTTTTGTATGTCTTGAAACTTTTCTGTAAATCTAGATGGAAATAATTGATGCAAGTCCCAGAGCAATACACTATTAACAATTCAATAGAACTGACTGTGCATGCAGAGACATATAGAACAGTAAAAATCTAGCAATTCATATTAATTGATGTCTTCTGACAAGCTGCTCCAGGGCATGCGTAGTAGTTCGTACCACCTTTCAGCCAGACCACTTACTTGAGGGCATTGAGATTTAATAGTAAAACTTTGAATACGTTTTTCCTTTGATCTCAAATAAGATCAATGAAGATTCATTCTCAAGAAGAAAAGGAATGATTAATCTATTTAATACTTATCATAGGTACATATCTGTAATTAGAGAAGTTGAATTTTAGACTAAATCAGGAGCGGAGTTTTTAAAGAGATTGTTTCCTAAAATCAAAATGTCTTTCTCTGAAAGTGTTCCACATGCTTTGTGAATTTCAATGACAAATAGGACTCCTTGCTGTCAGATTACCCAAATCATCCCTACTCTGTTTTAAGGCAATTGGCACTTACAAAATTAATTTAAGATGAAGAGACAAAGCTTCTTCCCAAAGAGCTGAACTGAAGAGTCCCTAGGCTTCAGACATTGAGTGTGTCACAGGAACATGGGATTGCCATCAGAAGGAAAAATGTGTGTTCACTAGAACATGTAAACCCTACAGCTAGTTTTTTAAATATTAAAACTGTGAAATTGCTCTGCTTTCTCAAGTACCTATATGTCAGTCACCAGCTTCACTCAATTTGACATTTCCATTTTCAGAAGTGTCCCACTCTGAAATAATATTGCAGTTACCAACGTGATCCCATAGACCTGGAGGGGTGGGTTGCCGAAGACGTCTTATGTAACTCCCAGGAAATCTGACCCAGCACCGTCTGAGAATTTCAGTGGCAGATGGCTCACAGAGTTTGCCTGAGCTATTGTTCCCATAGGCTTTAAGACAGGTGTCTGGTCATAAGTATTGAACAACAAAAACACCCACGCTGCGTATGTAGTACCACAATTATGGTTTAGGCTCAGAAAGTAATTCTCAAACAGAATTCTGATCAGTGTATGCTACAGATCACTATAAATATTTGCTATCTTTTTAATGAAAGAAACAAAGATAAGCAGTTCTGAATTTCCTGACTCTTGAAAATACCAATATTTTCATGATTGGAGAGTAAACATATCTCTTGTAGCTGTCACGCTTAGTAGAATGCGTAAACTGATGTCTCACGAATGACTCTAGTGAATAATTGGGAGAAACTGAATTTGGAATTAATAGAGAAGGCTTTCGTGATTACTATTTGTCACTCACAAATTATTTGTCTTGGGGCCATTTACTTAACTTGCACATTTTTCTTGGCATTTTAATTTGTAAATTAGAGAAATAGTAGGTCTGTGGGAGATGGTGTTAGAATTAAAGGAGAAAGTATGTAGAAACACTTAGAAGAATACTTACCATATTGGTAACCAATAAATGTTGGTCAGGTTAATTTCAAATGTATTATTGTTTTATATTTCAAAAAAATGAAGTGGTTTTTTACAGTTACAATAAAAAGTTTTATTCCTCTTCTATCCCACATAAGATTTAAGGCCCTTATTATGTCATGTCTATAATATTTATAAAATTATTATGAAAGTTGGATAGGTGGAATTTAGAGGAGAAAAAGGTAAGACAGATAAGAATGTCCTATAGGCATTTACACTCTCCAACCCTGCACATCACTGGAGTTGTGTCTTAAGTCTGACTCCAAGTCTTTCATAGCCAAGATAAAGAGAACTATATTTTCACAACAATAAGAACATTCATAAAAAATAAACAAAGGTATGTTTAAAACAAACACTAGTTTTTTTTCATGCTGACTTCTCATCAAAACTACTGAGTAAATAGTAAAATATTTCTTGAAAACACTTCTACCATAATAAATACAGTAAATGGATTTGTGTAACTCTTCCTTAGGTTTCCTCAAAGCAAGCAAATATTATAGCAAAGGTGACTATTTGAGGCTCTACATATTGTAATATTTTATTGTCTGTGTTTGGCGAACATCACTGCTCATTGACCCTGTCTCATGACATGCACTCTTATAACAATGGTGAATAGAAAAGATAGTTTCATCTGGTTGCCATTTAAACTTTTTCTGGAGTGAGATGGAAGCTAAAACACAAATTAAAGAATGTAATAACGAATTAAATTTTGATTAAGCTGGAAGCACATCAGAGATATGAATAGAATTTGAAGAGAGCCATAGATAAAGTAGAACTGGATTGTCTGTGTGTTTGGTGGCTCCTTTCACTAGGATGGTTAAAACAGTTGCTACAATCAGGCAATATCTAATGTAAGACCCAAGTGATTAGTAGAAGCAATAATGGTAAGGACAGAGAGAGGGGCTTTCAGGGGGGAAAATTGAGAAGTTGAAAGCCCAAAAGGCAGACACAAGATTGTTGAGTTCAAGGGACAAGGGAGGCCGGAGTAGAGCAGATGAAAGCAGGGGGGTGGTGTGAGGTGAGTTGAAGTCAACAGAAATTAGGCCATTCACAGGCTTTTAATGTGTTACCCATTAACAGGTAACACATTTGAATTCTTCATTGTAATTTGCAGTGAGGACTTACTGGAGGCTTCTAGGAATAGTGGCAGGTCATGAGGTTTAATAACAAGTTTTTAAATTAAAATATAAAACTTAAGAAAATTGCATTGGCTCATTAAGTATTCCACATGTTATTTCTTCCAACTTCCTTTTTGTTAAATAAATGAGAATGTATAATCTTAAATTTATAATATAGTAAATATTTGAAGAGTAGGGATATTTTCTTGGTAATGAAAGTGCATTTTTAATTCAAAAATTGCACGTTGTTGCAAGATACTAGTTACAAATCATACAGTCCACTACCCTCTGTCATGGTACACCCACAGCATACTGTAACATCCAAAGAGAGTGGGAAGTAAATATATTATACACATTTAGAAAGAGAATAATATCAGTAGGTCCGAAATATTCTAGGAAGTGTCTTTGCATAGGTAAGTCCAAAGTGATTTCATGCCTACTTCCAGGGAGCAAGGAAGGAGCTAAGCAATACCTGCTTTTATAATGGATAATATAAGATATCCCATGGACTCTTATAGAGCTTACCAAGTTGCTTTCTCATTGGGCTACCTGTGTTTTCACATATTTGCCTTTGCAATATGGTCAATAACAATTATATTAATAAAGGGGTAATAAAATTATTTTGAAAATATACTTACAAGCTCTGAAAGGATATATGAAAATGATAGTGAAAATACATTTACAGGTACGTATTATAAATGTACACCCCCACCACACACTAGGTGTGGTCATTTGGAACTTTACCCAGTTTACATAGATAGATATACCCTAATGAACAAGAAACACTAACCTATGGTATCTCTATGATTTTTGGTGTTGAAATTTTTAGTGCAAATCTATCTAAATATAAAGAGACATGTCCTAACAAGGCTTTTGATTTATGCATGTGTGTGTATCTGATTTAAATCTCTTAATATCATCTGTCCCCTGCCTAAATGCCCCTCTGACCTTACCTCAATTTACTCTTCTGCTCTTTTCTTACAATTCAGAAATATGGGCCTTTTTTCTGTTTTTTATTGTTATTCTTGATGTTTGTTTTTAAAAGCCAAGTTGTGCCTTTGTAACTGTCCCTATCTCAAATGTTACTTGTTCATAAAGTCTTTTACTAACTACAACACTCCTTCAGCCCTGTTATTCTCCATTACATACACCCCAACGTTTATTTTCATTATAAAATGTCACTTGATTATTTTACTGATGTGTGGGTTTTCTCATTTATCGTCTGACTCCCTCTCCATTCTCCACCTGTAAATGTAAGCACACGAGACCACAGACAAAACTGTTTTACAAAAGGCTCTGGAATAGTGTCCGGTTCTTGGTAGTATTCAGTAAATATTGCTCAATAAAATGTACTGTAAATGGAAAAAGAGTTCCCATAATCCAGGTTCCATCTACACATTTTCTTCTCTTAAGTAAAAAAAAAAAAGGCCCTGAGTGTCCTTACTAAGATATATTTCAGTCCTACAGTAATGAGTCCTTATTACCTTAATACAGAGTGAAAATTGCTTAGCCTATTAACCCAACGAAGCAAACTAATGTCCAAAGCTGTAACAGGCCCCGTTGTAGCCATTTTAAGCATTGAGTGTGCTCAAATGCTAGATTAGAGGTCATAGCCTTGCTCACATTTGGAAAGATACAATTATACTGTTTCATTCTTTTTTTTATCAATGCCTCATCCCATTGACAGATTATGTTTTAGGAAATTAAATTAAAGAGGCATAAGATGAATAAGGCTTTATCAAACAGCCTTTGCTGACATACAGATAATCTAAATGATATTTAAAGTAATCATAGTATAAGAATATGTATCTATACATTATAGATTCACCTTTACTGTTACAATCAACTTCACTCACAAATCAAACTCCAACTAAATTCAGAAGAAGTCCTGTGCATGTGAATCAGTCACATTAGAAGGGACCCCACAGCTTATTACTTATGCACTTGGACTTTGGAATCAAGTCCTGGGCTTGAATCCCAGTTCTGTTACTTAGTAGTCTGCGACTTTGCACAGGTTATTTCATTTCCCTGAGACACAGTCTTCTAATCTGTGAACTGCGTGTATTACGATTTTTGCTAAGAGGTTATTGGGAGGACTACCAGAAATCATGCACATACAGTGCCTGATATATTGTTAGGCACACAAGGTGTTCAATAAACAATAACTGTTTGTCATCTTTATCATCCTGAGTAAGACAGATTTTGACAATTTTAAAATTTCAGTGGGATCATTACAACAAAAGACACAATAAGTGGAAACATAAATTGTAATAACTAAAAATACTAAAATTTAGAGATACCATAAAAATAATGGCCCCAGTGGAATGGAGTTTTCAGTCTAAATTAAGGAAATGTGCTAGTTAGTAAACTCTGCATAAACTTATATTAACATGTGCATTGTCAATAACACACACCATGCTATTAAGGAAAAAAAAAATTATTCTCCAAATCAGCCCTGGCTGGTGTGGCTCAGTGGATTGAGTGCTGCCCTGCAAACCAAAGGATTGCTGGTTCAATTTCCAGTTAGGGTACATGCCTGGGTTTTGGGCCAGGTCCCCAGTTGGGAGCATATGAGAGGCAACCACATATTGTTGTTTCTCTCCCTCTCTTTATTATTCCTTTTCCCTCTCTCTAAAAATAAACAAAATCTTTAAAACAATTGTTCTCCAAATCACATGCCATGAAGTAATGTCTTCTCAAGTTGCGTGTTTCTATATCAATATGGTTTGACTTAATAATATACCATATTATAATCACTCCCAATAAAAAATGTAAAATAGCATCACTAAAAAAGAAATACTGAATTTAAGAATGTAAAATAAAAATAATATTCAGTACAATGTCTGAAACTTTGTTATTTGTTATTCTGCTGTCAAAAGAAAAATGACATGTAGCCATCGGTCTTTGCTACTTAATTAATCTATTCTATTTCCTTTTTTTGTTTGTGTTTAAGTACCTCTCTAAAACAAAAAAATACATGGCACCAAAACATTAAACATCCAAAACTTAAAAAATAAATCCAATTTTTGTCTCTCTCTGTATATATGTACTTCCTACAGCCAATGGATATTTACACCATTAATAAATTATAATCCAATCAAGTTAGTAAGCTCTCTTCAACAGTGATTTTTGTTTGTTTTATAATCGATCAGATCTTCTATAAAGTCGTGTGAATAGGTTGTAAGAAATATTGTAACTCAATTACTTGGAAATATTTTATCCTCCAGCTTCAACCTGCTATATTAGAATGACCAGGTGAACAACTGAAAATATGATTTGGTTGAAATGTTTGAAGAACTGTAACAAGTTTGACCATGCATGTTAAATATCAAGACACTTCACAGTGAGTTTTACAGTCGTCTTAGTTGACAAAGTCCTTGAAAGCAAACACAGCGGCAATGCTTTAGTTTGCTGTGTAAATATAAGTGCAAACTTGACAGTAGCTCATTCATGCATCCTTTTGATTCACATAGAGAGAAATCTAGCCTTTCCTTTGCTCAGCTTATTAATTTTAGACCAAGTGAGTCTTCAGGGCTTTCATCTTTGTACAACTAGAATGAGCATGAAACAATCAGCTGCACTGTTGACTCCATTCAGACTGAGAACAACATGATCTAGAGTCAGGAACAACTTTTAAACTCTGGCTGCAAATACTTTGTCACTTTTATACTGATCATCTTAGCAGAAAAATAAAACACAGCTGTCTAGGCAGAAATTCTCTTACAAAGTGCACAGACCTTGTGTACCCAGCGACAATATAGATGATAAATATGAAACAGACCCAGGAGAAAAATCCCCCAGCTTCCCTGAACCCATGTATACATTATACTGGCATATAGAAAGGCCATGGGCTCTGGAAAATGAAATCTAAATGATCCATTCTTCATTGTGCACTCCATTTTTCATAGGTAATATGAAAATTATTCTACCAAAAAAATGTGAAGTTCTGAATATACATTTAAAAATTCAGTTTGCCCTGGCTGGTGTGGTTCAGTGGTTGAGTGCCAGCCTGCAAACTGAAGTGTGGCTGGTTCAATTCCCAGTCGGGGCACATGCCTGGGTTGTGGGCCAGGTTCCCAGTAAGGGGCACATGAGAGCAAACCACACACTAATGTTTCTTTTTCTCTCTTTCTCTCTCCTTTCCCCTCTCTCTAAAAATACATAAATAAAATATTTTTAAAAATTCAATAAGCACTTATTAAAGACAGACTATATGAAAAGAAATATGTCTGGCATTGAGAGTTACAGAGATAAAGACTGTGCCTTTTAAAGGTGTTTTAAAAATTATCAAACTATAAATAAGGATAAATATTATATTTGTAATTGTATTTATAGTTAATCAGAAAGGATACAACCTCCGCCTTAATTTGGGCCAAAATTCTTAAAATTTGAAGACCAATGTACTTGTCACTATGCAAATACTTTACCATAAAAATTACATATATAATATAACATATAATATAATATTACATATATAATATACATATATAATATAACATATATATGTAATATAAAATTACATATATAATATAATATAATACATTTTATAGCATATAGCATATATAATGGTATATATAGTTCATATGCTATATATTATGCATTATATATATATGTGTGTGTGTGTGTGTGTGTGTGTGTGTGTGTGACTTGATCAGTTTTATTGAAGAAAACATAGGAAACAGTGTTTGGAAATAGCAATGTTAATACTTTGTCTTAATTCATATGTGTGAAATAATACTTTATAAGTCAAAATTACAATCCATTCATGATAAATTCATCCTGTTGTCAATGTTTATTTCTAAATAGCTATTTTTATTTAGAAAATGCTTTTTTCTAATGTCTTTATCTCATCTAAATAAAATAAAGCATTGAGACTTCAAAAATATCCATAAATATAAGAAATGTATAATACTTGGCAAAAGATAAAGTTAAGTTGTGTAGCATGTACTATCTTATTATGGCAAAAATACATAGCCTAGAAATACATTTTGCATATAGCATGATATTTTATTGAGAAGTAATTATGAAACATTTTCACTTTTGAGCTATATCATATTTTCTTGACCTTGCTGCCTCAAAGCTGTTATGAAATTGTGATTCCTTAAACTTTCCAATACATTACAATTTCTGAATCTCAAAGATTTCCATCAAAATTTTGTTTGGGCCCTGGCTGCCAAACTCAGTTGGTCCGAGTGTCATCCTTATAGGCCAAGGTTGTGTATTCAATCTATGGTCAGGGCACATACAGGAAGCAAAAAAATAAATGTATATAAATAAGTAGAAAGACAAATTGATGTCTGTCTATCTGTCAAAATCAATAAATTAAAAAATTGTTTCTCGGAAGTTGAAAGTAATTTAGAAAAAATAATGCCACAGAACACTTTATTCTACAAGTTTAAGTTAAACGGAATAAAAAAAGGAAATAAATTTGGGGAGGTGCAATCTACTCAAATCTGGCTCTATGAAAACAGTTCATTCAAAGTGTCCCACAGATCAAATAAGTCAAACAGAAAAAATCAAGAAACATATGATTTCACTTATATGTAGAATATAAAACTGAAAGCAGAAGATGAACAAACAAGAAAAAAAAAACATCTCATAGGCACAAATGATAGTATGGTTGTTAACAGAGAGAAGGGGGCTGTAAAGAGTAAAGGGAGTCAAGTGTGTGGTAATGGAAAGAGATTTGACTTTGGGTGGTGAGCACACAATGAAATATACAGATGATTATTTTATTATACTGATATTACTTTATTACTTTATTAATCTGACATTATTTTATTAACTGATGTCAACATAACAAATTTAGTTAAAAACAAAAATAAGGATGTTACACAAAACCCCAGAGGTTTCCAAAACATTCAGGGATCCCTATGGTTAAAACTTATCTTATAGTATGCCAAAGTGCCATTTGTCATCTCCACTGAATTATATTTTCACTCAGTGCATGAAAACAAGCATGGTTAAAACTGACAATACCTTAGCTTGAATTAAGGTATAAAACCAAATCTAGTTATCATTGCATGTTCATCAGTGTATCATCATATCATATCATCCAAAAGAAAGTAAATTTCTTTTTAAAATGCTCTAATGGAACAGCAAAGAATATTTATTTAAAAAATCTCAACTTTTGAATACAAATCTATTTAGTATCCTATGTAAAGAAATGGGTTGTAAAAATAAAGCACTTTTTTGCAGACACAACTTCAAATTGTCTTGAGCAAAAAGTATCTGGATGATTGTCTAAGTTTAGATTGAACTAGCTGTTTTCTTCATGAAAAGTCATTTTTACATTAACAAACTTGATATGCAGTGGTTATTTAAATAAATATTTGGCACATTTCTTAATAACTAATAACGCTTCAAGGAAAAGAAGGGACTACTTTTGCCAATGAAAAATTTAAACTTGACGTAAATATTAGCATTTTGGAAAAACAGTGTCCTCTCATGTGAGTTTGACATCTTCCTTACACTCATGGTTTTTTTTCTTGAGACCTGTGGCGATACCAACAAATGTGATTTAAAAAAATAATTATATACTGAGGGTTATTGGCCAAAATGGAGATATAGAAGATACACTTCACTTCCTCACACAACCGAAAGAAGAACAACAGCAAATTTAAAGACAAAAAATAAACAGAACTGCCAGAAAATCAAACTGTATGACAGTCCGACAACCATGGAGTTAAAGAAGAAACATTCATCCACACAGGTAGGAGGGGTGGAGACGGGCAGCAGGCATGGGGAGGACACACAGAAGGTGGTGCCTGGTAGACCAGGGATCACACATTTGCATATGAATAAGCCTGGAGGAAGAGCTGGGGAGTGAGACTGACTACACAGCCCTGGGTTCCAGAGCAGAAAAACAAAGCCTCAAATCCATGGCTGCAAAAACCTGTGGAGGTTGCACCAGTGGATGAAATGCCAAGTTTCACAGAATGTTTGTTGGGGGGGGCCCACCTGATGCTAGAATGTGCACAAGCCAACCCATCCAGAAATCAGCACCGGGGCATCACCTGAAAAGTCACAATCCACTTATGGGAAGTGAGGCAAGAGGTGAGTGACTGAAAGCTGGCTGAGAGCCAAAGAAGCAGCAAGGGTCCTTCTCTAACTCCTCCCCCACAGATGCAGCAAAGGAGGCTGCCCACCATGCAAATGCCTAAGGTTTCTGCTCTTACTATGTAACAGGTATGGCCTGTTACATAGAAAGAAGAAATATGATCCAAATGAAAGGAAAGATCAAACTCCAGTTACAGAACAAAGCAGTGAGTAGATAGTGAACCTATCGGATGCAGAGTTCAACACACTGGTAATCAGGATGCTCACAGAAATGACTGAGTATAGTCACAAAATAAAGGGAAACATGAAGGCTATGCAAGGTGAAATAAAGAAAAACATACAGGGAAATTGTAGTGAAGAGAATGAAGCCAGGACCCAAATCAACTGTTTGGAACATAAGGAAGAAATAAATATTCAACTAGAACAGAATGAAGAAACAAGAATTCAGAAAAATGGGGAGAGGATGAAAAACCTCTGGGATAACTTTAAACATCCCAACATCCAAATCATAGGGGTGCCAGAAGGAGGAGTGGATGAGCAAGAAATTGAAAACTTATTTGAAAACATAATGAGGAGAACTTCCCCAATCTGGCAAAGGAAATAGACTTTCAGGAAGTCTGGGAAGCTCAGAGAGGCAGGAAGCCCAAAGAAATTGGATCCAAAGAGGAACACACTAAAGTACATCATAATTAAATTACCCATGATTAAAGATAAGGAGAGAATCTTAAAAGCAGCAAGAGAAAAGGAAACAGCTACCTACAAAGGAGCTCCCATAAGATTATGAGCTGACTTCTCAAAAGAAAACTTACAAGCAAGAAGGGGCTGGAAAAAATATTTAAAGTCATGAAAGACAAGGACCTATATCCAAGATCACTCTATTTAGCAAAGCTTTCATTTAGAATGGAAGGGCAGATAAAGTGCTTCCCAGCTAAATCAAGTTAAAGGAGTTCATCATCACCAAGCCCTTATATGAAATGTTAAAGGGACTTATCTAATAAAAAAATGATCAAAAATATGAACACTAAAATGACAACAAACTCACAAGCATCAACAGCTGAACCTAAAAAAAAAACCACAAAAAAACAATAACAAACTAAGCACACAAGTAGAACAGGAACATAATTACAGAAATGGAGATCACATGGAGGATTATCAGCAGGAACAGAGAGTGGGGAGAATGGTGAAAATGTACAGGGAATAAAAAGCATAATTGGTGGGTACAAAATAGAGAGGGGAGGGGAGGGGAGGAATAGTATAGGAAATGGAGAAGCCAGAGAACTTATATGGACAACCCACTTACATGAACTAAGGGTAGTGGGGATGCTGGAGGCAGGGGAAGTGCAGGGCAGAAGGGGATTAGGGGGAGAAGAAATGGGAAAACTATAATGGCATGATCAACAAAATATACTTAACAATAAAAATTATATATTGCAATTTATCAATATTAATAGGTAGATATAACTTTGTGAACCAGTATTTTATGCAAAATTGCATAATATTTTGAAATCACATATAAGTAAAAGATACATTCAAAGGGCAAGGTAGAATATTGCATAAATGGAATAGAATACAAAGTATCTTTAGTATAATTTAAGATTACATACTGCGATTTGTATTTAAGGAATTTCCATCTGTCCATTTAGAGGAACATCGTAGAATAATATCCCTATAACAAAATTAACTAAAAGACATTTGACTTTTCCCTTTATTTTCAAAATGATATTTGCATTAGCACAGATTTAGGTTATATCAATTAAAACATGTATTACAGAAAATTTAATGCAGAACCAAATGTGAAAATCCAGTTGCCCTCTAATAAGTCAAATAGTAAAGAAATTTTTGAAAGCCACTCCACTCTTTTCAATATTATTTTTCTTTATAAAGTGGTTATATTGTCTTAAATGTTATTTTTGTTAACATCAAATAAAATTATTAATATTTTTAATAAATGAACTAAAACATATTTAAATTTTTCAGTTTTAATTTCTAATTCTTTTAATAGATAAAGCCAAGTAAATAAATGTTGTTTCAGGTCCTCAGTGATTTTTGAGAGTTTAAAATATCCCAGAATAAAAATGTTTAAGATGCACTGTTTCTAAGAGGCAAAATTTTTCCTTTTTCCTTGCTTTCTTTCCTACATGATCACTCTGATTCCAGTACTACTAGATGATATCTATAGCAAGAAGACTGGTGTTCGTAAAGGGATAGAGAAATAGACAGGGATGGCCACGAACTTGTTTACAATACTATGGTCTGCGTAGAAAGCTACAGAGGTCCCCAGATTTGGGATAGCAGGTTACGTTTTGGAGAGGTGAGCACATAACATTAATCCACATGTGGATTAATCCACAGGTGTACTCCACAAGTGGCCAACACAAGGCCCGCAGGCCAAATCTGGCCCTCTACCTGTTTTTATCTGGCCCAGCACCTTGGTTCTACCTGGTGGCAGCACCAAGCTCTCGCTTAACTGTTAAGGAGTATGTTTATACAGTTCTAAAGCTACACTCGGCCCTTTGAAGGCAACCACAAGGCTGATGTGGCCCCCGGTGAAAATGAGTTTGCTACCTCTGAATTGTAATCAGTGTGATCTGCAGAATAGAATAGATCATCTATCAAAAAACAGAAGCATCTAAAGTTTTTAATCAAGGCCTGTTTGAAGCTAAAATGTTTTTTATGTAAACCTATGTTATTAACACATCTTCAAGAAGAAATGCCTTAAAAAGAAGTGGGAGTCTTGAGTCTGAGTTGCCGTTGTTTGTTTATGACACGTTACTACCGCTGCTGGCTGACACAGGGAGCCTTACTCAGTAGGCTCTTCTCTTAGGTATTTTGCACATGTCGTATCAATTAATTCTCCCTCCAACCCATGAACAGAGAAACTGTAATTCCTCCTATTTTATAAAGAGGAGGTTGAAGCATGAATATCTAGATTTCTAGATTAAGTCGCTTCCCCTGGATTACACAACGAGTAAATGAAGTCAGAAACCTTTTTTATTTGTTTGACTCCAGAGAGCGTGCTTATTCCCAAAGCTTCCACACGGAAGAGGTATATGTTGCCTCAGACAAGGAGATGCTGTCAGCCTTCAAGTGCTCAGTTAAAACTTGCGTTCAGAATAAACTTCTTCGCTTAGATTCAATAGCCATCTAATAATCAACCACTTGATTCTTTTAAAAAAGTGCCTATCACAATTCAGTTCATAAAACAACCACCTAATGTAGCAGTAGACTTCAATGATCTTCGACCATCTCACCTGAGGGCCGCCCTGGGGAGAGGCCCTTAAGTGGAAGGATGACTTTTCCTCGCCATTCCCTCCTCCCAGCACCTCTACCCTGCCGTTCAGTACCTGTGGGTAGCGTAGCGGGATAATTAAGTCTTCAATTTTGTATAGTTCTTTAATATTTTTACAGAAATCTATGAGGAATATAATGGTATCTCATACAAATATGAAATAATCTTGATGATTCTTATGAAGAAACTGGTATGCACAGAACTGACCCCAGACTGGGAATGGGATCTGATCTTCAGATGGTCAGACAGCGCTTTCTTCCACCCCAGTTGCCACTATCAGCTGCTCTAATCTTATCAGCCTGGTTCTGATCTACTGCACAGGAGTCGGGGAAGTGGACGTCTGAGGAATTCTTATCAAGCTCCGGTATCTATATCCTGAGCCGAGAAAAATAAATTTCTTTTGGTAATGCATAAATAGATATTGGAGCAGAGTCCCATAGAAGCTTGTATTTTAAAGAATCTTCAGAAAATATATTCTAAGTAGTCTAAGTAGATTAAGGAGAAGAAAACTGCTTGACTTTTATATGGATTTCCTCTCATCCAACTAGTAACTATTTATGTTTAGAGCTGTATACAGACTCTCACGTGCTTTCTACATTTTCATTATTCCAAAATTCATTCTTAAAATAGTCTTGATGTTGTTATGAATGTCACTGATATGCTTCCATTCCTGCAAAAAGCATTCTCATGTACGTCTCACCTTATAATAATGACATATATTACAGCTTATTTTAAAAGAGTGGAATTTCCTGGACTAGAGTGATCTATGAAGCACAGGCTTGAAGGCATAAAAACTGTGTTTTAAATTTGATTCCACTGTGTCAGCCTGAACCAATTATATACTTTTTATTACATTCATCTTTAAAAATAAAAGGAAAAATGAGAAAATTGATCATAGGGCAATAAGCACAGTGTCTAGCAAATAGCAAGATTCAATACATGTTAAATGTAATAATGATATTAATCTTATTGAGGAATAATTCCTTAATTATTCATGCATTAACATTTTATGCACTGTACATGTGCACCTTCTGGAAGTCAAAGTAAGTTTGAGGATCTAGCTTTTGGAAGATGACTCCAACCTCTAAGGTGGAGGTCAGCATGCTGGAATTGAATGGGGGAATTAATAAGGTCTCTTGGTTTTATTTTTTGAGGTAGAACTAAGAGAAAAAGTTTCATATACTCCAGACTAATAGGAAGTCCCCTTAGTAATATCGATGTTTCAGATTTTCTCCTAGTATCATTCTACTTACAAATATATGATTACTTTTAGGAAACTTGGAAATCAACTCTTCATCTCTTCATCAATTAAGAGCAATAATTTAGAAAAAAGGTATTATTCTATAAAATACAGAAATAAGTGAAATTACTGGTGGGCTTAGGTTTGAAATTTAAAACATTATTAGCATCAAGTATATAAAAACCTCACATTTTGACTATAAAGTTTCCTTTAATTTAATATAATATAGATTATAAAAACATAAAATGAGGGTAATCACAACCATATACATATATATCATATGTATGTGTGTGTGCATGTGCACATATGTGTGTGTATCCCCAAAGAATATATATGTATATCCTAAAATCCCCAAAGAATATATATATCCCAAAATAATGATTTCTGGAAAAGAATATAACTCTCAATGGAGACAAGAAAATTTGTACAAATAAAATCTGTTAAGTTGTACAGAATATAAAAATACGTATTAGATTTTAAACACGGTAAATGGTGAGTAGTAAAACATGTTACCACTAGTATTTACCTACATACAGTGTGTAATGCTGTGTAAGGCATGATTTTAATTAACACGTCATAACTAACAGAAATTACAGTTTGTGTTGGTATCAATATTGACTCAGAGGTATGCTATTTGTTTTGATTTGTTTTTTCTCATGTTTTCCTTACAGCTTTCCCTGCTGTGACTTTGAATCAAACTAATTTATTTGTGTTCATATTTTTACACATGCATTTTAATATTTTAAAACACTCTAGGACAGTGTGAGATGTGTAAAAATAGTATTGTCGGTTTGATTAATTAACTCCTTTTAACATCCCCACGAGAATCACAGGTTTCTATCACTTCTACTCTGAATATTAGATTTGTGCTAGCAGGAAGGATTTTGTTTCTTCAAAGATACCAAGATCTGGAGGTTAATCTGTGATTTTTTTTCTATTTCCACATTTTACACACCCAGATTGTCTTCATAAATAGGTTTTGAGCTTTTCTAAGGCATCAACCAGTGTGTAGTTTTCATATATTCAACCCAGGCCTGTCACAGAGCTTGTTAATTCAGAGACCGTGTGCTCTGTGGGAAACACTGGCAAGCTTTATGCTAAGTATTAAGTCAACAGAGATAAAAGACAAAAATCGCTGCCCTTAGAAATTCATAGTCTAGCAGGTAGTACAAAATCAACATGTGATTAAAATGTAACATGACCAGTGCCCTGATGGTACAATGCAGTAGTTTGAAGGAAACAGGCAACCCTCTAGATAAAATGCATATTTTTTAATTTTTTTCTTCCACACGGTTAAAAATGTTTTCAAATGTAGAAAATAGTGAAAAAGAACCTTTTCATTCTCAAAGTTTCTGGTCCATGGAGTTATGAGTTAGGATGGTAGCTAGGAAATTTGAAACTGGCAGAATGTGATGGAGTGGTCAGGGGAAAACGCAGACAACTATAATTGAACAACAAGAAAACAATTTCAAAAAAAGAATGAAAAAAGTCAAAATTTGGCATTGACTTACTCAGAGCTGAGGTTTCAAGGTAATATCCAGAGAACTAGTAAGGCCAAATAATCAAGTGAGTTAAAAGGATGATCCGATAGCTCTCTTAGGGAATAATATGATTCAAGTTGGGGCAGACAGCTCAGTTCCATGAGTTTGTCCAGTGCACGTCTACTGACGCTTTACTGTACTTTCCACACACATGTAGTCGTGTCAGACCCTCAGGTAGGGGTGATGCAGAAGGAGGGAAGTCATCAAAATAAATAATACGTGGTGCCTGATTTGGGCACCAGTAATACGTGTATTGGAACAAGACAAGTGAAGAGACAAGTGCCATATAAGTCATAATACATACTGTAAAATGAGTATGTGCAAGCTATAGAAATTAAAATAAAAAGCTACTTTACTTTTTTCTAGATGATTAGTGAAGGCTTATTGGGTAGAATTTTATTGGAGGCATAATTTGTGAGACAGGTAGGTATTAGTGGTCTGAAATGTGTGCAACTGAATTATCTCTGTAAATATGATAGAATTAACTGATAAGTAAAAAATGATATTTGAAAGCCTGGGGCCTTTAGAGGTTTTCCAACTCAAGCTCCTTGATTGTGACAGATGAGAAAATAGTCCCAAAGAAACAAAGTGACTTACTTAAGAAAACCCAGTTAATAAATAGGAGTTATAGGACCATTACTTCTAGTCCCAATTGCCAATCTTGAGCTTTTTTCTGTTATTTTTTTCCTTTAGTTGACTCTGCTGATGAATTCACAAATATGCAATTTTTCATGAACAGCCATTCAATGTTATATACCTCAGGTGTTTTCGTAGGTTATGAAAACTCATAACTTACAACTGATAAAATAAAATATTCATAAAATATTAAGACTGCAGACTCAATGTTTAAAAATATACTGTACTCCAGAGTCATATAACACAGCCTTAATGATTTTGAACTATACTGCAGGGTGACCACTATTAGCTTCAATTTCTAAAGAGGATTTGATTCTTCCCAAGGCAATGAGAGTAAATCCCCACACAATTTCTTAGTCCATTTTGTTCCAACCAATTTAAAGTTGTGGATTAGTCAGTGAAATATAGCATTCTTTGGTGGCATTGTAAGACTTAAATTGAATGGAAAGAAATAGATTTAATTTGCCATGGAACACATGTCATTAAGCATCTGAGAGTTTTGTTTCACCATGGAAAAATAAGTGGAGAAAATAAGCACTTAGGACAAATAATTTAATCATCATGACATATTTTATCTTCCTGAGCCCTCTTGGATAAAATAGTTTTTGCTGATTTGCTTGTTTTCTAGACAGATTGCCAATACCATTTAAGGGTGTTGATCATAGTGATGCAGGCAAAAAATAAACAGTAGGGGTTAACTCACAATGTGCTGTTTTAATGTACAAATGCTTTTTGAATAGACTGATACACCTTAATCTCAAAATGGCAAAATAATACTTGAGGATCCTTGGATTTAAAGAAATTTATCTAAAACATTTAAATAACTGCAAACAAAGACACAGAAACAGTTCAAAAATAAAAGGCTATTTTTAAATAGTAAGAATATAGTTACTGAGCTTAATTTAAACATTATTTATATATGGATTTGCCAGCACATGAAAGAGACATTGTGTGTCCCCGGGTTGTACTTACTTCTTTAATTATTTGAGACTAATGAGAAAATAAAAAAGTGTATGTACTACATCAACGATGATTTCGATTTTTTTTGGAAGGGGCCTCTCAAAATATGTGGAATGATAGTGAATTACTTGAATAATTCTGATGTATTTTTATAGAAATGGTGAACTTTTAGGAACCTTTGCTAACAGTGATAAATATTATACTCATACTGCAAGAAGACTTTTTTAAAAACATATTTTATTGTTCAATTACAGTTGTCTGAATTTCCCTCCAAGACTCCCTCCCACCCCAGCCAAATCCACCTCCCTCTCTTGCTTCCACCCTCCCCCTTGGTGTTGTCCATGTGTCCTTTATAGTAGTTCCTGAAAACCCTTCCCCCATTACCCCCTCTCACCTCCCCTCTGGTTAGTTTCAGATTGTTCTTCCAGTTTGATTCCCACTCGGAGCATATTCCTGGGTCGTGGGCCAAGTTCATCAGGGCACGTACGAGAGGCGACCACACATTGATGGTCTCTCCCTCTCTCTCTCACTCTCTCCCTTCTCTTCCCTTTAAAAATAAATGTGTATAATCTTTTTTAAAAAGTCTTAATTTTATTTATTTGGTGCTATGTTATTCATGGCACTACATTATCAACACTGACATTTGAAATAAGTAATATTCCTAAAATAAATTGAAAAATTAAGAAGTTTTATTGTGGGGCAACTTGGCCCGCAAAGTACCCCTCTCTGCCAGTAAACACTACCAAGACATGATCTGCTTGGGGAGGAAAGGTGGCTGATACCTCAAAAGGGAAGGGCCAAAAGCCCCCTGCTCCGGGGGCTTTTATTGAGTTCATTTGCAAAACAATACAGGTAAAGATCAAACAATAGATGCCACTCAAAGAACTATGAGGGCTTGTTCTCAGTCAGGGTCAGATAGCTAATGAGCCACAAAATTTTGAGGAGCAAACTTCTTGCTTGGACCCTTATCATTTAAATGAGCATTCTAAACAAAGCAGGTTTCACAGAATTTTTACATATTCTTTCTTATGTCTGATTTACCCCATCCCCGCCCTTTCCAGCACAGGGCTGCACTGCCTTCCCCATCATAGGTTTTCAGGCTTAAGTAGATTAGAGCCAGGAAGCGCTTCTCCCAGACAGAAATGGGGACTTGGGCTACCTCACAATAGCAGGGGAGACGAGGGTCCATCGCTCCCTCTTTCTCATAGCCACCTGAGTCCTTCCATGATGGCCTCTCAAGTGATCCTGTTGGGCCTAGGTTGCCTCTCTGAGGGGTCGTACCCACCATGGACATCGACCAAGCTTTGGGGGGAGGGGAAGAAGCAGAAGCAGCACTTGCTGCCAGAGACCAGCTTTGTCTCCTGTGGCCTGCATTTCAGAGGTCTCTCACTTAGCTGTGGGAGGCAGTTACAGTTCCCAACATTTTATTAATTTTATAGTATGACATATAACAAATATTTAGACTTTTACATTTTTATTATGTTGGCTTTGAAACATATAACAATCTTAAGTTCTACTTTGAATTCTAAGATATATGATTTGTTTTATTTTAAAATTTCTAAAAAAACGATGCAATGAGTAATAAAAACACATAAAAAGAATGTTATTTATTTACGTACATTTTCCCTTTCGTAGAATAGTGGTGTACTGAAATTCATAGAGGTTGGTGTATCTTTAACTTTAAGCAAAATTACAAAAAAAGAAAGAGTGAAAGAAAGAGTCCTAGATGGTATAGCTCAGTGGATTGAGCGTGGGCTGCAAATCAAAGGGTCACTGGTTCAATTCCCAGGCAGGGCACATGCCTGAGTTCTGGGCCAGGTCCTCAGGGGGAGCCAATGTTTGGAGAGGTAACCAAACATTGATGTTTCTTTCCCTCTCCTTCTCCCTCCCTTCCACTCCCTCTAAAAATAAATAAATAAAATAACTTTATAAAGAAAAAGAAAGAAAAGAAAAGAAAACAGATTAAGGGAGACTAAAAAAAATACCTGTGCTTGTCCTTTTGGCCTAGCGATGATTGTACATGACCAAGCAATTTGGCTCTATGATTACTAAAAGCAAGCATGGAAAGAAAATCTTTTAGGTAGCCTCAAATTGTATCTACGAGGAGATAAGCAAACAAATAATTTTAAAAAAATCCTTCCTTGTTTAAGAAAATTAAAGCTGTTCCTTGTGCTTTCCACCAGAGGGAAATTAATCTCAAGATTTCCTAATTGAAGTGGGGGTTAGGGGATGGGGAGAAAAGATACTGTGTAAATGAATGAGAAATATTCTCATGATATTTACAGTGGATTTTGCAGGATCATTTCTTAAAGCAGACTTCTATATAAACTGATGAGTTCAGATCAAAGTGCAAATCAGTAAAAGTAGTTTTATGAGAAACCAATACAGTCTAATCAATTGTAGGCTTGAGGTTCCAGAACAGTGTTCTGGTCAGAAAAGCTGCCTGAGGTGTATAAACATTTACCAGCTGGTCTTGGTCCATACGACTGAGAGAACTTGATTTTCCAGGAGTCAGAATCTAAGCCTCCCAAATCACTTACCGTAGATGCTTCCTTCTGGTAGCGTTGTTGCAGAGTCTCTCTGAGTCCAAAGTAGGCCCTTCCAGAAGAGGATAAGTAATTCTTGGCCAAAGCCATATTGGCACCAGGGAGCTAGGTTATCTGATCTGTGGAAAGTTTACTTGGTGAGACACCAGAGTGGGGATGATACTGGAACCAGATAGGTCAGGTTGCAAACGGCTCCTTGCCTGACTATGATGCAGAGTTAGTTACAATATCGCTATTTCCACAATGTTTTCCTTCCTCTCTAAAGTTCATTTACTCTTAAAACTTTGTCAGACTGATATTTAAGGGAAGTTTCTCCTTGGTGAATTCCTACCATGGAATCCCACAGGACGTTTTGCAGAAGGAACTCTCAGAATTCTGAACAGTGATTCCCAAATCTTGTGTAGGAGTGCAGTGGTCAGCTGTTTGGGGTTTAGAGCTACATAAACATGAGGTCAGATATCAGGCAGAGGATTTTTGCAAAGCCTACCATGAGGGTCTGGCACGGGCGTTTTGTGGTTTATTGGTATTAATTTACGTTGCATATTTAAAACTCCTTATTTGATAATCCTTCAAGTACTAGAAAAGGTACTAATTTTTTTACTTTATCAGCGATCCAAAAACCTTATGGTCACTTGATTTTTCTGTAATTGTCTACATTCTGTAAATTTTTAAAACTCATGGATTGAATTGTTAAATGCCAGAAATTGTAGACTCTGATTCTTACTATGAACTGCTTTCATTATGAACATAACCTCATACACTTCTCTTACTAGCAAGTATGTGCACATAGACATGTCACAGAAAAAGTTTTTTTGTGAACAAAGATATTAATCAGTATTTGGCTATGTTTATCATTAGTAATATGCAGTACAAAACTCATTCTTGAGTCCTTTAATGGGGAAATATTTGTATTTTCATACATAGTTATTAGAATGTCTCCATAATTTTAAAATATATGTTTATAATAATTATTTTCAATATGTTATAGAATTCTTGCACTGAAACATTGGTATTTTCCTATAGTAGTTTCCTACTATAGTGCTTCTGTTCAATTCCACTATCAATGTTATTTAACATTAATATTATTTGAGAAAGCAAATTAAACACTGTTAAATCATTGTCATAAAGTTTTAAATGAGAGAACACTTTGTATTTCAATTGAAGCTCTAAACTGTTTGCAGTGCAGTTCAGGCCATCGCTTCATTTTCAGGAGCCAATTTCTATGTAGATATTAGTCTAAAATGTTCTTGCCAAATAAGTTTCCCAAAGATACAATTTTCCTGGGACCAAACAAATCACATCAACCCTTTACTTGACTACCTGTGGAAGCCCTTTCATAACCAAGTTGCAAGGTCAAACAGGAAGTGAAATAGTCGATTTCCTTCATCAGTTTCAGAAACCAGTTCAGTGCCAGATACCACGTGTCGTGTTGCCCCATCCTCAGGTAGCGCCACTGACTCTCGTGTCATGAAGGCATTTGACCAAGGAAAGCATTGAACTTTCAGCTCTTCAATGCAGTAAGTGAAAAAGAAACAAATAAACAACAACAATAACAAAGAGCACTTTGTAGAGGACTGGTTTGTTTTAGTCTGGCACATGTGACTCAGCTCTGTATGGAAAACCTACAGAAGGGAAGTGGTGGGCAGGAGTCAGACCTTCAAACCAAGTTTTCCTGTGGGAATCAGGCCTAGAAAATGCTTTCAGACTGTTACAGCTCGCTCTTGCTAAAACTCCCTCACGCTGGTCTAAAACAACAAATGCATATTGTCTATCTTCAAGGTAACTTCCAAAGCCTGTATGAGTTCTCCCAAGGACAGAGTTAATCAGCTCATCGTCATTCCCCTCTGTATGTTATTTTCATTTCCTTGATTGTACCTAAAATGTAGACAATAATGTTCTATGTGATAGGTAATAAATCTTTCTCTGATGTAAGACCCGAGGAAAACAATAAAAGCCTGTCTAGGTAAGGGTCAGGGCGCTCCCTCTTGAGGGAGTGGCTGAGGTATCCATAGACACTCTCCCCTTGAGAGAGTAGCCATGCTGTTTCCTTTTTCTCCACAGCATTGTTGTTGCCTGTGAATTTATTCTCTTCGTGAGCTACAACAGGCAGACTCTGCTGGCCGGATCCTGCCACAGCACTTGCCTAGTCTTTTTTACCTTTTGATAGTAATGTGGTGTGCTGACCAGATTCCGCTCCTCAGAAAGAAAGAACTCATTGTTCTGGTCACTGGGGCTGTGAAACGGCTGGAGCCTCTGTGCTGTGGTTTCCCCTGGTGGTTGACCTCAACTAAAGAGAACTGCCTGGCCAGAACCTATCTTGCTTCCTGGAGCAGCCTGAATCTGAGGATTGTTCAGTGTGGTGTACACAAGTCCAGATCCCTTGCACTAACTTAGAGTAACTTTGAATTTTATGACCCTGACTGAAACTCTTATTATAACTCCATTACAATGCAACTCCTCTCTTCCAAATTTCATTGCCTTCATTTTTACAGGTATTTTCCCCTAAGATTCCCCAGTAACTTCCTGCTTGAATCCTTTTCTCAGAATCTGCCTCCCAGGAATCTTAACCTATTAGAGTTAGTGCCAGAAGAGGTACTAGAAGACAGGAATTTGGAGGTAGGTCATTCTTGAGCCATTGGCCATGAGAACCACTTCACTGGTTGTGGGTGTGCTGGGTCCATCATCCCCACAGCGTGGGAGCAGTACAATTGTTCACATTTTCCCTATACTGAGCTGGCATAATGGTAGCAGGAAAGGTGCTAGCTGAGGCAACATATCAGTCATTTGAGTTCCATTTGGGGTACTAGAGATTTTAGTTAAAAGGAGAGTGGAATTAAATAGCTGTTGCATTAAATGGTGCAGTGAATGCTGTGAAGAAAAACAACTGGAGTGTGAAAGACAGAAGGTCTCCTTGAAAGCTACAAAGCGTCTCTTACCATTTGCACACAGAGGAAGGAACTGAAGACTTGGCCTAGGACTCGATCACAAGATGCTCGAACACAGAGGCTTGAATTCTCAGACCTACTAGGCCGAGGCAGGGACCTGACTGAGGAGTAGGAGAGTAAGACGTGGGATGGGAACATCTTGGTTGATTCATATAAAAATCGTAAATTTCCAGATTTTCCTGAGAATCAAATTTCTCTACAAGTATGACCTGCATCTCACTATTAAAAGCTAGTACTATCCCCTCCTTTTTTTTTTTTTGAAGATAGGGCAAAAGCCTTTTTGCAAGATAAGAAATTATTCTCAGTATTAAACCAATGAGTAGGCTTAAGCCAAACATAACCTGGCCACTGTAGTGCTAGACCTCTTAAGAAGGGAATGAAACTATATCCCCAAAAGGTCATTTACACCAAATGGAACCAGAAAAATACCTACGTGACTCAACTGTGAAGGTGCTGAGTCAAGAGAAATGTGGACAATAAAGTTGGTTAAGGGACAGCTTATCGACATGAAACATAACATCCTTGCCAGGTACACTTAGATATGGTGCTAACGTGCTTTTAAGATGGATCTTAGAAGCATGAACATACAGATGTGCATGTTTC
Source organism: Sturnira hondurensis (assembly GCF_014824575.4). Taxonomy (NCBI): domain Eukaryota; kingdom Metazoa; phylum Chordata; class Mammalia; order Chiroptera; family Phyllostomidae; genus Sturnira; species Sturnira hondurensis. The sequence goes on along the minus strand of NW_028097389.1, from coordinate 1,656,356 downwards.
ATACAGTGAAAGCAGAACTGCTGTGGCAGATGGTGGACGAAGGGATGCAAAGGCTCGGAGAACTGACTAGGCTGGAGTGGGTATGCTAATGAGGCTGAAAAACTCACCATAGTATGATGTCCAGTGAAAGAGCCTGGGAACATTGCACTTATAAAATCAATAAAAGATTCTTACATCAAATTCTAGAAGCAGTGTTATTCTTCCTTATACATTTTACAGTTTTTAGTTTATTATGTAACTGAAAGATCGAGTGTTAGGTTTTTATTAAATGTGTTTGTCTTATTGCTTTTCCATCCTTATTAAAAAGTCTATACTTTCTGCTTTGAAGAGACCCTCTGTTCTGAGGGAAACAAACTCTCCATAGTCATCAGTCTATTTCTATGCTCCCTATTTTATTTCATCTGTCTCTTTCTCTTCAGGAAGCTAGCTTTATTATAATTCTTCATATTTCATAGAGAAACTCTACTTTGTTTTTTAAAATTAAATATCTTGGTTACTCATGGTCTTTTGCATTTCTATATACATTTCATAATTAGTTGCCAATAATATCCTCTAATATTTGCCTATATAAAAATGTGAAGGAATTCTATCAAATTATTTTTCTACAACTGTGGTTTTATTTTTACTTTTAAAGATATATTCTGTGACATTAAACATCTAAGCTGACAGTTACTTTCTTTTACCATTTATGTACATCATTGTTTTTCTAATTATTTTGGTTGAGAAGTATATTAGTCAGGATAGACTAGATTATGTCTCAGTGATAATCCCCTTCAACACTTAAAACAGTTTCTCACTCACAGCACACACACCATTTGGCTTCATATCATTTTTAATCAAGAATCCAAGCTGAATATCCAGACTCCTGATTGTCCCTGGCAGCTGTCAAAAGGAAGAAGGTGTGTGTGTGTGTGTGTGTGTGTGTGTGTGTGTGTGTGTGTGTGTATACATACTGTCTTTATCAGGATGGCTCATTCAAATTGCCAAGCTGCCTACGCCAGGAGCAGAGAGTTCATTTTGTGTACCATTATCTAGGGAAAGACATTTTAACCCATTCCTTGATAACGCACTGCAGGGCAGGAGAGTTTAAATTTCCTGGAAAAAAAAGATTTAAAAACTACAACATTAATATATAGTTCTAAACATTTGTTCTTTAACCCCCCTTTATCAGTAGTTTCTTACTTTACTTGCAAACTTCATATTGCATAGCATTTTTCATATACTTGAAAAGTAACACTTACTTCTTGGCTAAAAAGAAAGTAAACTCCTTGTTTTTCTCATTTAGAATTTTGATTTTCCCCTTTCCTTGATTCTAAGTTGTGTCCAGAGTTCATTTACTAGAATTGTTTGTAGAATTTATTTGCAGTGTTACCTGTAGGGTTTATTAAACCTGGAATAAAATAAATGCCTGAATATAACTGGAAAGCTACCAAAGGCTCCCTAACTTTTGTCTCACTATTTATTCATGCCCTATTGACATTTTTAAACAACTGCAGTAGTAGGTTGTTATTTAATAAACATTCGGATTCTCGGCATTTTACTGCTTGCTTGCATAATACCAACCCTTCTCTGTCTGGTGTTTTCATAGTCATGTTTTCTTACACAGAGACTGAGACCTGATTTTGTCATTTCTGTCTTTCTTGTTTGTTAACGTTTCACACACATTCTATAACCACTTCTGAAGGTAACTTTTCCAAAACCTCATTCTGTGGAGTTTACCTGACACTAAGGAAAATATTTACTCCTTTATTAGGTCACTAATTAAAACCTTAAATAATAGTTTATGATCATTCTTGCTGGGCTTTTAGTTATTTTTTTCTGTGCAGTTTGACTCTGATTAACAGCAATGTAAAAAGGGAATATAATATGCTGTGGTATGTAGAACAGAATGAAAAATTATGGTATTGATTTTGTTATAATGACAAATATTTTTCACACAATGAGAGGTTTACTTAATATAATTACCAAAAGTAGTATATTCAAATAAAATGATTTATTTACATTAGTGTTGCTTGGGCATAATGCAATTACTCAAAGTGTAATCCATACATAAATCAAATTAATTAATGCCATAAAACAATAACCACAACAATTGTAATTTTTCCAGCGATCTTAATCAATAATATGAAAACGAGAAAATAAATGAAAGTACAAAACCAGCCTCTGTCAAGAGTAAGCAAGCACAAGCAATCCAGAAAAATCAATTACCATATAAACTTGATTTGTTCAGTAGGTGACATTTCATTATTATATTTGCTTAACTACATAAAATTAATAGTAATTTTAAGCAGAGGGATTGAACCTAAAAAATGAAAGCATATAAATGATAGGTTATTCAAGTTTTTAACTGTTTTTAGGAAGGAAAGAAGGAAGGAAGGAAGAGAGGAGGGAGGGAGAGAGGGAGGGAGGAAGGAACAAACTGAATCACACAGAGAGGGAGGAAGAAAAAAGGAGGGAAGTAAATAAGAGAGGGAGGGGGGAGGGAGGGAGAAAGAAAGAAAACTCACCCAGGCCTTTTTAACTTAATTGTGAACCTTTACTGAAACTATGTTTCAAGTCTAACTATTTTATACTTGTATTTTTTAAGATTCCTTTAGATAATATTAACTATTTACCAGTGTGATCCATTTTTATGTAAACATATCTGCATTACTTAATGAAATACTAAAAATTCCCCAAATTAAGAAGCGGTATGAAATCTTGCTAAGTAGACCTGCCCACTTGGAATCATAGTTCTACTAGCATGGTAAGCAAAGGTGGATCTTGACTGAGTTTTTTGGTTTTGAATTTAGTCCACAAAATGTTTATTTCCAAATCATGCAGTTTTCATCAATACAAGGTATTGTTGAAACGCATATAGTAATCGATTACTCCCTTACTCATAAATGGAGACACCCTGCTTGCCAATGTGTCTTTCTATTCTAGCCCAGTTTGTGGTACTTTTAATGGCAAAATAATATTTCACCTTAATAAAATTGCTTAATATTTGCAATGAATGTCTCTTATTGTGTCCTTGATTTTATCTGTATTATTTGAGCAATTATTCTGATTTTTGTAGATGGAATATATCCTATAATGAAAAGGCACTAACTTTGAATAACTTGTTTTAGTAAAAATGAATGAATTGGAACCATATTACTGGTGCTAAACAATGATGATGTGTACTCAAACTATGTTTTATATCTCTGCAATCATTAAGAATGGGTCGAATTTGTCAAAAATTATACTAGAGGGAATTCAAGCATCTGATTAGTGGTGTCTGTGGGGATCTGACCTCAGGTGTGTTTAAGTTCTCTCTGAGAACTATCAGTTTATATATAAATATTTGATTTGATGCCTACGTGCAAAGTAGTCTGAGAGATACAACGAAATGTAAGATTTGAGTTTGAGTATCAAGGAACTAATAGGCTATGTGGAAAGATAAAATACACTTGTTTAATATATATATAATCTTGGTTTAAAGCACCTTAAAGATTTATGAATGGTAGCTCTTAAAATAATTGTTATAGATTTTTGAATGAAAGAGATCATATTTTTATCCAGGGTAGTCAGTGAAAGTTTCAAAGGAGAAAAACCTGAGTTCTTCAAGGAGTGATTGGCTCAGACCTGCCCTAGTTTTCAGCCAGATGTTCAATGTCAGGATTGAATCCCCAGAAACAGATCTAGGAAAGGGCGCATAGTTACTCAAAATGGCAAAGTGAATGTTGTCACTGGCTTAAGTGCTCTCGTAGAAAGCCCTGATGGCATATATAAGGGCACTCAAGTTTTCTGATGCACGAAGGTGTGCAGAGGACAAGAAGCGATGGCAGGTGCAATGGCAACAGAAGGTGCACTGAGACGGGGCAGCACGCCTGCAGAATCTAAGGAACAGGGTAACAAAATCCGAACAGCAGCAATAAATGGTGCTCAAAAACTAAGGACAGTTTTTATTCCTATCCACCTATGCAGTGATTTAGAAGATAAGGGGGTGTCTTATTTTGGAAAGTAACTAGTCTATTTAAATGTATCCCAAGTTTTGCTTAAAAGTTTGTTGAGCATCGGAGAGAATCAAATCCACAGCAAATTTCTATGACAAAGTAGGTTAAGATGTATCTAAATTGGTATTTGAGCTTTAGGGTGAACATTGAATTATGAGGTGAGAAACTTGAACTTTATTTCCTTGGTGACTTGGTCTCCTGTCACCTCAGTTACCCAGTTTTCCCCGATGGTAACACATAGGAAACATCACAACCAGGATAGTGACAGTGTACCCTCAAGGTGGAGAACTTTTCTGTTATGAGGACCCTTCATGCTGTCCTTTTAATAGCCATTCCCACTTCCCTCCCCTCCCTACCCATTCCTTTTCTTTGTTAATCCTTACTCAAGGATATGTTCATTAATTGATTTGAGAGAGAAGAAGAGAAAGAGGCAGAGGATTGAGAGAGAGGGAGGGAGAAACATAGATGTAAGAAAAAACATCAATTGGTTGCCTCCTATACATGCCCCCACTGGGAATCAAACCCACAACCCTTTAGATTTAAGGGTTAAATCTAATAAGTAGGGGACAGTGCTCCAACCCACAGAGCCATCCTGCCAGGACGTTACACCCCTTTCTTAACCCCAGACAACTACGTAATTGTATCATTTAATTATAATGTCAGATAATAGAATCATATAGCATGTAACAGTTTGAGATTGGCATTTTTCACTCAGTACATCTTTCTGGAGATTACTTTTTATTGCTTAGTAGTATTCTGAAATACGGATGAACCACAGTTTTTTTTAAACATTCACCCCCGTAGGTCATCCAAGTTTCCAGATTTGACTATTATGAATAAAACTGCTACACATATTCATGTACAGGTTTTATGTGATTATAACTTTTGATTTTTCAGGCATAAATGTCCAAGAATTCAATTACTAGATCATATAATAGTTGCATATTAAGTTTTAGAAGAAATGATCAGTTTTCCAGAATAGCTGTACAATTTTACATTCCCATCAGCAATCTAGGAATAATACTGTCACTCTACATTTTTGTCAGTATTTGGTGGTATTATTATTTTGTATTATAACCATGGTCATGGTATGTGGTGATATCTCATTGTGGTTTTTGATTTACCTTTCTCTAACGGCACAGCCTGGTTAAGATCATCTAATGTGACCTGCTGTATTATAATCTTCTTAGTAAAATATTTTTATACCTTGTACCCATTTCTTAATTGGATCTTTTATTTTATACTGTTGAATTTTGAGAATGGTTTAAAAATTCCAGGTACCCTCTTCTTGTTGGATATGTGATTTACAAATCTTTTCTCTCACACTGTAGCTCAAAATGGAGATTTTGAAGGCCAAAAGTTTTTAATTTTTATAAAGTCAACCTTTCCTTTTTTTCTTTAATGAATTATACTTTACTATTAAATCTAATAAGTTTTTTCTATACTTAAATTCTGAAGTCTCTCTCCTATGCTTTTTCTAAAAATATATAGTTAAAATTTTACATTTACAATTTATAGTTTTACTGTTTACACCTAATGGACATGATCAATTTTGAGTTAATTTTTGCATAAAGGCTGACACTTAATTTTTTCCCATTTTCTCCAGCAACGTTTGTTGAAAACACCATCCTTTTTCCATGAATTGATGTATCTCTTTTGTCAAAAAACCAGTTGGGAATATTTTTTAAATTGAATGTATTTGGGTTACACTAGTTAATAAAGTGATATAGGTTTAAGGCATACAGTTCCATAATACATTACTTGTATGTTGTATTGTGTGTTCACCATCCCAGTCCATGTCTCTCTCCATCACCATCTAACCCTCCTGTACCCTCCCCTGCCACCCCACCCCATTTCCCTTGGGTAAGGACCATAGTTTGTGAAGTTCTAGTTACAAGTTCTCAGTTGTGTCCCATTGGTTGGTGCACTTATTCTTCTGCCAACAACACAAATTCTATTGTGTAGACTGATTCCTACCACATTATTTAAAAAACAATTATTTCAAAATATTATACCCGCTCTAGTTCTTTTGCCTTTTTAATATACACTTTAGAATAACTTGTCTAGAGTTACAATAAATTTGCTGAGATTTTGACAGGAATTAATTAAGCTTTTAAATCAATTTGGAGAAATTCACATCCTTTCTAATAAGTACAACTCTATGTCTCTTCATTTATTTAGATTGTCTGATTTCTTTGTCAGTGTTGTACAGTTTTCAACATACAGATCCCATATATGTTTGTTGGAGTTGCACCCACATATTTTATTTATTGAGTGATTTCAAATAATAATGCATATTATATTTCAACACCTGTATGTTCATTGATAGCATAAAGAAATATAATTTATATTTTACTTTTTTAAAGATTTTATTGATTTATTTTTAGAGAGAGGGGAAAGAAGGGAGATAGAGAGAGAGGGAAGCATCAGTGTATGTTTGCCTCTGGCGTACCCTCTACTGGGAACCTGGCCGGCAACCCAGGCCTGTGCCCCGACTGGGAATTGAACCAGCAACACTTTGGTTTGCATGCTGACAATCCACTGAACCACACCAGCAAGAGCATATTTTACTTTATTTTTTATCATATATAATAAAATTGGCCATGTTTACCACTCTTAAATATTCAATTCAGTGACATTAATTTATTTAATAATATTTTATAACCATCCCTACTAGCTGTTTGCAAAAGATTTCATCACCACAGACAGAAAGTATAATCATTGAGAAATAATTTCCATCTTTCCACTCTCTTTAGCCCCTGATAATCCCATTTACTTTCTGTCTCTATAAATGTGCCTAGGCCATATATTTCATGGAATCAAACAATATGAAGATACTCTTAAATTGAGGATGTTTTCCTCTTTTATGATTTTTCTGGGAGTTCTTTTTAAAAAAATTAAGATGAACGTTGAATCTTGAAAACAAATGTTTTTCTGCATCAAGTGGTATTATTATGTAGTTTTTCTCTTTGGACTGTTAATACGGTGAATTATATGGTCTGACTTCCAAATATTGAGCACGACTTTGAGCACTGGCATAAGCCCTACTTGGTCATGATGTGTAATTCTTTTTTTATAATGCTGAATTCTATTGATAAATTTATTCAGAATTTTGTGTCTGTATTCATGTATTTACCTACAGTTTCATTTTTGTATATTATCTTGTCTGACTTGGCATCAAGGTAATACTGGTTTCATAAAAGAAATTTTGAAATCTTTCTTTCTTCTATGGTCCAGAGAGATTATTTATTGTTGGGAACCACTCTGCCTGGTTTCAGGAGTTGTAACGGCCCCCCATGGATAAGGCTGAGTGAGCAACCTCCGGAATGTGAGCCACTAAGGAGACAAAGCTTGTCTCTGGCAGCAGCGCTGCTTCTGCTTCATCCATCTCTGCCCCCAACACTTGGTCAGTTAATCAATGACGGGTAAAACCCCTCACAGAGAGAGGCAACCTGAGCCAGACACAATCACTTGGGAGGCCATCATGGAAGTACTTGGGGGCTGCAGCAAAGAGGGAGTGATGTACCCTCGCTCCCCAGCTATTCTGACATAGCCTGAGCCTCCATTTCCATCTGGGAGAAGCACTTCCTGGCTCTAATCCACTTAAGCCTAAAAACCTATGACTGGAAAGGCGGCGCAGCCCCTTGCTGGCTAGAGAGGGATCCCGGGTGATCGGGCATAAGAAAGAGTTCCTAAAGTCCCGTAAAGCCTGCTTTGCTAAGAGTGCTTTCATTCATATGATAAGGATCCAAACAGAAAAGGAGTATATCTCTCAAAGTTTTTGCAACCCCCTTACCTGACAGACACTGACTCAGATTAAGCCCTCAGATTTCTTTGAAATGTTATCTACTGTTTGATCCTTGCCACTTGATATTGATTGATGAGCTTTACCTGTATTCCTACCTGTATTACCTGTATTCCTTTTATTATGTGTTCTGAACATAATAAAAGCCATTGAAGAAGAGGTTCTTGGTCTTTCTCCATTGAGAGATTGACCACCTCTCCTCCCCAGTCAGATTATGTCTTGGTAGTTTCATTTTCATCCGTGGTAGATGGGGGACTTGTGGGAAAAGTTGCCCCCACAATTTATAACTGGCGTTAATTCTTCTTCAACCCCATCTGGCTCTAGAGATTTTTTTGGTGGGAAGGAGGCCAAGTTATTTAATTTAATAGTTATAAACCATTTAATTATCTAGTCTTTATTGGGTGAGTTGTGGACATTTTTGTTTTTCAAGGAATTGGTTTATTTCATCTAAGTTGATAAATGTAACTGTGTAGATTTGTTTATAGTTCACCTTATTATCCTTTTGGTGTCTGCAGAATCTGCAGTGGTAACTCCCACTTTATTTAGTTCATTCATCTTGTCCTTTTACTGGTTTCCCTTCTCTTAGGCAAGAGAAGTTCCCCCCACCTCACCCAATGCGCTGGGCTTCCATAGTTCTAGGTCTGGGATACTGAGGCAAAAAGAAAGTCCCAGAATTCACCATTATATTGCTCCTCAATTCTCAAGATTCTTAGCTGGTTTCTCTTCTTCTGTTTACCTTTTAGCATCTTCTTATGTTTGTGTTATACATAATGTCCAGGTTTTTTTAGTTGTACATCATGGTAATAATTGGAAAAATTGCATTTACTCTGTCTTCCTACTAATGAAAGTACCATAAAGTTTTGTTTATAAAATAAAATTTAACAGGGTAACACTGGTTCACAAAACCATACAGGTTTCACGTATACAACTCGAAACATCACCTGCAGATTGTATGGTGCACCCATCACCCCCAGCAAGGTCTCTTCCCATCCCTATTTCCGGTCCCCTCCCACTGGCAAGCTCCCACCCACCCCCACCCTCTTTTCCCTCTGGTTGTCACCATCCTGTTGTCTGTGTCTATGTGTTATGCATATGTTCTTTCTTTGCTTAATTTCTTCCTCCTTTCATCCCCATACAGTTTTTGACCAGTATTTTAGTTGGCTCTAGCCAAGATTATGCCCTTAGATAGGGAACAATGGAGTAGAGATTTGTTTTATTTTTTGTTTTTTATAAAGTCTTCATCACAATCCAGATCCTTAGTTTATAAATGACCTTTGATAAATTATCTTCTACTATAATACTCAGTGTCTTTACCCATAAACCGAAATAATATGTCCACTCCCCTCAAAAGATTCATGTGAAGACTGATGTTGCATTTAAAAAGCATTCCTTATGATAAAATCCCCTTATATGATTTTTAAAAAATAAATTTCTCTGAATTTATATGTAACAGATGTCCACTGTTAAAAATGTAGAAAAGTCATAAGAGCTGTAAAATTTTTTAAAATCAACTTTTCCTTCAAAATCCAAAATAGTTCATACCTAATATTTTTTTATTTTCTTTCAATCTTCTCAAAATGTTTAATGTTATTTTATGTTGTGATAATGCACTTCTGCAACAAACTATTTGAGCATTTAGATAATTCAGATGGATTTATCTATTAGGTCTGCATTAAAACTTTCACAATCTCTATCTTTGTTTTGACATAGATTCTTACTAGCATTGTGTTTAAAAAACATAAGCTACCCACAAGTACTGGGTATAAAGGGTATTCACAGTTCATATCAGAAAGAAGGTTTTCTGTCCTGTAGTAATAACTGAAATTTGCATTTCTTAATTGCTTATAAGTGCCAGATGCAGGGCCTAGTGTTCTATCTTCATTATCTCATGAAGTGGTTAATGTGATCATTACGGATAACAGATGAGAAAATGTAAGATCAAAGAGACCACATTTTTATTCCAAACCACATGTCTAAAAAGGGAAGATTGTGCCAAACAGATTCACCTTCATTGAAACATGTCTTGCTGTACAAAAATTGGACAGACTGGGGAAAGTAAGTAAGGAGAAAAGCAAGGTACAAGGAAGGCTTCAGTGCTGGTTTCAGGCATCTTCGGTACTGAGACAGGTGATTCATAGGAGCTCACAGGGAAACCACTTAAGATGTCACACCTTCTGGCCACCTGTCATTTTCCAACGGCTGCCAAAAAGCTTCTCCTTTTTCAGGATTTCATATCTTAACTCATTTTTTTCTGGCTTGCTATGTTGACAATATACAGGCAGACAACTGAGCTCACTTTTGGCTGCTCCTACAACATTGTGACCCGCAAGTCCATGTCTTTGTCAGAGAGAATCTGGTTTAAATCTCAGACCTATGTCAATTCAGAGATACAAAACCTCTCGAGTGGACTGAAAGCTGAGCTATAAGGAAGGACTTTGACACATTGCCATAAATATGTACACAGTTCTCTCTCTCTGCCTTTTCCAAAATTACGTGTCATCGTGTACCCAAGTGGCCATATTCTGAGGAATGGGAAATTTCTACACCCTTCAAAGATTACTAGAAACTGGCTGCAAGGGTTTACAATATGTCACTGAGGTTCAACACTCAGAGTTAGGACACATAAGGGTCAGGTAAGAATAGTACATGGTATACTGACCTGTCTTTTGGAAATTTATTTAGCCCCCAATTATTTGTTAGAGTAGAGTCATTTGCCCTCACTGGCACACTGACACATAGACTGAAAGTATTCTTGTAATTGTACTTTCAGTATTTCAAAGATAATAGTATTTTATTTGTATGAATAAAGTTAAATATCCATGATTATTGTTAAATAACAATAACAATAATGATTGTTAGTTATTTACTGAGCAGCTAATAAATGACAAAGCCTTTATATGTAACTATAAAATCTTCATACAATGGTAGTTAATCAATTCTAAAAACATTAACATAATGACTTCTTTTCTTGGTTCAATAAACAATAATTTCAAACAATTTTTTTCTTATCACAAACATTTTATACAATTTAAGCCACAGTATACACTTCTAATCAGGTTGCTTCCCTAGACTTCCCTTTTGGATTTTGGTCACTCCCTCTGCTTATTCCCTGAAGTCCTCTCTGAATGCTGCTTCTGTATCATTGTATTTCATCTGAACTTCCTGTGCAGTCTGGCAATTCATCCCTAATCCCAGGAAGACCTTCCTCCTGCATCCTGACCACCATCTTCAGTTGCCTCCGCATGCTTGTCATTCAATGCTGCATCTCTGTGTCCCCAACCCAGGTATTCAGGGATCATCTCTTCCAAGATAGGAAAAATATATACATTCTCAAATGAAGGAACCCAAACAGTATGTTAGTCTGCGTACACGCTGTAAAACAACTGCTGTAGAATGTGCTTCAGATGGAGTGAAAATTAGACCAGAAGACACCTTGAAATATCAGAAATGAAGGAGGAGCTGCAGAATGGTGAATATCTGTGCAGATTTAATAGAATTTTCTCCTCTGAGCTCTTTAAACTATGTATTACAGCTGAAATCAGCAATTATAACATTATTTGATGGGTCTTGCCATGGATGTAGGCATGTAAAATAGTACAGCATAAATGGAGTGAAAAAGGAATCTCTACTGTGGTAATTTTTCTAAATTATAAACTGAAGTTGCAAAATACTGATTTTAAGTAAAAATTCTAAGTCAAGTATGTATTTTTAATTGCCACTGAAATATATAAAAGAGGTAGTCTCAGTATCATGATAGATTAACAGGGCATTATAAAAAGGTTAAAAAACTGAGAAGATGGCAGAGAAGCAGAGAAGGAGAAAACAACACACACAAACACACAAACACAGACAGAAACATACAAGGAAACGGGAGACCCATGTCCAAAGAGAATATTAATTATATTAAATAACATTGTCTAAACACAATATTTTGTTGGATTACATTTTTTTAAATGACTCAACTATATGTTATCCATAAGAAACTCTTTTCAAATATAATGATAATAATAGGTTAAAGTAAAAAGATGGAAAAAGATATGAGTACTAATTAAAAGAAAAATCATGTCTCTATTAATATCACATAAAGTGGACTTCAAAATAAAAAGAAGCACTCAGGGATAAAGAACATCACAGAAGGCTAATGTGGTCCCTTCGAGAATATATGACCTGGTGCGCACCTAGTAACTGAGCTTCACGACGCACAGAGCAAATGCTGCCAGAACTAGAAGAAAAATAATAGAGAAATCTACAAATATATTTTGAGACTAAAATAATATTCTCTTGGTAATAAAGATACTGTTAAGTACTATCAAGATAAAAGAACTAAATTCCAGCAGCCAATAAAATCTAATTGATATTTAAAGAATAATTCATGCAAAAATAGCAAAATATGCAGTTGTCATTTATTGCACATGCACCTTTCGCCTGAGTGTTTGTCTCAGGGGTCATGAGACAAGCTTTAAGGAATGTTCAAGAACTGAAATTCTTTAAAGTATGTTTGCTAACAATAAGGAAATTAAACTGGAAATTAAGAACAAAGATAACAGAAACAAAATTTTTTGGTTATCAAACTATACGTCACTGAATAACATATGAGTGAAGGAATTTTCCAAAGGAAATTAGAAAATATTATTTACGAACATAAAATAAAAACACTAAATATCAATATTTGAGAGGCTGATGTAAAGTAGTGTTAAATAATTTATGAGAATAAATGATTATATTATAAAAAAGAAACAAAGTCTAAACTAAAATTGACCACCTAAGCATTCAACTTAAGAACTTGCATGAAACTCGAGCACCAACTTACACCATACACCAAAATTAATTTAAGGTGGATAAAAGACTTAAATATAAGCTGTGAAAACATTAAAGCCCTAGAGGAGAACATTGGCAGGAAAATCTCAGATACTCCACGCAGCAACATTTTTACTGACATGTCCCCTAGAGCAAGGAATATAAAGGAAAGAATAAACAAATGGGATCTCATCAAAATTAAAAGCTTCTGCATGGCTAAGGAAAACAGTTTCAAGATAAAAAGAGAAGCAACAGTTTGGGAAAACATATTTGCCAATGATACCTCACATAAAGATTTAATCTCCAGAATATACAAAGAACTCACTGGACTCCACTCAAAGAAGATGAGCAACCCAATTAAAAAATGGGCAAAGGACTTGAACAGACACTTCTCCAAGAAGGACATACAGAGGATCCAGAGACACATGAAAAGATGCTCGATATCGCTAGCTATCAGAGAGACGCAAATTAAAACCACAATGAGATACCACTTTACACCAGTCAGAATGGCTATCATAAACAAAGAAACAAACAAGTGCTGGAGAGGTTGTGGGGAAAAGGGGACCCTAGTTCACTGTTGGTGGGATTGCAGACTGGTACAACCACTATGGAAAACAGTATGGAATTTTCTAAGAAAACTAAAAATGAACGTGCCTTTTGACCCAATTCCACTCTTAGGAGTATATCCTAAGAACCCTGAAACACCAATCCAAAAGAACCTACACACCCCGATGTTCATAGCAGCACAATTTACAATAGCCAAGAGTTGGAAGCAACCTAGATGCCCATCGGTAAATGACTGGATCAAAAAGCTATGGTACATTTACACAATGGAATTCTATGCTGCAGAAAGGAAGAAGGAGCTCCTACCTTTTGCAACATCGTGAATGGAACTGGAAAGCATTATGCTGAGCGAAATAAGCCAGGCGGTGAAAGACAAATACCATATGGTATCACCGCTAACAAGAATCTAAACAACAAAACAAACAAGCAAGCAAAATATGACCAAAGACACTGAAATACAGAACAGGCTGACAGGGTCCAGAGGGGAGAGGGGAGAGAATCACAGGGGAAAAGGGGAGGGACTCACATGAATAAGTATAAAGGATACATGGACAATAATTAAGGTGGGGGGCAGAAATTGGAGGGAGGTGGGGAGCACTGGGGGGGAGAAGGGCTGGGAATATAAAACAGAAAACTGTACTCGAATAAGAATTAAAAGAAAGAGATGGTCTTGAGTAGTGATTCTAAGGTTTCAATAGGCTACAGTCAATTCAATTGGTCTTGAAGTTTCTGTGTTCCCCATAAAGACAACACAGAACTACAGAGAGAATTTTCTTTGAAACAGCCTGTAATTGAGACAATAAGGATCAATCAGGAAACCTCATATACAAACACACCATCAGGTGACAGATTCAGTCACAACTGCAGACTCAGTGTCCCCGTGTCAGCAGGGTATGCAGACCCTACTGAGCGCTACTGCAGGTCACTGGCTGATGTGTGTGTGGCTAATGACATATCCTGGAAGACCCAGGATGTACGCCAATGAAGACCCAGGGAAGAACAAGAGAAACTGGACTATCCATCTCTCCTCCCACTCTCTGTGGACCTACATAAATTTTCTCCTGAATTCGTATGTTACCTTGGGAAGCAGGGAAATGGGGAGAAAGGAGTAGAACTTATGAAGGAAAAAAAAGACACTGCTAAGTTTGAAGTTTGTATTTGCAAGCCCTTTTTCAAACTGTTTCCTTAGAATTGTGAGGAACCAAGTAACAGGTTAATAGTTCTACTAAAGTAATAGTTGTTATCCAGTTGTTATAAACAATTTATCACCAGTAAATTTTTATAAATTGAAAGTAATATTTTATTAGGATTATATTTGAATATGAATATGTATATTTAGCTGAGAGTTTTATTTTATTGATTTTTACAACTATCATAATGGAAAAATCAAAGCAAATTATTTTCATTTAAGCTTAAACTTTTGTTTCAATTGACAAAATATCAAACTATGCAGCATTTTTGAACTTATAAATGTATTAAACGATGTGAAGTAACTGTTTCTGGACATTTTTTAACAATTCAAAAGCCATTTTTAAGATTTTATTTATCTATCTTTAGAGGGGAAGGGAAGGAGAGAAGGAGAGAAATATCAATGTATGGTTGCCTCTCATGAGTCCCCTGTGAGGAACTGGCCTGCAACCCAGGCATGTGCCCTGACTGGGAATCGAACCGTGATCCTTTGGTTCACAGGCCCATGCTCAACCCACTGAGCTACACCAGCCAGGGATACAAACCATAGTAAGTTAACCAGAAAGAAAATTTCTTAAGCATGTTTCTGTTCGTTTCTTATTTGGGTCATACCAAATACTGCCACCAGATGGGAGTAGAGGATTGGCTAATGTAAAGTATCAGCTGTACATTCTGGTGGGCTTGACGTTGTTTTAGTATTTGTTTTTTTCAGAGCCTTTTTCATGTCCAAATATTTTAAATAATTTCCAAATTCTACATAAGTACCAATTTATTAAAAAATACAGGACTGAAGTTATTGGAACCTTCACATTATTAGAGTTATAAAACAATAATAGAAGGAATCATTCTTAGCCATTAAAAAATTTAAAATATCATATGCAATCATTTATAAGGAGCTTTAAAAGTTAGGCAATAATTTACTAAATATTATCAAAAATGTCCCAAAAAATATGATACGTATTTATAAAGACCATATATATATAGTTATACTATGTATAACAATTGTTCATACGAGAATAAAAAATCTATTTAGTGGAAGTAACAGGTATGCACAGATAGAAAGCTTCAAATGATTTTAATGCTATATTAAGGATTCAATATGCAAGATCCCATAAATAATTGAGCGATTTGCAGCAGTTTCAAACTGGGGGCAATGCTCACTCATGGCCTTGGCAGGTACTCAGGGAAGAAACTCCAGGGACAAGGGAGCAAGGGTCAGGCTAACAGTTCCATGGTCGGCCACTGTATGAACTAAATAGGAATTTCCTATTTTCTGACTCTTTATTTTTTGTTATTCCTCCCTTTGTTTGACATGTGACCTATACTTCATAATTAACTCACAATACATTAAATTTCAATTGTCTTCACAGATGTGTTCATATAAAATTTCAGATGCTTACATTTTTTGTACAATGTAAAATCTGAGGCTCTTCTGAGGGATTGTTTTTTATTTTCAAATAAATTTTCTTGATATGCTCATTGATATTATCCTCAAAAATAAAAGAAAAATCTCAGTGAAGTGTTTTATCTCCTTTTTCCTTTATTATACATTTTCACAAAACAGCATAGTTTAAATTTTCAAGAGTTATTTTTTCTATTGTCAAAAAACAAGCATATTAACAAATCTGTTAACTTCAGTCAATGGTCACCTAACAAAGAAGTTTTGGCATGAGGTCATAAAAAGTCAGGTATATTTCAGGATTTAGCATTCCATGTCGTAACAAAAAAGAATCATTTACCTAATTATTATACTTTCTTGATATTTTCTCTCTGGTTTCAATAAGAATGTGTTTAATTATATTTTAGTTTAAATTCACAGGTGAAAAAAACATATTTTTATCATTAACAAAGGATATGTACTTTGTCCTGCATTTCTGGTAAAATCTTCAAGAAAACAATAGGTGTTAAAAATATTTCAAATATGTATGTTTAATTAGCTAGTTCACTGAGGACTTGACAAAAATATAACACACAGCAACTTATTAAAAATGAGATGGGCCTAAATTTAAGCCAGTTTTATCCCAAATATGCATTGAAATTTCTCTTGGGTGGTACCTACCTAACTCTTCTTTTATTTCTATCTTATTTTTGTCTTTCACCCATCAGTTACCTTCGGACGCTTTCAAAGCAGAGCAAGGTTTGAGCCCCATACTCAGTCTGCAGCCACGCCCAACTGACATTTCCCAGTTTGAATCAGTGTGGCTGGTAATGCTGTTCATTGACTGTGGGGCTTATTTCAGGCCATCTTGTAAATACAAAGACAAAAGTAATGTAATAATTCTTATCTGGTATTTTCATATAAAAGGTTATTCACAACACACGCGGAGTCGGATTCCTGCATGGCCGCCATCTGCCTAGAGTTGAGTGCTGGCTGCTCTGGGCAGACGAAGTATGTGCGTCTGGTTTGCCAAACGTCCTCTAATCACCTGTGGGTTCCGGAACGCTCCTAAATGTCAGCTATCGTTTATTATCACAGAAGTGCTTCTACTCTTTTCTGCAGCAGTGAATTCTTTCTCAGTCCTAATGTCTCTGTCACATGTGGAAACACAAAAGATTAAGAAAACACAATGGCAAATTCTTGTGATTCGCAGGCCCGCGCTCAATCCACTGAGCTACACCAGCCAGGGCTTGAGAAAAAGCTTCTTAATTTATTTGTGTGAACAGTATTTCTGTGCACTTAATATTAGCTTACCTTTCAGGCCCCTGTAGGAACAGAAATCCGTGACTCCTATTAAAACCTATCCATTATGGTACCATGCTCTAAAATGTGCCTGTTCCAGGAAACACTGTAATGTCTATGCTTTCATTTAAAAAATATAATTCGAATTATACAATTTGAATATCATTAAACTGTTACTTGCAAACTGAGGGGTTATAAGAATACTTCTGTGGACACCCAGGCATTCTTGGACTCTTTGTAGGCAACTATGAGGTGCATTTTCTCCTTCATATTTCAAGTTAACACACATGAATTTAAACAGTTGCTTTTTTGAGTAGCATGTGTTTAGGTAACTTTCTAAAGTCACAACTATAATAGGAGATTTCAGATACAGAGCAGTCCCATGAGCTGCTTTGCTTAAAAACAAAACAAACAAAACATGACTTTCGTTGCAGTAAGACACTCAGACCAACCCAGAATAACACAAATTCTTTATCCCCTGGTTGTAAGTATATCTCTTGAAATTTTGAAGAGCTACTGCCCTTCTGAACTCTGAGCTCTAACTGCAGAAAACTACTAAAAATCCCCAGTCCCGTCACATACAATCACATCTCCAGAATTTTCTTTACTTATTGTCTTATTGTTGAAATCAGAAATACTTCTGAACTTCAACAACCCTTCAAAATCTATTTTTTCTGAAAAGTTGTTTGTGCTTCATTTCCGAAACTCAGTTGTTTTTTCCTTTATACGTCTGTAGAAGGTTCTACGTAATTCTAATTATTACGAATTTATGGTATGCAGTGACTTGTTTAGTGGCCATCTCACATTTCACACTGTGAAATTTAATAACTTCAGAAATTAAAGAGAAAGATTTTAAATATCACCTGGAAAGATAATAAGATCGTGGGCATTTTAGCTAATAGAAAAGCCAATAGGAAAAGTTACAGGCCTTATACTTTTGAGCGCTACTTTGAATCATGGAGTTTAAGTGATACCCAAATTCATGGAGTTAATTCATTGCAAACCCAGAACCTGGACTCAGATCTCTTGATGACTCATTGGCTCATGGGTGTTGTGGTTGGAACAGGCACCTCATAAACACCAAGCTATGCCTTCTTAGAGTTTAGACACAAGAGAATCAGATAAAATTCACTTATCTTTATTAGTGAATTGATTTTATTACTGCTTTGGCTACATTTGCAAGCCAATACTGCCAATAGCTAGAGAAAGAAAAGCGTCCTACCCTTCCTTCCTTCATCACCTGATGTTTATTTACAGGCAGCCCTCAGGGGAAGGCCGGCTCAGCATCTGGGTTCAGCACACGGACTTCCTAGACGGCCGCTCACTCTGGGACTGCGCACCATTGGAGGCCCCGTATCTCACTGATCAGAGTTCCGTACGTACTAGATTCTCCTGTAAAACAGGTTCGAGGCTTTTGTGATCCAGAAAGATATACATTAGATGTATATCTAATGTATATCTGAAGTGTTGCCTCTGTAAGGCAGTCAAACAGAAGCCCTTTTATCTTTGGGCTTTTGCTGACCTTTTAATGCTGAACTTGCATGGATGTGAACTCCAGAGGTGGGCGCTGGTCTTCCAAGTTGCCATTGCAATGGGCTCAGTGAACTTCTATACTTCACTTGGACTTTTTTGCTAACTAGTGTTTACATACACCACTCAAGGGGTGAGAATAATTTTATGAATGATTTTTTATGAAGGGGCATATAAAATGTTTTTCTAACTTTAGTGGGTTTTTTTTCAGATTTTTTTTTGTTTTGTTTTTCCTTGGGGTTAATAATACATTAAATTCTACCTGCAAGAAAGAATAGATTTATATGCTTGAATAAAGACAATGTTTCTGAGATAAAAGTTCACAAACAGCTAACCTTCATTTATTGATATAAAAATATTTGAGCCCTCATTTTTAAGCATAAAAATGGAAACAGAATAATAGGATTTCAATTAAAATCATTTGAGGTTGATTTGGTTTGAAGAAAAGTGTGGTAAAGAAATGCATCCTAAGTGAGCTGCCACCGTTATCAATTTTCTAGTCATTAAAACCAAAGTCCTCCGAGTCCTCTCTCTGCACTTTTATCAGAACACGGCCATCACTGACAAATGGAAGGAGGGCTCAAAGTCACATTCTGGGGGATTAAAATTATTAGACAAAGTATGTATTACCAAAGCATCAAAAAAAATTGACATTAAAGTGAAAACACCATGAAAGCAATTTAAACTTTGATAAGGTCATTTGTTGTCATTCTCTACCGTGACTGAGTGGTCATACCTCTGTCCAGGCTCTAAGGGCCTTAGAGTTGAGACTGTAATAACTTTTAAAAAAATTGGATGAAAGGCATATGTTTCTGTAATACAATTATGAGGGGTTATTTACTGTTTTGTATACTAAGTACATTATTTATTCCTCAAAAATAATCCATATTATACATATAATATTTCAATATGGATCTTCAAATGAACAATGCAAATTAAAATAGGTATATACCCCCATGTTCCAAAATAAACTATCAATGCAGCTAAATTCAGGAAGTCTTATGTGATGGATCAAGGAGAAATTATTACAAAAAGTATTTTTTACTTTCCTTCTAAATTCATTTTTCTGTTATTCTTCAAACATTTAATAAAGTCCAATTTTGAGGAATGCAGATAAAAGAATAAAAGTAATCTGGAAACTTCCTGATTTTTCTCATTGATTATGTCAAGACTTTTTTGAGTAAATAATTTAATACAATGCTTATCGTTGATACGATTCAATTCAATGAGCTTAAGTAATGTAAACACTATCATTTGCTATGTCATGTCGATACTCATTATTTTTCTACTTACATTTCTGTTAATTTACTTAGCACCTGTATCTTGGATGGTGACTCTGTGTCTAGAATTGTGCTATACCCTGATGAGACATAAAAAATCAGGTTGTCAAGGCCTCTTTTCCTCATGCAGCTTAGGATAAAAAAAAGTGAGAGCAAAACCAAAATCAACAGCAAGTACCTGGCAGCATAACATACAATAACGAAATTCAAGAGAAGACTGTAAGCAGAATGACTGTTGTGAATCACAACAGGCATTCAGGCTGACACACCTGAAGGATTCCAAGAATGTCAGAGGGTCAGAGAGCGGGAAGAGTGTTTCAGGTAGGAACACCGAAAACCAAAAACTAATTACCAAAAAACAGTAAATGGGAAGAAACACACACACACAGTAAATATGGCCTGGGCTTTTATGGAAGGAGTGTGAAGGTAAAGAATAAAGGCTAGATCACAATTGTTTCAGACAAACTTTAATCTAAGGCAGGGAAGATTAATATGCAGGAGTTTAAGAGAGTAAGTCTTTCACTCAGATAACAGATATACTCAAAAGCTCGCCTGTGTTTCTGGCTACACTTACTACACATGATATTTACATATTATTTTGGGATTGAGAAAACACACATCTGTCCGTCATTCTGGGTTGCCAGGGTAAGAAAGGCTACCTTCAGGAGTTTGGTTCTAGGATAACGCTTGAAAGCTGAAAGTTATATTTAGAGTCGCTAAGTGAAAAAGAAAGATGGAAACAATAAACCAAAATTATTTTTTAAAAAGCTCAGCATTCTGACATTCACATCAATGAATATTTTTTATATTTTTTGATATTACTTGTTTTCTTCTGCAAATAGAAGAGCAATCAGAAAAGAGATCTATTTTACCTCCTGGATTCTGTCTGTTTTCTCTGTGTATCCTTGGCTATTCCTGACTTTATAATTATATAATATATATATTATATGTGTAAAATTATATACATCTATAAAGAGATATATGCAGCATTTTATAGAGATACACAGATTTCAGAAAGGGAAAACTGTCATTTGATTTAACTGATAGAAAATTAAAATGATCAAATGTATTTCATCATGTTTTAGAAAAGAAAATATTACAATTTCAAACTTACTGGTTTAGGAGCTGCAGAATACATTTTTTAAATTGATTTACACTGATATACCAGGCCTTAGTGATGGTCAGTGCATATACATTCAGACGGCTGTTCTGCAGTTTTTAACATTTCTCACTTTACAACTTACAGCCATTCACTAGGCCTGGTGTCAGGCATTTTTAGTTTCACCTACAGCTGTTCGTAACCTCTGTTTTCAAGACTAATGGAATTAGACAATTAACAACATTAGTGTAGTTGATGGTCTTGTCTGTAAGAATGGTAATATGCTTGAGAAGATTAATAGCATGAGCACAGTTTTATAATGGAACATCTGCAGAATAACCATTAAGCATATTTGTCATAGTAATTTATTGGTGGACCTATAACAGAATTCTCAGTAACCAGCTAAATCTTTATACTGACTAAACATGTGTTTGAAAACTTTGTTTCCCCTTAGATATGTGCTGTAGGATGAGGGCATTTGTATTTGGATTATGAATAATTCAAAAAGGACATCATTAACCGTTATAGTAGTAACATTACTATTTCAATTCACCTGCATTGTGCCTTGCGTTGAATATTAATAGAAACAAAAAACTTCACTTGCTACTAAATATTGTTCATCAGTAAGAACATTATAAAAATATTAGTTCACTATAAATATTAATTGAACCAATATTTTAAAAAATTATACTTTAACAAAGTATACTTTCAAGGTCAATTATTTTTCCATTTAAAATTAGGGATATGTATGATAGACACATTAATTATAAAGATTTCTGCATCTTACATGATCCTCTCAAGTTTGATTGGGTACAGGAATGCATACTATCAGACTTCCCAGGATAGAAAATGTGGACTTCACCATTTCTGTGTATCCCAAGTAATCTCTGATAAATCCAGTGCATATATCCATCTTTTCGTGGAAGTCTGCCTCCACTTGAGTCAATTTTTTCCATTTTGTTTTCATAGTGGATGTTTGTTTTAAACCAGCAGCAATAATCACCGTGTATGAACAGAAAGCCTCATCTATGACTATAAATACAAATTTCTTGACTCTGACCTTGCCTTGGGTTTATATCCACAGCTTTGGTTCTAGGTACTATATATAGGAGACTATAAACAGGAGACTATAAATAAGAGACTATAAATAGGAGATGATGAGGGCTTAAGAAGGTAATAAATAAGGATTAAAATAATAAGAAGAGATTAAAAGATTCTAAAGCTCTTACTGAGGTTGATTAGATAGGATTTGATAATGGACAGTGGAAAATAGCAGTCAGCAAATGGAAAATGTAAGAGGGTGTCAGTGTTCCTGGCATAGGCAAGAATAGGGTGATCACTCCATTAGTAAGTAAAATTGTAAGGAGAAGAAACTGCATGAGAGAAAAGTAAGTTTACTTTTGGATTTCACTTTGAAATTTCTTATAGAACATTTAAGTAAATAGGAGTGGTTAATTTTATATGGCAATGAAATTTGAGATAACGATCAAGATATCGATACAGTTTAAGCACAACAACGGAATGAATCAGATCATCCAAAGAGAACCAAGCGTGAAAACAGGGATGGGAATTCCACTTTAAAAGGTGGGCAAAAAGAAAAGGAGCAGAAGGAGAGGCCATAGTAGAATGGTCAGAAATATTGAAGAAGCCAAGGGGTATTGAGGACAACAAAGAGTAGAAAAAAGATACTTAGAGATAAGGTTAGTCAATATTGCTAGAGGCTTTTAAGTCTTTTAGGATAATTAAATAAAAGATAATATTACCCTTTGGTTATAGCAATTAGCAGGTAATTGCCAGCATTACTAAAAATATTTTCAGGAAAGTAGTGATGGTCATTCAGAATTTATCTGACTTGTGAGCTTTTAACTACTTATGCGTCAAAAAAAAAGAAATTTATTTTTCAAATAGCCACTTTCTCCCCCAAAACAGACACATGGTAAATCTAACAGCTCCAATAAACAGAAGTATTTGGGATAGTTTAGATTGACACTCGAATGATTCTTACCCTATAAAAGTGTTTCTTTTTAAAAAAAATTCACCTATCACAGTCTTGGAAAATACAAATTATTTAAATAAAAATTCATCCGTTTGTGTATTAAAGCTGGCTTGATATTCATGGAATAGGAATGGTAGAAGGTATAAATAAACCATTCCCTATATCCCTATAATATGGCAAAGACAAGCAATTTGTATCTATATTCTCTCTCTCTCTCTCTCTCTCTCTCTCTCTCTCTCTATATATATATATATATATATATATATATTGCATTTGTCCTTGAAAAATTATTTAGCACCTTTATCAAGCTAGCAGATGAAAAAACTCTCTCTAGTATAAGTAAGGTTTTAGAATAAAAACACAGAATGTCAAAGAATAAAGGAAACCTGCAAAATCAACTCTTCTAATTTCCTAAGTATTAGTCCCAGAGGGTTTAATTTACTTTTGGAGGGAATGTATCTAACTACGAGAAAGTTAGACCTAGAACACACATTACTATCCTTCGTATGTTCTTATTCTTTTTAAAGAAAAGATGTAAATTTCAGTGTCCTGATTTAAAAAGGGTTAATGTGACCAAATGATTATTTGCCACTGATTTGCATAAATGTGTATTATTTATGTCTCAAAATTTTATGTTAGTTTTATGTCAATGTACTCACATTTTTTAAAAAGTGCCCTAATAGCAAGGTGTTATAATTTTAAACAAATTTAAATCAAATTATTATCAGTACTCAAATACTATTATTGGATAAAATTTACTAAAACCTGTATAACAAGTTAAGGGTTAGTGCTGTTAGAATCTTCAAATATGGAGCCAGAGAGTTTGTCCAAAAAGTTTAAGGTGCAAATATCATGACACCTGAGTCACCTGCTTCCAAAAAATAGTAAGATAATGCACAATCGTCCCACCGTCTATGCGAATCTTCTGCTATGAACTCAATTCCCACAGAACTTATTAATGTCTTCAAGAAAATATTAACCCAGCTCAATTCTCTTAATATAAGTTACAGTAGAGTAGAGTAACTACTTAAAAAAAAAGGTAGGCCATAGTAAATCATCCCCAAAACAGGAATTGTCCCACGCTGTCTCTGTTTCTGTATAGTCATGGATTGTCTCCATTGTGGTCATGACTCTTTGAGGGTTGCATTCCTACTCACCATTGGAATACTTGCTGAATAAGACCTGACTCCCTGAACCAGCCCTGCTACCATAAACTAAAGGGAAAGGAGGCCAGTATCATTTGAATTTCATCCCTGTCAGTTCCCTTAGTCAGTTAATTAAGCATGAACATCATAGACAGAATGCAGGGTGGTTCATGAGTATCAGAGTACGACCGGTAGAAGACTTTAGGCTTCTTGAAAAGGGAGGATATTAATGAAGGTGGAGTAGATGGCTGAGGCCCAATGCTTCAATAATTACCATGTCCGCATGGTGACAATGAATAATTAGAACTGTGAAAACGTGAAAAATATTCCGCGTATGTATAAATAATTTAGAATGCCTTATGCAGTTACAACTTCTTTAGTTCTTTCTAATCTTCAAAATTTGACATAAAGAGAACTCATTAAGGTTAAAAATGACTAGAAAGTAGCATGGAGAATTTTAGTCTTTGTAACCTCTGCTTTCTCTTGGAATTGGCAATGTGGGTGTGTGCATTTGCTTGTACAGAGATACTGGCTGTACTCTTTAGGGAAGACAATATGTGAATATTGGAAAAACTTTGAGACTAAATGCTTGAGAGCTTTCGCAAGGTCCCAACACTCATAAGTCTTAGTTTCTGTTGGGTAAATATTGAAATCATTCCAGCTATTTTTTGCATCAAAATTTGAAGTGCAAGTGTGATAAATAAAAATGTATTTTTTGTGATTAATATAGCACTGAAATGATACAAACTTGTAGCTAATATTATAGGAAAAATACAGGGAAAGATGACATGAAATGTATAGGGTATGACAGATTTTTTATAAGCAACACTGACCGAAAATATTGCAAATAGCATTAATTTATAATAAACATTACAAGCTCCAGATTATCAAAGCCAGTGGTTTCAATATAGAAATGCATATAAATTTTTAAAATGACTCAATATACAGAAGGATATTAATCAAGGTTATAAAATTTGCCTCCTTGAATCAAAAGCCATTATGTTTTTTAATTTTTCAGTTTATTGTTTGAAATCATTACTAAAAAAATATAACTTCCAAACCATTATAATAAAGATGAGATCGTTATCCCCAGCATCTTGACAAGAGGTTAGAAATCAGATTAAACTTGTGTTAGATTGTAAAATTATATAAATGTTAACATTATATTTTATTGATTTTTACATTAAAAATAAAATAATTAAGTTTAAGCAGGTAACTTTTGAAATGACAATAGAGCATTTCCGGGACCCTTCAGGGATTCATCTGCTCATAGCATTCGAGTTAGATGTGGCCACGCTATTCACTTGACCTCTAAGTATAGGTGGAATAGACATGTTTTTTTCTCCCTGGAGGCACTTAACAACTGGTGTGCAGTTCTCCACTTCCCTTGGAGCAGTGATCCTCGATTGGCAATGTGGAGTACAAGTGCCTTGGAGAATCAAGAGACCCTTGGTGGACTCTATGTGAAGACGAAATAATCATTTAATGTGATAAACAAATGACATACAGGATGTTTTTGTTACTACACACCAAGTAGCTTAGCTGTATTTATACAACATTAACAGTTTAATATTTTATAAAACATTTTGATGCCAAATTATATAAGTGTAGTGATGAAGATTCATGAGATAATATATAACAGTGCCTGGACTACAGCAAATTTTAAGAAATGTTAAGTTCTTTCCTCCTGTATGTATTGATATACGTTGGATAGAGGTTTAATTTAGGGCCCTTTTAAATCTTTTTAATATGAGGGGAAGCTAAAAAAAATGGAATTATCTTGTGGAGGGTGGGCCCCTTATAGTACAGGCTTTCCTGACTAAGTGAGAGGTCTAGGAACCTGTCTGCATCAAAGTACCTGCTGAGGGTTGTGTTCTACTCATAGTATAAAAAATGTTAATTGACAAATAAAAAAAAGTGAAGAACAAAGTTTGTCATTTGAATACTTTTTCAGTTCATGGACTAAAGCTTGTTGCATGCGTTTTCAAATGTTTAAGCTGTGACAAGAATTTACTAATGTTCACTGATTCTGAAATATCTATTACAATCTCAAGACAATTTAAAGAAAAACCTCTTGAATTTAGTTTGTTAGATACATGAGAAAGCAAAGGAAAATTCGGATTGCAACTTTCCATTTTGTTGCTGCCTAGTTCTTTTTGCTAATGAAGGACGTCGATCCTAAAAGCCAGGTAGTGCTGAACGAAAAAGCCAGGTAGTCAGAGCAGTTGGCTGGAGGACCAAACTAGTATCGTGTGCTTTCCCATGCTGCATACTTCTTCATCTGCGTTTTTTTCTCATCTTCCTCCATACAAACTTCTTTTAAATTTTACATGATGGCACCACATTCCCATGGTTATGGTATCTCTGCCAAGTATAAGCGAATGTTTTTAAGCACTGAGATGGGAAATAGTCTCCACAGTCCTCCACAGTTTTCCTATTCTTTGTCATTATCTTGGGTAAATCTTACAGTGTTTGTACTGAACTTTTTTCTTTTTTTTAAAGATTTTATTTATTTATCTTTAGAGGGAAAGGGAAGGAGAGAAGGAGAGAAATACCAATGTATGGTTGCCTCCCGTCAGACGCCTGCTGGGAACTGGCCTGCAGCCCAGGCATGTGCCCTGACTGGGAATCGAACCTCAATCCTTTGGTTCACAGGCTTGCACTCAATCCACTGAGCTACACCAGCCAGGGCTGTACTGAACTTTTTTCATAGAGTCTTGCAAATATCTACTCAAACTCTCACCCCATGACACATGCAATATGTTTGCATATAATAATTTGTCAGAGATAAATTTTAATAATAATTTATAAAATTATTGATAATAATTTGTTGAATTAAATACATATATATGCCCATAGGAGTAAATGGGCATATATATATTGAATTTAATCTAGTAGTCACTCATTGTGAGATATTTTTCAATCAGTATCTCTTAAATATTTTTGTTGGAAAGAACTATAGCCTGGTTCAATTAGTTTGAATAGTTGAGAACTTTCCAATCAACTTCATTTTACCCATGGAAAATCCATTATGTAACTTAAGGTTGGAGGTCTCTTAAACGGTTACTTCTCTTGCTATCGATGAAAATGAAAATCAGTGAGCTAATAAAGCAGAATGGTTGTTTTTCTGTCAACCATGAAATATGATCATTAGTAAAGTCAGAAAGATAAATACAAAATATCAGTTCCTTAAAGAAAATAGCTGAGCAAATTTTAAATTCATGAGCTCCCATGGATATTATGTTGCTTGGAAATATTTATGTGGATATTATGGTGTCCAAGTTCCGTGATAAGTGGTTACTAAGAAGCTGAGTTGCGCCACTAGCCAGTTTTTGGCATGTGACTACATTAATCTTAAATGCCGGACTGCATTAATCCTTCTTACACTTTTCTCAGCAAAAATAAGAAATGTGTCATCCTCAAAATAAGCCTCTAAACAGGTTGGCAGGAATTTGAAAGCATATTGACATAAATAAGGAAGAGCAGAAGAAAAATGGGTCCCTGAAGAACACACAAATTCATTGCACCAGGAGAAGTTAAGGCAGCTAGAGAGATGAGTTGCTTGTTGCCTGTTGGTGCAAGTAAAACATTTTTACATAAAATTTATTCTGTAGAGTTGATACAAGATTAGAAATTAGTACTTCATGTCAAGGGCAACTCTGGGGAATTTTTATCTTCACAATAAATTTTATGTACTTTTTCTCACTTAAAAATCTGGATAAACTTTAATGAAATGCATAAATCTTAAGAGCATACAGTGTCATATTAAACAACTAATTTTTAAATATGAGAAAATGAATATTAAACTTGAAAAGAGTCACCAGTTAGTTAAGCTAATGCTTAGATAAGCACATTAATGAACTTTAGAGCATTTGGGGACAATCTGTATATGCCATTATTTTAGACGTTATTTTAGAATAATTGTCTGCCTAATCTGCTGAACATGGATAACTTTTGTTTTCATTCCCTTTACTTTGAAATTTCAACTTTTAAGATATTAAACATGTTATTTAAATTTAGACCCGCTGTTATGAGTAGCTGTATTATACTAAAAATTAGTACACCAAAGCTTGTTTGAGGCTTGTTGTTGGAGTTACAGAATGATTTCTTTAAATTATTCCAAAAATATTTATTGAGTATGGGGAACACTATATAGCAAACAGTCTTCTAATTTATGGATTAGAGGCACAATTTTGGCACAATTATGGCAAATTATAGCACAATTTTGGAGAAAAGAAAGGACTATTACTTTTATAGTATGTTTACTGTATTAGAAAAATTATGACTAATTAATACATAATATTCAACATGTCAGGTGGCAAAGTTTTATATAGAGAAATAAAATATTTATGGTGTTAGGAGAAAACTCACCAATCAGTTTACATTTCAACAGAGACAGTAAATGCTGTCAAAGTATTTTAACAAAAAAGTTAAAAACCAGGACTCATGAAACATATAACATCTGTCAATTACTTATTCAACTCATTAATTAGTGGGGTGGGGAACAGGAAGACGGTAAAGTTGGTCCCACATTTATTCTGAGAATGACTTTTATAAGCATTTTGAAAACAACGAATGTTGGACCAGAGCTCCCAGGCCGGAAAATAGCACAGGCTAGTGTCCTGTGGGACAGCAAAGCACAGCTACGGGCCTCAGTTTTCTTGGGAGAAGAGCACCACCAGTTCACAGGCAGTAAAGAAGTCTTGGCCCTAATCACACAGAGAATAAGACTCAAACAGAAAAATGCTAGGAAATGGACAACCTTTACTTGGGCTCGTTAAGCAAGAATGCCCAAATATGACATTAACATGACACACAGGGCTCTCTATTTGATTTCCAGGTTTTAAATATATATTTTTTTAAGTATCAAAGCTCTGCAAATATTTTACTTGCTACGCTTACGTTTCCCTTAGGTGAGGACCTATGACTTTTTTTGGCTGATGAGATCTGAGTTGGAGTTATAATAGCCCACTTTTAGGCTGTGTTGGTATAAAGCTCGCTTGCTGTTCTTTAGTGTCATATTCGCCAGCTATGCCATCTGAGGAAGATACGTGTTCTATCCTATGTGGCTGTAAATTGTTGGTTGCTCCAGGAGCCTTCACTTTGCAGTGGCCCTGCGTACTAGAAACACTGTTTCCCCCGTTAGGTTCTAATCCCCAAGTAGCGACAGGTAAAATAAATGAGATGTAGTATGTCTTTGTGGTATTAATTCAGTGAGATCTGAGTGTTATAACGGCATAAGTAGTCTATGTTGACCAATACAGAAATCATTACCAACAGGATGGTAGCATCTTCGTAATTAGCTGCAGTTATTGAAGAGCCTAAGGTAAGAGCCTGGAAAGAGGGCAATTCATGTTTTATAGTGCAAAAAAATATTTGTTAAAACTCTACTGAATTTTCTTGGGAGGCAGATCAAGAGAGAGGGGCTGAATAATTAAGGTGGGGGGCGGAAATGGGAAGGAGGTGGGGAGCACTGAGGAGGCAGGGCTGGGAATATAAAACAGAAAACTGTACTTGAATAAGAATTAAATAAAAAATACATATACAAAAAAAAAGGAGAAAGGGGCTGGAAAGTAGAATGTTAGTAGCAATGTTGCTTGCTGTAAGGAACTGAATGGTGGTCCTCTAAAATTCCTATTTTGAAGCCCTAAACAGGAATGTGAGTGTATTTAGGGATAGGGGTTTCAACGAAGTCATTAAGATTAAGTGAGGTCATAAGGGTGGGGTCCTAATCTAACATTTACTTACAGGCCGAGAGACATCAGGAGAAAGCACAGAGACAGGCGGTGTGAGGATGCGGAGAGAAGGCACCATCTGCAAGGTAAGAGAGAAGCCACACAAGAAATCAGATCTGTCGACACCTTCCCTGATCTTAGACTTGCTACTTTACAAGACTATGAGAAAGTAAATTTATATCGTTTAAGCCACTCAGTCTGTATCATTTTGTATGGCAGCCACATAAACTAAGGTAGTTGTTGTTAACTGCTATTAGCAGCAAATTATAAGAAAAAGATTATTGAGCACAGGCCTGCGAACCAAAAGATCGCAGTTCGATTCCCGTCAGGGCACATGCCTGGGTTGCGGGCCAGTCCCCTGCAGGGACAAGTTCCCAGCAGGGAATGCACAAAAAGCAACCATACATTGATATTTCTCTCCCTCTTTCCTCCCTTCCCTTCTAAAGATAAATAAATAATTAAAAAAGAGAAAAAGATTATTCGTGAAGAAGAAAGGAATGCCTGGGTCACCCCCTCCGGACTTCAGTTTTTCTACTGCAGAGAGAGGACTGGGAAGACTGTGTGCCTCCCGCCGAAAGCCTGTTCCCCAAGCATACATCAGATATGGCCAGAGAGGAAAAATGGAAAAGGAAGAAGCTATAAGAGGCCACAGTTAATGGTGGAAGAGATAGTTTTTCCAGGGAGCAAATCAATGCCCAATCAAGAAACATTTCTTATTCCCCAGTTAAGGGGCTCTTACAGCTGCTAGAGTAGTTGCTGAATATCTCCCATTCTTCCCTTTCTCATTTTTCTTTTCTTTCTTTCTTTCTTTTTTTTTTTTGTATTATATGTCACCACTTGTCTTCTGCATTAATTGGGGTGGGAGAAAGAGAAAAATTTTCTTTAGTGCAAATGAAGTCAAAAGATACTAGAGTGTAGAGAATACAATAAACCACACTGAGATCCTGGCCTTCAGTATGAATTCACGTTTGCCTGGACTTTCAGCTTAACTACTCTGGGTCTAAGCTGAGTGTTCTAAATGTGAGAAAAAAGAAATAGTGGTGTATTTGGTCAGCAAACAAGAGGTCTGGGAATAAATACTAATTTGAATGAATTGATTGATTGTCCTATATATGTATTTGTATATAAATACAAATCCCGGTTATATTTAGATGAGACTATCTGCCAAGTACTAGGAATTAAAAAATGATACAAGTATCATTAGTGGACCGAAGCATTAAAATTTGTGTGTTCATTTTTACCACAGCATAATTTCATCAATCCTGATAAATAGAACCAGAAACAAAATGAAGTTGTGGATTAGGTCATATGAGTGAGAAAATAATGTTTCACACAGAGGAAACTGAGTTTGCGCAGTCTGTGGCTTATGAGTACAATCAGTTGTTAGAGAAAATTTCTGTCTCTGCATGAGGTCCCTTTGCCTTGTGAATAATACCACCAATACTATGTCCGCACTTTAATGGCCTACGCTAACACAGGTTGAGCTTTTATGTCACTATTGAATGGATTTTCAGACACATACATAGGTAGATAGAATAATTTGAAACTTTTGGAAGTATTAACTATTCTATATCCAACCACACTGAACATTAAGTCATAATCAACATATCCATCTGAAGATATGTTCTTAATTCCAGTCTGTTTTTGATATTATAATGTTACAAGCTATTTCTTTTTAAACATTTGTGTGTTATTTTCCCCATTTTCAATCATAGTCCCTTAGCTTTGCCTAAATTCCTTTGCAAAAACATAAACTTTAGTTTGGTACTCTGATCCCACCAATTCTACCATTTAGAGATTTTTTCTTATATCTATATGTCAAATAGAAAAAAATAGAATTAATATATTTAAATGTTTTATAAGGAAGATAGACACATTACATATTATTTCTATACCGTGAAAAAACAAAAAATATATTTCTTATTAATATTTAAGTATCTTTTCTTACCAATTAGAATGAGTTATCTTCTTACTTTGGTTTTATTTAATTTCACGCTTCCAAATGGCTATTTAATTTCTTAGCTAGGTAGTTGATCGCATAAAATTCTTGTTTATGTCTCTAACGCCCTCATGGCATTAGGGATGAAAGACTTGAAATAACAAACAAATTAGGAATATGTCTCAAGAGGTCTTTACTCCTGATGAAGATAAAACAATTAAAAATATGGAGACAATTTATAAATTATAAATATTGTGATAATTCTGAGCATTTAATTTATTACAAGACCACATTGAATTCATTTTCTATCTTCTAAGTATTCCAAAAAATTAAAAAGTCATTACCATCCATAGCTGTGTTCACCAGCCTGGAAACTCCTTTAATTCCAAATTAATTACAGTAGGATCTCAATGTAGATAGGTTTATATTATAATTTCATGCATTATTATTGAGGAAATCAGCTTTTTCAATAGATGCTTATTATAACAACAAAATGATCACATTTGTAGTTGATACGTAATGTATATATATATAGTTAGTATATATAATAGGTTTTATAAATCTCCCACAATTTTACTTCTCCCTCCCATGTGTGTGTATGACAAATCTTATTTACAGTGAGTTTATGAGGTAGGTATTATTACCAACCTACATATTACAGTTAAGAAAATTGATGCACTGAGAGAGTAAATAACCATCTTCTTCTTGTTTCCTATTTCTGTATAAAGTCTCTTCCCAAACTTAGTGGCTTAAAGCAAACATTTTACTGTCCTCATGATTTGTGGACCAGGAATTTGGAAATGTGTTGGGTGGACAATTCTCTCACCCGGCAGGAGTGAACAGGCAACTGGGGCTGGAGAACCCGCTTCCAGTCCGGGGTGGCCTCTTCCCTTCCACGCCTCTTGCCTTGCTGCTTCTTCCTTCTTTTTTCTCTCCAGAATCTCTTCCAGCAGAGGCTCTCCCTGCAGCATGGTGAACTCATTAATAAAAGTAGAGAATGAGAAGTCAATGAAGCCTGCAATTACCATCAATCAAGGAAGTCAAGGGAACCACCCCAAGGAGAGTTTCTGATAATATGGGAACACATGAACACTTATAAGTTTCCCAAGCTTGTAATTTGTCACCTCTGTGTGCTTTCTATAGCGACTCGCAAAATAAATTTCAAGAAGAAATTTCAAATAGAAGTTTATTGTAAGGCTATAAAAGTAGGGGTGTATTAAGACAGACTATGTTTCACTGCACAAACTTTTTTGAAGGAAAGCGTATACAAAAGCAATAGATATAGGGGAAAGAAAAAAAGTTATATTTATTGGATCTTTGGGGAGGTAAAAAATATTAAAAAATAAGGGTCCCTGTGGCGTTTCTAAGAAAATTTTGGGTGTTAACGCAAATTTCCCATGTACACAATGGAAAATATGAATCACTCTTAATCTTAGGGAAAATTTATAGGCTTTTTTCTCATATCTGTTATTATTTTGTGGGGGAAAAGAAAGATCATAAAATACACGTGAAATGATTGGTTTTAGTTTTTTTAAATATATAATTTAGTACGTCAGTTATTACCCTTGTGACAATAATTATTATCTTAGAAGCCTGGAAGATACATTTTGATCAGGAGATACTGGCTGTGCTGCTATAATACTTCAATAGTGGGGTCAGGTCTCCTACAGAAGAACATACTCTGCATTGAAAAAGAAAGGGAGGGACTATGCTGAGGCTGGAGTTCAGTAGGAGAGACTTGAATGAAACAGCTCTACCGGGAAGTTTTAAGGAAATGCTGAGACCGGTGTCATGTCATCCTGTCTAGACACCACTGGCTCTCTTCCCACCCACGACTGTGTAACAGAATAATGGAGTTATCATCTTCTTGGTATAATTGGATTTACTGTGGAAGCTCAATCAGCAATGTGCTGGCATCAGCCTTGGTACTGGACTGAAAGGCTGTCAACCTGAGAAAATTACACCTGGGTTACATCTGCTTCAACATGCAACACAGAGACCATGGAAGAGTTCTGATCAATAAATGACATCAGCACCATGCCAGACAGTTCTTCTCAACTTTGATTTTGCAAGGGCCTATTTTAATTTTTAATATATTTAAATACATTATAATAATTTTAAAACATGAATCAGTGAGATTAGTAAAATGTGTGCATTATAATTTCTATTTTCTTATTAACAGAGAAATGGTATTTTCTAATGTGGATAAAGAGACCCTTGAAATAAACATCAGCAGATTATCTTTATTTAACATGCAGTTCAGCTCCATATCACAGAAGCTCCTCCTTCCATAAGTGGCTTTTAGAGTTTCTCTTTCCTGTTAAGAGAGCCAGGGTAGGCAATCCAGGGATAGAGTGGTGAAATTGTGGGTTTATAATCATGATGCTACAAAGTTTTCTTTCTTTGTTTGTTTGCTTTTAATTTTAGACAGAAGAATTGAGGAGCAGGTATAGAAGCACGGAGTAGCCATACACCTTTAAAACAGACTGCCTGGAAATTTCATGCAAAACTACTGTTTATGTTTTATTCGTGATACTTTTTTCATAGATGGCATTTATTCTGGAAGGCAGCATTCTGTTTTTGGAAAGAAGGGGAGGATGAATTAGCTCCCATCCCATGCATTTTGTGAGCATTAGGGAATGGATAAAAAACGCTTCACTGACCGATGATAGAGGAAATATTCAGGGTGCTGGAGCAGTCAGGGTGGGGCAGAGGGGAGCCTGAGTGAGAGGAGTCCTGAAGCACCTGGCAAACCAACATGGCCTTTGAGCCAGGGCTAATAGAACAACCACGGCAGAGCAGAGAGGGCCTTGGCCATAAGCCTGCTGAAGGGTCTTTCGGGTGATGCTTCTGCAGAATAGAACAGCATTGGGGCACTTGTAGAAGGTTTCATTTGCCTGTCAGGGTATCACATACCAACCCCTGGATGGGGACGTTAAGACCGTCTTTACCTATTGGAAGTAGCCTTCTGCAAGTCTTTCTACTTCATACCACATTCATCTAACCATCTCTCCTTTTACACAACAATCACATGTGGGCTACAAAACTGAAAGCAACCAGTGAACGAACAAGAAAAACAAACAAAATCTCACAGACACAAACAATACCACGGGAAATGGGGTGCAGTCAAGGGGTCACACATACGGTGACGGGAGGTTTGACTTTGGGTGAGGGGCGCACAATGCAATAGAGAGATCATGTGTCACAAAACCGAACACTTCAACACGATATAATCTTATAAATCAATGTCGCCTAATAAATTTAACGAATAAATAAGATTTTAACAATAAATAACAAACAAAAAATGAGGGTGTGTGGCACTGGGCTGGTGCCATAACAACCGGGCTGTTCAATGGGGTGGGCCAGGCCTGGGCCCACCAGAGCTTCACTGAGCGGACAGGTCTTGCCTGCTTCCCTGCGTGTTCGGCCAGGCCAGCCTCCCCCAGTCTGCACCTCCAGCTATGTTTCCAGCTCTCAGCACAGACTCTCAACCCACAGTCACCCAACATCCAACACTATGACACCCAGGTAGGGGCTGTGCAGGCAGCTGAAGGTGGAGGTAGCAGATGAGGGGAAATTGCAAAGGGGCTGGGAGACGGCTGCGCTCAGTCTCATTCAACCTTACTTACCTCCACTCTCCCACAACCACCTGAAGGAGGACCTCCCATCTCCCGGAAAACTGTGTTTGTTTGTTTGTTGTGGACAAATTAGAGCATGGGGGTAGTTTCAGACCCTGTAGACAATATGTAGAGCAGGGCAGAAGGAGGTTTACAGTTGTATGTGAAACAGAATTTATCCTTGTATTATTATTTATCCACTATAATATTATTTTCCATTCAAACAACTGTAAACCTAATTTTGCCCCACACTGTATAAATATGATACTTGGGGAGAATTTACCAATCCTCTTTTGCCCCCACATCCCTGGATTATAACTTTTTGATTTTTCAAGATTCATATTAGGTATTATCTTTTCCAATAAACACTTTTGAATGCTCAGGAAGTATTAAGCTCTTATTTCTTCCCATAGGATCCCAAGAACATTTTATTGCAGTGCTTGTCTTATCTCTCTTACAATATTAAAAAAACATCAAAGTTCGCATTTGTATTATATAGTATGAAAAGTAAAATATATATGGTAATATTTAATAAAAACTATGTACTTTTATTTGAATTTTCAAATAGGAATGGTGAAATAAAAAATAAAATTTTAATTTTTGATTGATTTCAGAGAGAGAGGAAGGAAAAAACAGAGAG
This sequence comes from Sturnira hondurensis, assembly GCF_014824575.4. NCBI lineage: Eukaryota > Metazoa > Chordata > Mammalia > Chiroptera > Phyllostomidae > Sturnira > Sturnira hondurensis. Next base: position 1,620,364 of record NW_028097389.1, on the reverse strand, counting down.
AGAGAAACACCAGTTTGCTGCTCTACCTGTCCGTGCTTTCATTGGTTGGCTTTTGTATGTGCCCTGACCAGACACTGAACTCCAAACTCTGGAGCATGGGGACCATGCTCTAACCAACCCAGCAGGAAAATTTAAAAAATACTTTAATAAGAGAAATGAATGTACTAAAATTATAGTTTTAGAATACAAAGACTTTAAATTATACTTATTCAGCTGTACATTTAAAAGTCAGACATGTTAATGTTACCATTAAAAACTGAAGAATCAGTATAATCATTTTCTTCAAACTTCCTTCTCTATGCCCAAATTTTAAAATGTAATACTGTAATAAAGATATGTTGTTTGAATCGCATATTTATTATTATTAATAAGGTTTATGGTATTTATTATAATTTCATAAATTGGATAGTTTTCATTTTACGATTAAATAAATGCACTGTTATAATCTTTTCTTTTTAAGAAAGCTTCCCAGTTGCTAAGTTATTTTAGTCATCTTTTGGTTGGCTCAATATCTTTTGCTTAATAATTGTTAAGGTTTACTTTTAATTTCAACATAATCTAAAATATACTTTATTTTCTATATTCTTGGAATGTATCTGCTTCTGTCCTTCTAATTATAAGATAACTTCATTGATACACAATTATTTATCAGACATTAATTTCCCAGAAATTTGTAGACCTTATGCCAGTATTTCCTGCCAGTGCATTGCTATGGAAAAGTCTAATGTCAATTCTTTCCCCATTCATGACTTTTCTCTTTTGATTTTCAAATATTTTCCACCTTTTTTAGTGGAATTACATATTTTTAAAACTTTGAATCATTTTCTTTAAAGCATGATATTCTCTTTAAATCATCAAATAGAAGTATTGTTGTATGTCCAAATCTTCTGTATCTTTGATTTATAAAAATATACTGTGTGTACAGTATATATTTTATTATAAATGTCCATTATTCATACAAGATCTGTCTGGAAAAGCCCAGCAATTGTTAACATAACAAGAATGGTTTGCATGACACTCATGTAACCTGGCAGCCAAGGAGAGTGGACTGGAATGCACATGCAAGAACAATAATGTTTTCACTGTACTAGTTAGTGGGGGTAGTAGACACCACTGAGTGAGCATGTGTACTGTGGGGCCATCACATTCAAAATGACTGAGCAAATAGAGCAACAGATCTGCACCAAATTTTGCATTAAGCTTGAACATTCCTCAGTGGAAATTACTCTAATGATTCAGAGGGCTTTTGAGGGTAATGCATTGAGTGCAGCACAAATAAAAGTGTGGCACAAATGCTTCAAAGATGGTGGAGAGTCTGTTGAAAGTGATCCATGTTCTTGAAGGCCTGCAACAAGCAGAACTCCTGAGAACATTGAACGTGTACTGGCTGCAATAAACAAATACCAGCAACTGACAGTGTGAGAACTAGAAGCTGATTTGGAGATTCCTAGAACGACTGTGTTTGAGATTTTGATGCTGGATCTTGACATGAAATGTGACATGGCAAACTTCATTCCATGGCTTCTGCTACCAGAGCAGAAAGAACATTGTGCTGCAGTTGCTAATGACAATCCAAACTACTACCGATGAACCAGATTTCCTCAAGAAAGTCATAACCAGAGATGAGAGATGGGTCTACAGCTATGATCCAGAAATGAAGGTGCAGTCTTCCCAATGGAAGTTGTCTGGTTCTTCACACCCACAGAAGGCACAGCAAAGTTTCAGCAAGACCAAGACCATGTTAACTGTGTTTTTTAATTGGGAGGTTTTTGTCTACCATGAGTACACCTGCCTAGACCAAACAGTTAATCAGGAGTACTATCTCAGTGTTCTTAATTGGTTGAAAGATGCAACATGAGGAAAATAATCACAGTTATGGGCGACTGGTGATTTGCAGCTTCATCATGACAGTGCGTCTCTCATGCATCACATCTCATGCAGAGTTTTTGGTGAAACATCAAATCATCCAGGTGACTCAGCCCCTCTTACAGCCCAGATTTGGTGCCCTGCAACTTCTGGTTTCCCCAAAATTAGTTGTTTTTGAAAGGGAAGAGATTTCAACGCATTATTGAGATTCAGGAAAATACAATGGGGCAGCTGATGGTGATTCCAACAAAGGATTTTGCAGTGTTTCGAACCATGGAAAAGATTCTAGGAGAACTGTGTGAGGTTCCAGCGTGACTACTTTGAAGGGAACTGAGGTGTCATTGTCCTTTGTACACTATTTCTTATATTTTGTATCTTCTTCAAATAAATATCTTTATCTTTCATAGTGCCTGGCTGGATACTTCCTGGACAGACTTCCTAGATCATTGTCACAGTGTTTTAATATACTTTTGGTTTGTTCTTATTCTATGCTTGTTTTTGTTTTTTAGGGTTTTTTTTTAAACCAAAATTTAATCACCAATGTGATACTTCCCTCTTAATAGCCTTTTCACGCTCATATTACTCTAATTGAAGATATTGTAATAGATTTTAGAGCATTGTGGGACTTAATATTAGAGAGAATTGTTTTCTGATAAAGGTAGAAGAAGTTATATGAAAGCTTTTACATGTTTTTTTTTTCACATTTTGGTCTAGATTTCACCGTTCAGTAATAAAAAAATATACACTAGAGTTTTGTGTTTTCGCTTGGGAATTGAGGTTATTTCTTTGTTTTATTGAAGAGAGAGTTGTTTCTCTTTTCACTTTAATGCTGCTTGGGGATTGAGGTTAGTTCACTGTTCTTTTACAGCTGTGCTTGCTTCTCTTAATTTTTTTGTTTTTGTCTGGAAATGAAGGTAAAATACATTTACTCAACATCTTTAATTGGAATTCTCTCAGTAACATATTATTTGAATGAACTAAGTAGTAATATGACACAAAAGAAAAAATTCAAGATTCCTTACCAGTTAGGTAAAAATTCCATGATATATTTCCTTCATTCTAAGGTTATTGTCCTAAACAAAATATATTAATATATTCTCAAAAGAGATCTTAGAATCATCGTCTACTCTAGCATTCTACAGACTAGGAAACTGAGTTAAAATTGTATCTCTTAGTTACGTATCCAACAGCCCTGGAGGCACTGAGTTTTATTTAGTCTTCATCTCCTTTGTTTTTTTTTAAGGTGGGGGAGGGGCAACAGTAGTTCCTGGAAACCAGCCAGAGGAATTAATGTGGCTGAAATGTACCTCTGTGCTTCTGGGCACTCTCCCTTGACTGGTAAAGCTATAGATGCCCCTAACAAAGAAATATTCTTATCTTTATTAGCTTTTGCACTCAGCAATTTTGCTAATTTTCCTTCTTCAATCAAAAAAGGAAACAAGGAATTTTTTTATACGTACTATTACAAATGTTTTCTTATAATCAGAAAGCAAGCTATTTTCACTGTTTTTTTCTGGTGCTCTCTCTACATTCATACTTTGCTCTTTTAATCCAAGGTATTTAATATAATTAAAATGCAGGAGGAAAAGGACATATGAAGAGGAAATAAGAAGTTAATCGCTGACCACAACATTCTTGAAGAGAAAAACTTGAAACACCTTTAAAAATTAGTTATTTAAGATAAGCATGTAATCAGCTTTGGACAGATAGTCAATGCGGATTTCACAAAAGTGACAACAAACAAACCAGAATTAATTACAAATCCGGATTCCTTAGCCTAGCATAAATGGTTTTCTTTTCTTCGGTCTGAAATTAGTTCAGAATGAACATGACTTGATTCCCAGGCTATTTCTTTCTCAGACCAAGACTATTTCAAAACTCAGACCAAGAAACCTAGATCACATCTTATAATATGAAACACTACCATTTTATGTGTTTCTTTGTTTTACATAAAAAAATCTTAAATTGGGTTAAGTGGAATCAACTAAACTGATTATGTCTTGATGTATCTGTTATGGATTAGCTTGTGATGTGGAATATTTCAGTTTGAATCAGATTATATTTACCAGTATTAAGTATGGGAAGAGAAATAACTAGGATGAATGAAGGAAAACGGAAACTTTCTGTCCTGTATTGGTTCAGTTTCCTCTTCATTTGCTGTTGAGCTGATATTCACAAGTGGGGGAAGAAGGCAAAACCTATCTTTTACCAAAATTGAGATACAGGCAATACATGCTCTCATCTCTTTACTTCCTTGAACTGAACTTTCCATGGGCCTACAATACCTAAAAACTTGTTTATGAGCTGAATAGTGCCTGTAAGTGCCCTAGAGTTATGCAATAGGAAACAGGACTTTAAGTGGCCAACTAGATACACTTGGATGCCATAGAAAATAGCAACATTTCTCACTAAGTAGTTGTGTAAGAATATTTTTAGCTGTTGGTGTCTGAAAATGCTAATAATAAAGTCTTATATAAGATGTAATTTTATTTCACTTCCATGTAAGTAAAATACAAAGAGGCATGTTGTCCCGGTATAATATGTTGGACCATGGTATCAGAAAACTTGTTTCTATTTTATGCTCCACTGTTTTCAGGTTATAACTTCATATGAAGTTATTAATCCAGCTCTAGCCTTTATGAATTCAGCTCAGATGAACAGGAATGAGGTGGTAGAAAGAAAGGGAAGAAACCTAAAATCTCCAGAAAGAGTGCACTCTACTTATTCATATATCCCATCGGTGGCATGCAGCTAGTGGGTAGCCTGAGAAATGCAGACGTCACTTTGAGTGCCCACAAACCAGCTAAAAAATAGTCATGTTATGAAGAAACAGGAGGAAGTGGATTTCGACAGACTACTAGGAATCAGTTCCACTGTTACATCACATTGTGTTTTGGGTCTCCATTATTACATGTATTTTAATATGTAAAATAGACTATAAGCGCCACGAGAGTCTGGATTTCTATTTTGTTGACATTACATGCCCAACATGTAACAGAGCATCTGTCGCATCATAGGTACATCACAAAAATGTATTGTATGAACACATGTCCTGTGAAGTGCCACAAGCTCAGAAACTAGGACGTTTGGATTTGTGTTTAGGTCTTAGACGTGTTCCTTGCCTGCATTGGTGACAACTGCTTGATTTTGCAGGGCCTTACTTTCCTCTTTTTATACTTGGTTAGATTATTGCTGCAACACTTTTTATGTACAATTGATGACATGGACTGTGCAGTTGAAAAAACCAAGCCAGGAATTCTGTAATTCACTGTGAAGAGTGTATTTTGAAATAAACGTTTCTTTGAAATATATCATGTTTACCCAAAAAGTACCGATAGTATGAGTTAATGGCTCAAAATTTTACAAATTATACTTTAATCAAAAGCCAGATCAAGACAAAAATATTTATTTCCAACACTCCCAAAACCCCTCTATTGTCCCACTTACTCCCTACACCTCAAGGTTAAATGTCATGATGAATTTTGTCACCATAATTGATTTTTGAATGTGTCTGGCTTAACATGATGTCTCTAATAGTCATCTTTTTAGTATATAATGTTATCCTATTTATTCTTATTGATATATGGTATTCATTGAACATTATTCATTTCTTTATACCTATATATTACTAAAAGATACACAATGATGAATAATTTATGTATATATATATTTATATATAAATGTATTGATCCTTTCTAGTGCTTATGGACATGTAGGTGGTTTCTAGCTTCAGCTGTTATGAAGAATGCTGCTAGATTATTGTCATATAAGTTGGCTGTTGAATATACACACTTCTTTTTTTTTTTATTTAATTCTTGTTCAAGTACAGGTTTCTGTCCTATATCCCCAACCCTGCCCGCCCCCCACCCCATGCTCCCAGCCTCCCTCCCCTTTCCACCCCCCACCCTTAGTTATTGTCCATGTGTCTTTTATACTTGTTCATGTGAGTCCATCCCCTTTTCCCCTATGATTCTCTCCCCTCTCCCCTCTGGACCCTGACAGCCTGTTCCATATTTGAGTGTCATTGGTCGTATTTTGCTTGCTTGTTTGGTTTGTTTAGATTCCTGTTAACGGTGATATCATATGGTGTTTGTCTTTCACCGCCTGGCTTATTTCGCTCAGCATAATGCTTTCCAGTTCCATCCATGATGTTGCAAAGGGTAGTAGTTCCTTCTTCCTTTCTGCAGCATAGAATTCCATTGTGTAAATGTACCATAGTTTTTTGATCCAGTCATTTACCGATGGGCATCTAGGCTGCTTCCAACTCTTGGCTATCGTAAATTGTGCTGCTATGAACATCGGGGTGCATAGGTTCTTTTGGATTGGTGTTTCAGGGTTCTTAGGATATACTCCCAAGAGTGGAATTGCTGGGTCAAAAGGCACGTTCATTTTTAGTTTTCTTAGAAAATTCCATACTGTTTTCCATAGTGGTTGTACCAGTCTGCAATCCCACCAACAGTGAACTAGAGACCCCTTTTCCCCACAACCTCTCCAGCACTTGTTGTTTGTTTCTTTGTTTATGATAGCCAATCTGACTGGTGTTAAGTGGTATCTCATTGTGGTTTTAATTTGCATCTCTCTGATACACACTTCTGCTAAGAACGAGTTCTAGATAGCATGATATTTAAAGTGAAACAGATAGATACTGCCAAATTGTTTCCCCCAAAAGTTATTTCACTGTATACTCAAATGAGATCCATCATATGTAAATCAAAACTAAGTGAAATATCACCTCATACTTGTTAGGGTGGCTCATAACAAAAAGTCAAAATGTGAGTGTCGATGAGATGTGAAGGAAAAGGAACCTTTATTTACTGCCCATGGGAATGTACATCAGTACAGCCATATGGAAAACAGTATGGTGATTCCCGCCAAATTAAAAATAGAGCTACCATGTAATCTAGCAATCTCACTTCTGGATATATATTCAAATAAGGTAAATTTGCTATCTCAAAGAGACACCTGCACCTCGATGTTCACTGCAGCATTATTTACAAAAACCAAGACTTGGAAACAATCTAAGTGTCCACAGATGGACGGGTAAAGAAAATGTGGTATATATACACAATTCAGCCTTAGAAAAAGAACACATCCTGCTATTCACAACAGCATGGACGGGCCTGGGGGAGATTATACTGAGTGAAGTAAGCCAGATACAGAAAGACAAATACTGCATGATCTTATTTACATGGGGAGTAGGAAAAGAAGTCAAAGTCTTGAGAAGTCAAAATCTAAAATAGCAATAGAGAATAGAAAAGTGGTAATCAGGGCGTAGAGGTGGAGGACATGGAGAAGTGTTCTCAAAGAGAAGAAACTTTTTGTTACAAGAGGATTAATTTCTGAAGAGCTAATATACAGCATGGTGACTATGGTTAGTAATAATGTACTGTATACTTTAAATTTGCTAAGAGAGTAGATTTCAAGTGCTCTCATTCTACCTACACACAAAATGGTAACTATGTGAGGTGATTGATATATTAATTAGCTTGATTGTGGTAATTATTTGTATATGTATACCAAAACATCGTGTTGCATACCTGAAATAGATACAGTTTTTGACTATCATGCTTCAGTAACATTGGGAAACACTAGACTTGTATGATAGTTTTAGTTGCTCTACGTGATTGTCAAAAATAATACTACTGACTTTAAATATTATAGCTTCTCAACAAAACCCTATTTCATTGTGGTTTTAATTTGAATGTCCCTCATCAGTAATGGTGCTGAAGCAATTTTCATGTTTGTCAGGCATTTGATTTTCCTCTTTTGTAAAATGTGTATTCAAATCTTCAGCCATTTTTGCTTTAATAATTGATATTCAAACATTCCTTATTGAAACTGGTCATGTATTAGATATATGTATTGTAAATATGAGGTTCCATTGTATGGCTTGTCTTTTTATTTTTATTGGGGTGCTTGGTTAAATTAAATCTATTGAAACTAGTCCGACTTATTTTTTTTCTTTTATGGTTAGTGGTTGTTGAAAAATCTTTGTCTAGTGGGGTCATGGTAATGTGTTCTTTTACCCTCCTAAAAGCTGTATTATTTTGTCTCTCTCCATTAGATTTTTACTCCATTGGGAACACATATTTTGTATGCTAGAAGGGAGGGTTTAGGTTTCATTTGGTTACGTATGGTTAGCCAACCGACTCAGCGTATCTACTCAGCAGACTGTCCTCATTCAGTGAAGAGGCAATTTTGTATGTGTTCTGATGGGTGTAGGTAGGTCTGCTTTGGGGCTTCTAATTAGTCAATTTATTCTTGTGCTAAGGCACCCTGCTTTTATTACTATATTTAAAAATAAGTTTTGATATCTATTAGTTGAGTTTAATGAATTTTTTTCTACTTAAGTATTGCCTCAGCTATTCTTGGTTCTTTACATTTCCATATAAATTTAAGAAACCACTTGCCAATCTTCATACAAGATGATTAATAATAATAATTACCATTATGAATAATTGCTGCTATAATTACTATAACAAACCTTTGGGGCTTTTTTCTAGATTTCATTGAAATTATATTTCAGTTTGGCATAATTGACACCTTTAAAAATAATGAGTTTTCCAGTTCAAGAATATGTGCTCCTAATTTCCCTAAATAATACTAAATTATATTTGTGTGTAATTCTTGCACACATTTCACTTTTCATTATATTTGTCTTAAGATATGTACTTTTTTCTTGAGGATTTTAACCATTCACATTCTGGTTAATAATGCCTTGACAGTATAAAATTATATTTTTCCTTTCCCAGTTTTTAAAATTTGTTTACTATTTATTTTATTATAAAAATATGACTGAAAATTAGAAAATAGTACACAAACACTTATTTCTAGTAGATGCTACTACTTTCTGTCTTTATTCTATGTATTTTTAATTAAATTTATTGGGTAGACATTGGTTAAAAATATATATATAGTTTCCAGTGTAGACTTCAATGACACATTGTCTGTACATTGTAATGCATGCCTTCCACCCAATGTTAAAACATCTTCTGTCACTGTATGTGGTGCATTCAACTTGACATCCTGCTTTTTAATTTTATACATTCTGAACAGTATTTCATGTTTCACATTCCTGCTAACATAATTTTAAAGGCTGTGTAACATTGTCTCTAGCTGTTGTGCGAGCCACAGATCCTCTATTAATGGATATAGACATGTGCCTATTTTTTATCGAAGAAAACCCAAAACATTTTGTATAGAAAGAATTCCTGTTTCTGATCAATGTATCAGGGCATGTTTCCAGAAGTGCAATTGTCTGGTCAAAAGTATGAGCACGTTCATACGGCATTTGCTATCCAACGGCTTTTATTCACAGAGCCAATAGCAGGACGCAAGACCATAATAATTTCTGTATGTTCGCCATGCCTATGGAACACCGTTCAAACAGCTTAACATTTAACATACGAGACACATGACACATCCCAGATAATGCCTTACTTGCCTTATGTTCTATTGAACATTCAAGAAAAAGGTCTGCATGCTAATTTTATTTCCTTTCTTGCAAACCAACTCTTGTGCCTGTGGGCAGTCTCACTGCCTTGGCGGAACCGCGGGGGTGGGTGTGGAGCGCTGCGTGTGGGTGGCCGCCGAAGGACAGTGAAGAAACAAAGTCTAATTTAGATCTCTTGACTTTGCAAACCAGCTGCCAGAACGCCACTATAATTGTTTAAAGAACAATTTAAAAAGTTACACCAGGGCTTCCCTCAGCACTTAAACTTCTCTGTAGAGCAGGGATCCCATTATTGCCTGTAGGAGTGAGGTGCTTGGGATCCCACAGACTACAGAGTAGAGGAGGTTTGGGGACCTGATTTGAGTAATATTCACTGTGGTAAGTCTTCCTCCATGCCAAATGTTGTTCTGTCCTTCTTGGTATGGTGGTGTCATAAATGCCCACTTGTTACCATATGATAGCATAGATACTTCCTTTATTTTCACGAACCACGTGGTAACCCAAGAACATTCCTAGTTACAATGCATTTTGTTTTGAAGTGTCACCTCTGGAGGGCTAATGCTAATGATCTGCCTGTGCCCTCTCTACGGCATGAACTCTTCGCATCTTGTTTTATGTTCTGTCCATAATAAGCACTGTGTCTCTTATCTCTTACTGTCAGTAATCCGAAAGCAGGTACTCTCATGTATACTTTTTCCATATTACACACCAATTTTGTGTGCAATTCCTTCATATGTGTACTCTCTTTTGTGTTTAGACACAGTTAGGAAGACCCGTGAGGCATTGTGGTCTTAGAACACGAAACTGCCCTCTGACAAAGAGGGAACCAAAATGCTATCAACTCATTTCTTTGCTTAGAAAAGAATAAGTCATTGTTCCCTAAGAAAAATAGTTGACTTTTTTTAAATTCTCACATCTATCACCTCTCATACTGACTATCTCTCTCGAAGCCAGAGAATGGTGAATGGTGGTCTAATTTAAACCTGAATGCTGTATCTAGTGCCCAAAATGTGGCCATGAATGGGATCCAGGGGTAGGTCCAGGGAAATGAACCAGAATCATCGCTAAGCCCCAGCATCCATCTGTACTCCCGATTGGGCAGCCTTGGAGCAGCAGAGGCTTCCTAGGTCATGGAGTGCTTATTTTTCTTATAAGTCAGTATTATAAATTTGTCCAGCTTGCTCTTGGGAGGCTCATTTGTCCTGAAAAGAAAAAGGAGTAACAGTATTGGCTCTTTAATCTTGGGTCTTTCCTAAGAAGATGGGCACAAAGGAAGAAAGGAAGAAAAAAAAGGAAAGGAGGAAAAAGGAGAGAAAGAAGAAAGGAAGGAAGGTAGGAAAGGAGGAAGGGAGGAGGGAAGACACTTCTGTTAAAATAACTGCACAGTTTCCCTATCCTTTCAGCTGCTTCCCATTCTTTACCAGCAGTTGATAGAAAGGCAAGCAAAGCTTTTGGGGCAGCAGAGGGCCATAGTGTGCAACATGGATCTCCCAGAGAGAAAAGCCTATGTCACTAAGAGTATTGTGAATCACTCCTGAATCTGAAGTTACTTAAAATCTCCTCACCTAAAGCACACTACTATTTTGTTTTAAAGTGGAAATAAATTATTTTCTGATTATCGTAGGCAGAAATGCCCTTTGTAAAAATGTATACAATATTAAAAATATAAAGAAAGTTTAAAATAACCCATTTTGTTCTGAAAATAAATGCTATGAACATTTTGGAGTACATCATTTCTGGTTTATATTTATACATGTATGTATATAGAACTATAGATAACTGTACTTGTTACATATATACACATGTCTGTATATACATATATACGTATATATACATATACAAACTACAGTCTTTTGTAATTTATATTTTTCACTCAGTAAAACGCAGATACTTCTCCATGTCAATAAATACTAACATGCATCTCTATTGTTACTGAGTTGTTATATAAAATTCACTGTATAGACACATCATACTTTATTTAACCAGCCTTCTACTTCATGAAAATTTGCATAGGCAAACGTATCTTAATGCAAAGGCAGGCCGCAGGTCCGGGTGACCTTCCATGTCATTGGTGAATGANTATATGTATATATACATATACAAACTACAGTCTTTTGTAATTTATATTTTTCACTCAGTAAAATGAAGATACTTCTCCATGTCAATAAATACCAACATGCATCTCTATTGTTACTGAGTTGTTATATAAAATTCACTGTATAGACACATCATACTTTATTTAACCAGCCTTCTACTTCATGAAAATTTGCATAGGCAAACGTATCCTAATGCAAAGGCAGGCCGCAGGTCTGGGTGACCTTCCATGTCATTGGTGAATGAGATGGTCTGCTTCATTTTCACGCTGATTTCATTGGCAGATAGCATACACATCAAGCAGAGTGAAGAAAACAAACACAACAGTAGCGCGGGTTTAGTTTCTCTTGTGTTGTAATGAGGCTTTGGAAAACAGTTATCACCAACAGAGCTTACGTCTAAGTAACTTTGACCCTTACCAGTCATCCCCACTGTTTCCATCTGCCACGCACCATGTTCGTGCGGATTGCTCTGTGAGAAAGCTGTGTGCCAACCGGCAAACACCCTTCTCTCTCCCTGCTGCTTCCTATAACACAGCGCTGTTTCTTTTACTAACCCGCGAAATCTTGCTCATCCTGCGCTTTACAGAAACTGAAGAAGCATCGCAAAAGGGAGTGGGGGTGGAACGTGCTCCTTATTTCTTTTTCATCCAGTATGTTTGATATTGTAGAAAGGCTTTACAGCCCTGTTCCTGTTTTATTTTGTAAAAATATTTTTGTTTTTTCTTTACCTTTAAACGTTTGTACATTTTTAAATTACATGTATTGAAGTGGTAATGCTTAATACTACCTAGGTTTCAAGTGTACAATTCTATGATGCCTCATCTGTGTATTGCATTGTGTACATTTTATTTTTAAATAAATGTAAAAGATTACATAGGTTTTAGATTTTGAGAAAAAGTTGCAAAGAGAGCATGGAGAGTTCCTATACATCTTTGATACATGTACCTTTTCCTGTAATATCATCACCTGATATTAAACAGTATATTTGTCAAAGGTAAGATTTAATATTGATACATTACTGTTAAACTCCAGACTATTTGGATGTTGCCAGTTTTCCAGTGATGTCCTTTTTCCGTTCTAATGATTTCAAACACTGTATTTAGAGAATTTGAATCAGACTTTCTCATTGTTTCTGGTGCAGATACGAAATGTGCCGATTTGCTCCCTTGCCCCGACATGTGAGCTCACACACAGTGACACACACACACACACCCCTTTGATTCAGTGGGTCTGCAAGGCTGTCTTTGATCCATGTCACATCATTGCTCCTCCTAAAACAAGTGCTTTGAAATACTGTTTCTGTATTTTGTCATAAATGAGGCTTCTTGACTTCATTAAGCTGCCAAAAAATGGGAATACATTATTGATATTATGTTTCAAATACATTAGATAACTGTTCTTTCCCTGGTACTTCATGAATTTCTGTATATGCTCACCATTCCTGCCCTTTCTATCATATCAAATTTCTCCCTACTGGCCCTTTCTTTCTCTCTTCAAACACACACAAAAAAGAGCTTTCTCAAAATTTTCTCCAATGAGGTGTCTTTTGGACCCTAGAGGGTGAGAGATTTGACTGAGCGATGCTGAGAGATGTGACGAAATAGGTAATATTCCCAAAATGTGCTCTGTACAATCCATTGTTAAGGGTGACTAACTCACAGTTAAGAATCAAACTAACATAAGAGATGACAGTAAAATATTATGATATTAGAACAGATTTTAGTCTTAAATATTAGAACACCTAACTGTTAATAACTGAACAGTGCTAATGTTTCACAGGGACCAGATCAGAATAGTTGGGTTGGCAAACAGTGAGCGTGTCTATAAGTATGCTTGAACGCGTGAACTTTTAAACCAAAGATAATTTCAAATGCATAAAAAATAAGAGTGAAACAAGACAATTTGCAAGTTAATAGAGGTTTCCCTAAAAAAATGAGTATGAAAGACATGAAAGTGCTCCAAAGCATTCATCAAGAATGCCACAATTTCTTAAGTAAACAAATATAATTCTAAGCTTGAAATGTCAGGCAGAGTAGCAGATAATTCAGTTGCAGACTTTGGGAAATGGATATAGTCATAGTGGCAATTTTCTTTTTATTGGGGTTACATCAGGTCCATAAAGACTAAGCCATCTCTAATATTTGGGAAGAGCTCTCCAGTTTTCATTTATACTGATCAATATTTCAATGTTTGAGGTGATTTGAGGGAAGTGAACCATTTAATTCCAGCCACGTTGGGGTAAGAGGAACTTTATTCAAGGCTTCTATTCATAATCTCTAGGATCTTATTTTACTTCAGCACATCAGGTAGAAATCTCTCCTCCTCAGGCACTCTTCCCTCACACACGGGCAAAAGTAGCAGAGCCATGCAGAGTCAATGGCTCTGTTACCCTTGTGAACTTTAAACCTTATAAGCCAACATCATGTCCAAGTCTCAGGGAAGCCCACTTTTTCCTAAAACATTTGCTTATTTATGCCTCCTCTGGATGTCTGAACCTTTCTCTCACTTGAATAAGCTATCCTTTCCCACCAAAATTAGAGAGAGATTGAATATTTGTCTCAGTGATGTGGGACAATGTTTCCATGTTGCAGAACAGAAGCTGCTAATGCCATCCTAAGACAATACAATTTAGATTTAAGCTTCCAAGTGACAAATTTCATTTGTTGGGAGAAAAGCAGGGGAAAATGCCATTGATTTATCCAAGATTATCCAGCCCTGGATATTAAAACAAAACAAAACAAAAATAAAACCTGTTAATTACTCAGTGAATTGTCCTGACAAAGCTAAGACTGAGAAGCATTTACAGATGGACACCTTGACTGAACTGCATTAAAGAAGAGTATTCTGAAGATGTGGGATATCATACTAAGAAAAGTAAAAAGTATGGCCCACTTCAGAATTAAATCCCTCCCCCCAGCCAGAGAATCATAGCTCTTAAATGTTTTTAGCAACAAAAATATGTAGAAGTAAATTTTAATTCTGAGGCATAAAAATTAGCCTTAATAGAAAGACTTTTGAGGAGCAGGAAATGATCGTTAAAACATTCCTTTGTACAGAACTTTTTGTCATTCTCCTAAACTGTGTGATATGTAGCATCTCTCATTCTGAAGAGGAGCTCAGGGAAGGCATTCTGCCATGGTTTGTTAGAGCTTATTCTCTATCAAAAAAACAAAAACAAAACAAACAGTACCTGAATTTTTATCAATATATACACTGGCAAAAAGAAAGAGAAGTGCAGCAACAGGTTCCTGACATATTATTTTAAATACTTCTTTTTAAAAAGATTTCAGTTAATTTATTTTGAGAGAGAGAGAGAAAGGGAGGGAGTGAGAGAGGGAGAGAAACATCAATGCAGGAGAGAAACATTGATCAGCTGCCTCTTGCATGCAACCCAATCAGGGTTTGAACCTGCAACCCAGGCATGTGTCCTCACCAGGATTCAAACTGGAGACCTTATGCCCTGTGGAACGATGCCCAACCAACTGAGCCACACTGGCCAGGGCTATTTTAAATACATCTTATTGAGTAATGTGAAAGAAATGAAAATTGTTTATAAATATTTTAACAACACTGATGCACAGAAATGGTCAATCAAAACCAACTGATCAACCATAAACAAATGTAAGATATAAATTATTTAAGATGTCTATTGTTAGTATAATTATTAAGAAACTAGCATTGGCTGGGCAATATTCTATAAGCAAGGGTTACTATAGAAGTGTACAAAACCACAGAAAAAATCTCTCTATTTAAAAAATACACGTTCCACTGAGGGAAGCTGTTGGGCAATGATTTCATGAGATTCAATAAGTAGCAGTGGTCAGGGAGGAGCGAGTGTGTTGGGAAAAGAAAGAACATCATTCTCAGTTAAGGGTTTGATGTAGCATGAAGATATTGCCAGATAATATTATTGCTACAAATGTGTAATTTATAATTTGCGTACTTAAATTCATTAAGTTATATATAATGAATTTATAATTCATTATATATAACTTAATGAAACCAAATATATTTATATTTAATATATGGGTAATTAACTTTAAATCATCTCGAATAAGATTTTTAGAGATGATTTTTTCTGATAGTAAAATTTCCAGGTCATATAATGTTGTAGCAAACGAGGCTGGCCCACCTTTATTTGTTGTTGAGATTCTAAAGCCAGGAGAGACTGAATTGTCACTATCTCTTCGAAAATAATGTCTGAGTAGAGCTCTGTCATTTTTGGATGAATTTGCTCTTTCATAATAAATTGAAATATGTAAATACATATTAAACCATGAAAATGAAATTATTATAAATCTAAAAATTAAATCTCAAGTGCTCCAGAGCTCTGCATCATGAAGCCGTTTATGCATACATATCTCCATAAGATATAAACTTTCTCCAAAAATTGTATTGCTTGAGTGGTCAATTCTGAATAAATTATGCTAAACATGACCTGTGTGAGAAGCGTTATGGCTAAGTGTATTATGTGAATAAGCTGGGATCTGCAAGTGACATTTAGTGATCTGTGGATAACTAGAATTCATAGTTTAATAATTGCCTGTTCTAAGTTCCCATTGCTTTAGTTATTCAGCCTTACTATTTATCTCGCAACTTGGTGGCTTAAGGATGATTTACACTCCTATGGAGAACACAGATGGTGAACATCTCTTCCAGAGTGACCATTGCTAAGGGGAATGCCCATCACCGTCTCTTTCAGACCTTGCTCTTTGGTATTATTTATTCAATGGATACTCAGTGAGCACCTCATCATTTCACACTCTGTTCTCTCTGTTTTGGGGAGGATGGCAGATGAAGCATGTTTCAGACTCCTCAAAGAATTCACCAAAGTGGGAGATCCAGGAAAGTCTATGCAAATATTGAACTTGCAACGTGAACCATGTCCTATGGAAGAGTAGAGATGGCAAAGGCTGATATGATATAAGGGGACAAGAACACTGGCACAGAAAAGCTGATATTTGACTTGTATCTCAAAGAATGAGTAAGGCTCATGGGGAGGATATGAGTGAGGAAACCGCATAGACAATAGTAAATGTCTTTACAATTAGGATGTAAAAGGAACAGGAGAGGAAGAAACAAATGTGATATTGAAGATTTCCGTAACAACAGGATTGGGATATCTGGCATTGAGATGCACACAATTTCTCAATTGAGCGTCTGCTTTCCTGGGTGGAAACGGAATCATTGCACTTGTAATTTTAACATCTCAGATGGAATTGGGCTTTCTTATCTTTCTTCATGATTTTATTGGGATTTCCTAACCTTTTTTTTCACTGACTTGTAGTTCTGATCGTTTCCTTATTTCTCTCTTAGTATAATTTCTTTTTTTTACATAAATCCCTCATTTTACTTGCAAATCTGCTAATATTTTGTTTCTATGCTTTAACTAATGTGTATAAGCTTTACATTCTTCTATTTCAACTTTTTAATTCTTCATCTTTGTTTGCACAGATCTCCCTTAGCAGACTCATTCATTCCAAAGCCTTCAAATATTTACAAAGATCCCTATTTTGACTATATTTTGTCAGCTTACTTTGAGCCGTCTTGTTAATTAGGCCTCCATCTTGGCCTGCCTCCCTGCCCTTTGCCTTAGTCTTAGCAAAGAATCCTACCAAGTTTAGGAGGAATCCACCTGTCCTTTATATCCAATCGAGTTCTTCTTACTAATTTTCTATCCACTGAATCACTCACTCTGCTCATTGGCTATAAATTCCCAACTATATTCACTATATTCAGAATTGAGTTCAATCTCTCCCATATTGCGACAGTCTTGAATAAAATCTGTCTTACTGTTTTTAACAACTGTCAGAATAATTTTTTCACCTCCATGTGAATTGCTACCAAATCACTATCCTAAATGTGCATTATTACCTGCTTTCTTTCTCATATATATCATCTCAGCCAGTCATCAAATGTTTCTGCAAGTATGCCCGGATCCCTCAAATGAGCTCTATTTGTTAGAGACATCATCTTTTTATCATTCTAGGCTTTGAGTTTCAACATCATTTTGAGCAACATAACTTCACCATCCTCTCCCATCATATTCCAGTCCAGATTTACATGCAGTCTCATTCTCCATGGCTTCTGCATCCACTCAGACTTTTCATCCTGCCCAATCACTTTCTAATTCCAGGTTTCATCAATGTATGTTGGAATCCTTCAGTAGCCTACTTATTGGCAGCCTTTCCCCGCTCTTTCTTTCTTTTAATGCTCCTATAAAATACCATCAACATATTTTTCACAAAATAAAACTTTAATCTCTTATCACATGTTCCTCAGATATCTCTATTGCTACCCAGTGCCTAATAATGTATCTCCCAAAAGGCTTATGCAAACTTCAGGTGACATTTAAAGAATGACTTAGTAGATGAGCACATCTTTTAGATATAGTCATACAATATATTAATTATTCTTTATATTATAGCATGATAACTATAAAGTATAAGAAAACAATGCTCTATTTTGTGCACATCCTAACACTTTTTTTCTTAGTAATTTATCACTTTATTACTTCTTGTAGTTGACATTTCTTTAGTATACAGGGTGGAAATTATAATAGAGTATACGAGAACATCAATCACTGATTCTGAACCCAAGTTATTCCTCATTGATTTCTATACTCTTTGCTAAATTATTTGATATCTTTATACTTTAAAATGCAATTTATAAGATGTAAACAATTATTGAACCTACCTGAGACACTTGTTATAAAGTATGATTGAGATAATGTTTATAGTTATTACACTGCCTAGCAGCTTAATGTTCAGTTAACGTTAATGTCAGTTATTAGTATTGCTACTATTAATGAGAATTCATAATTTTGAATTTGAATATGGATTGTGATGTTTTTATTTTCTAGTTTTTCTTCTGCTTTTTTCTTTTGTGAACCATTGCTGAAAAAATAGAATTTAAAAATCAAAATGATAAAAAATGTGGACAAAAATAACTCATGTAGGCCCTGGCTGGTGTAGCTCAGTGGATTGAACATGGGCTGTGAACCAAAGGATCTCTAGTTCCATTCCCAGTCAGGACACATGCCTGGGTTGAGGGTCAGGTCCCCAGTAGGGGGCATGTGAGAAGTAACTACACATTGATGTTTCTCTCCTCTTTCTCCCTCCCATCCCCTCTCTCTAAATATGAATAAATTATATTAAAAAAATTTCATTTAGGCATAT
Organism: Sturnira hondurensis; assembly: GCF_014824575.4. Taxonomy (NCBI): domain Eukaryota; kingdom Metazoa; phylum Chordata; class Mammalia; order Chiroptera; family Phyllostomidae; genus Sturnira; species Sturnira hondurensis. Next base: position 1,601,771 of record NW_028097389.1, on the reverse strand, counting down.
AGATAAAGCATTTGCCACAGTGTCACACAAATTTAAGAGAAGTGATTACTAACACTGTTATAATTATTCATTATGGTAGAACCAGGGTAATAAATTTATGACTTAACTTCAGCTTGATGAAAAGAAATAGTTCTTACATGCAGCTTTTCTTTCATCATAGCATGTCGGCTTTCATACAGAAACACTCTCACTTTTCCTTTTGAGTCATAGGGAAACTTCATCTTTCAAGTAGAAATATACAACTTATGATACAGCATGCATAATTAAGGCTAGTTTTGCAAATTTGCACATGTTTTGGGTAAGTACATGGCTAAACCTGAAATGAAGGATTTAATTAAATCCATATTTAAAATGCGCTAGTTTTAGAGATAATATTTTAATGTAATCATGCTAATTTTTTTGTGTGTTTCCTTAACTTTTTTAAACCATTTAAGGAATAACATTTTGGCCTCATGTTTTTACTTTGAAAACCTGAAAAGACTTTTATTAAAAGTTTGAAAATGTTATATCAGCATTAAATACTTGATTTGTCAGATTATGTGTTTGATATATGGTATATTATAAAAAAGTAGTAATAATTATTCTCATTTATGAATAGTAAAAGATATCAAAATACTATAATAATTAAATATGATAATAATTACTGATTCAACTGGCATAGTAACAACACTACACACAGACTGAATGACTTCAGATGAATTATAATGACTATAAAAATCTAGTCAATACAATAATTACAAGAAAGAAAGACATATTTAAGACATATTTGAGATTCCATCACAAATAAATGTAAAGAGGATAAAGGATGTTTTTAACTAATTATTTGAACCATCTACACAAATTTATTTCTAAGAACAAAAAAAGATTATCTAATCAACTGTCAGTATATAAAAACATTAAATAGTTATTATTAATATATCATTGTGAAATTGCTGATGAAGTTTATTGAGAAGATCATTTTGACAGTGTCTGAGAAAAGATTTGGTGGAAAGAAAATATACTTTAACTGATTTTTTTCTAATATTCTTGGTCTTAACTTTAATAACAATCAACATTGGGTTTCCACGTTTGTGAATGGACATTTATAAACAGATAAAAGTTATTGACGATGCTTGTTATTATTTTGTATGGTTTCTAGTTTATATGTTAGACTCCTCTGACTTAGAGTTTAAGGCATACTTCCTCTGAGATACATAGTCATAGCTGCACAATTAATTTTTGTTTAAATGAAGGTGAAGAGCTGACCTTAAACTTTCTCACTTCACTGTGTATCAGAAACACCGAGGTCTGTCTGTGTCCAGTGCATTGGAAAGTTCTTGGACTAGCCCTCTGTTCTCTAAAGGACATGTTAAGGAATGCATGTAAGTACTTGTGTTGGTAATCAGTAGGAATGAAATAGTGTATGATCTTACAAATGCTGTGAAATCCCACATTGTTTGCATAAACAGAAAGAAGAAAAAGGGAGAGATACTGTTTATGAGTAAGAATAATTATTTAGACTTCATTGCCGTCAGAAACCCACTTTAGAGCTTTCAGTCGAGGACTTTTCCAGGGCAACTGCAATGGCAGGAAGGGGGATGAGTACAGGGAGGGGGATGAGTACTGGGAGTACTCCCAGAGGACCGCGAGTGGGACACAATCCAAGTGTCCCTGGAAGTGCTATGAGATGTCTAATTATTCAGTGAAAATTGAAGTGCATTTTACGTTCAACTCTATTCTATGTATAGCAGCATTATGATGGTATTCCTTTAAAATTGCTCACTATTTAGTAAGTTGCCATATTAGGAAAATTTTGCCATGTTATTCTATGTTCATGTACTTACCACCATACCCCTCTTCTTCTGGTGGGATTCATGACTCATTTTGAGACATATGGGCTTATTTCTGTTAAGACTTTAAGTCTTGGGCACTGGTGGGATAGTGCAGTTGGTCAGCTGTTGTCCTAACCAACTAAATATGTCAAGGGTGAGGGCTGGATCTTTGATTAGGGCATATACAAGAGTCAATCAATCAAGGCATAAATGAGTAGAACAGCAAATTGATTTTTTTTCCTCTCTCTCTTCTCTTCTCTCTCTCTAAAATAAACTAAAAAATTAAAACCAAGAAATAAAAGGACTGAAGTCATGTTCCTAAGGAGAGTACTTTAAATCTTAACCTAAATACATAAACGCTAAAATGGTGAAATTATAGGCATTGTGGCAGGGAGATCCTTCCACTGCAGCCGTTTAAAGAAAGTCCTAATTATTTTATTCACTTTTTTCTAAATAACTACGTATCTTTAATTTATCATTAAGTACTCAAAGAATGCTAAATACTAGCTCCGAATGGTTCTCGAAGAGGGGTTAAAAACCACATTGCCAGAGATAATATGTAAGTAATATGACATTTCAGAAAGCAGCTCTCATTACAGAAAAAGGTGATCAAATTATTCAGTAATAACACTCTAAGTTTCTATATGAAAATAGGCATCTATCAAAAGAAAACTAGAGTTAAGTTCTAATATACAGTCCTAAGCAACTATGTAAAAAAATTTTAAAGCCTGAGTCAAAAATATATACTTCCACTTTGGGGGGCTAAGAAATTTACCCCTGGCTGGTGTGGTTCAGTGGACTGAGTGACACCCTGTAAACCAGTATTGCCAGTTTGATTCCCAGTCAGGGCACATGCCTGGGTTGCTGGTCAGGTCCCCAGTAGGAGGTGTACGAGAGGCAACCACCCATGGGTGCTTCTCTCCCTCTTTTTTTCCCTCTGTTTCCTCTCTAAAAATAAATACATAAAACCCTTTATTAAAAAAGAAAGAAATTTGAATAGAAATAATGTTACAAAACAAATAAACTATTGGTAGTATGTGCACCTTTGAATAGGAACCCTTTAAAATGCAAAACAGATGGGAATGCAATGTAGCATATTTTTAATTGACCAGGGTAAAGTTTAAATGAAATGTATATGCTATTGCAGATGCAAATCTGAAGCCTGGGTGTTTGACAGTTCAAAGGTGCATAATCCAACCGGACAGGAGCCAAAAGGTGGAAAAACTGACCTTGTTATTCCTACCATTTGTCCTACCAGTGTAAAGAACTTCATGCACTTTTTGTTTATTATAGCTATGCCTCTCAGTACACCTTTTGAAGCTTGGGATACACAACATTAAGCTTAATACTAAAAGAAGAAAAATTGCTTTCCTCAAACAAACTCACTATAGACAATGGGAAATCAATCCCAAAATGAATTGTACTTTGCGGTTCTGCTTTCTGTGATAGTTACAGAATTGCTATTGAGTACAAACACATTGATTACAGCTGCTCATCATCTCTCTCTATGCCACCAGCGCTCTCTACCTTATTTGTCACCTGCTAACCCCCTATTGATTTATATAGGGCTAGAAAATTTGAGACTATTTTGTAAGGTCTGAGTTATGTAAGGAGCTATGACCACATTCACTTAACCAAGAAGAGAAAAAGGCTCACTCAACTAGATTTACAAGGTTAATCACCTGGTTACTTAGTCAATAAGTCAATTAGAGAACACAATGAGTGTTTCTCCTGGGATGCAGAAAGATCTGCTAGCAATATCTAGAATATGTTGCAAGCGGATTTTTTTCTGGCTTACTCTCCAGTCCTCAGTTAATTTTATGAATATGCAATCCAGTTTACACTGGGTTAAGCACCGAAGCCTTTTCCTCAAGCATGAGGAGAAAATGACATGCACCAGCAAAACAAAGGACCAGAGTTTGTCCATTTGCCTTATGGTATTCAAGGTGTGCAGCTGGACAGCAAGATGGGTCTAGCTCTTCTGGAAATGCTAAAATGATATTTACAAACAACTAATATTTTGTTAATATTTTGGTTTCATACTTTAGCCTTCTTAACAGATGACTAGTGGGAATAAGAAAATAAAAGGTAATAGTAAATTATAAAGTATATACTTTGAGGGCAACGAACCATGATCTTCCTTGCTTTGAAAAGGAAAGATCCTTTTCCTTGATCTGAAAAGACTCTTGGAATATAACTCCAAAACTTCCCAAGAAAGTCACACATTATAAGCATTGGTATGAAATCTGTATATTACATCTTTAACTTCTAAATTGATAAATATGAAATTGATCTCCTAGTGTTTCTCTAATTATCAAGTTTTAGATATCAAATCACATACCCACTCTGCCATGTTATGTCAAAAAGAGATGTGACGGTTGACATGGTAACCATCCTGCACGGCAGCGTGTGAAGAGGGATGTATCATTCTGTAAATTGTAGATTAGGACCTTTAATTTTTGAGGCAAAGGGTCAAATAATTATAAAATGCATTAATACTTATTATTTAGCTCATAACTTTTAAATAATTAATATTATTTAGATAATAATTTTTGAAGGGGAATAATAAACTTAAAAAAACACAGAATAGAATTTTACTGAGGAAGAAAACAGGTTTTTCCCCATGAACCCTGTTGGTGAATTATAGGACAACTGAGATATATTTGTGATACTTGCTGACATGGACAATGAAAATCAGGTCCTCTGATTACCCAAAATATAAGAACTCAGAAAACACTAGGCAATCATTTGTTACTACAGAATTGTCTATTACACACTAGCCAGATTCTTCAAAAAGTTTTGATATTGCTAAGTTATTTCATTTCAATCTTTGTGTTTCTTAATAAAAGTGCAAAAATTTAATTGTCTATTTTTAAAACTTCTACAAATCAGTCAAAAGATTTTCATATTGTCCAGAGAAGTGTTTAGTACAGAAATCGTGTCTGTGGAGTAGACAGCTGTGAGCATATCTGTTGCTCCAGGCGGCGACTCACGAAGCATCGGAGGCCCGGAAGCAAACGCACTGACCTTACATCTGTTTGGATTTGGCCTCGCCTCTTTCGGGTTCTTGAGTGAGGACTTTGGGTTCACAGAAGTGGTTCCTGTCTTGAAGATGTCAAACTGACTCCCCAGGATTCCTCCAAAATTTATATTTTTATTAAAAACTGTTTAATATTTGATGACAACCAAACTATTTACTTTTCAAAAACTTTACATGTCAAAGGAATACACGTAAAAGACAGTTTCCAAAACATACAGAATATTATTGTATATAATTTATTAGTCCTAATCAATGTTTTTGAAGTATTTGAATTTCACAATAAACAGTGCCAGGTGCTAGTGCTACAAACATGAAATATATAGATACAGATGGAAGTCAATATATATCTTTATCTATATATCAGTATTTACATGTAGATGTGTATCTATATATCCATGTACTCATTATCCATTAGTTTGCAGGTTATCAATGTAACCTGACAGCCAAGGAGAGTGGACTAGAATGCACATGCATGAACAATTCACTGTTTAGTCAGTGGGGGCAGTAGACAACTGTGGGGTGAGCATGTGTACCGTGTAGCTGTAACCTTCAAAATGACTTAGTGACCCCTGGCTGGTATAGCTCAGTGGATTGAACGTGGGCCTGTGAACCAAAGGATCACAGTTCGATTCCCAGTCAGGGCACATGCCTGGGTTGCAGGCCAATTCCAAGCAGGGGGTGCATGAGAGGCAACCATACATTGATATTTCTCTCTCCTTCCCTTCCCCTCTAAAGATAAATAAGTAAAATCTTTTAAAAAATGACCGAGTGAGTAGAGCAACAAATCTGCATCATATTTTGTGTTAAGCTTAAACACTCCTCTGGGGAAAATATTTGGATGATTCAGAAAGCTGTGGCTGTGGGCAACTGGTGATTGGCAGCTTCATCACCACAATGCACCTGCCCACTCATGCATCACATCTCATGCAGAGTTTTTTTGGGAAACATCAAATCACCCAGGTGACTTTGCCCTTCTACATCCTAGATTTGGTGCCCTGAGACTTCTAGTTTTTCCCAAACTAAAATCACTTTTGAAAGGGAAGAGATTTCTGACTGTTGATGAGATTCAGGAAAATAAGCTGGGACAGTTAATGGTGATTGGGAGAACTGTGTGAGGTCCCCAGGTGCCTACTTGAAGAGGACTGAGGTGCCATTGTCCTATGTATAATGTTTCTTTTTTCTTGTATCATCTTCAATAAATGTCTCTATTTTTGTATTACATTGCCAGATACTTTCTGGACACACCTAGTACGTGTATGTTTGTGTGTAGATGCTATTTGCTATTTCATACTACGTTGGGAACGGCTTTGCTTTTGCTATTTCAGGAGTTGTGGCTGCCCCCAAATGGCTAGGACTGAGTGAATGACCTCCGGAATTTAAGCCACTAAGGAGACAAAGCTTGCCCCCTGCCTCCAATGCTTGGTTAGTTAGTCTATCATGAGTATGACCCCTCAGAAGAGGGGCCACCTAAGCCAGACACAATCACTTGAGAGACCATCATGGAAGGACTGGGGTGGGGGGGGCTGCAGGAAAGAGGGATGATGGACCCTCACCCCTGGCTATTCTGACATAGCCCGAGTCCCTACTTCCATCTGGGAGAAGAGCTTCTGGTCTCGAATCCACTTAAGCCTAAAAACCTATGATGGGAAAGGCAGTTGCAGCCTTTTGCCAGCTGGAGCAGGATCCTGGGTGATCAGGCCTAAGAAAGAATATGTGAAATCCTGTGAAACTTGCTTTGTTTAGAATGCCCTCATTTAAATGATAAGGGTCCAAGCAAGAAGTTTGGTCCTTAAAGTTTTATGGCTCTTTACCTATCGGACCCTGACTGAGAATGATCCCTCATAGTTTTTTGAATGCTATCTATTGTTTGATCCTTACCTGTATTCTTTTGCAAATGAACCCAATAAAAGCCCCTGGAGAAAAAGACTCTTGGCTTTTCTCCTCTGAGAGAGTGACCACCTTTCCTCCCCAAGCAGATCTTATCTTGGTAGTTTCACTTTTACCCGTGGTGGATTGGGGGGGGAGGGTGGGCACCACACGACTTTGCAGGCAAAGTTGCCCCCACAATACTACTCAAGAATGTGAATATTTTATTTCCCATAAGAATAAAAAAGGTCACAAATTAGTCCTCGGTTAATAACATGTATTGTTACCGAACAAAGGGTCCGAGGTGGGGGGCAATACTTGGCCCACCGAGGGATGCCAAAAACTGCTACAGAAAACAGGGGCCCCTCCCAAGGATGATACACTAATATCTATAGGGCTCTTCTGTCCGCCGCCAATTGGAAAGACATCTCTTAATGCCAGAGATTTGTGAAAAGGAAACAAAATGTTTATTTAATGCTATTCAGGCCTAATGCTTTCCTTAAAATATTAAAGCCTTTAAGGGTATACACCTACACACACACACACAGCGCTCCCTTCTCCCACTGTCCCAATTCCGGGTACCATAAATCAGGAAAAGAGCACACGTCCGTTTTTCAGGTCACTGGCACGTGAGCTGTGTCGCCTGCCTGTCCAGGCAGAATCTCCAAGTAATCCAAAGTCATGCGGCACCTTCCACTGGCAAGAGTTCTTTGTACCAAGTCCCAGTCAAAGTCTCTCCTGCTTTCCAGGCCACTCAGCCAAATGGAGCACGCCAAAGCTGCGTGGGCCTCTTCTACCAAAGCCGCACTCCACCAAAAGCACCCATCTTTCTTCTTCACCTGACCACAGGGATCTCCATTCTGGCAAAGCTGCATGGTCTTCCCTTTCACCTGGCCAAGAGGGGGTCTGCACTCTGCTGAAACCGCATGGCTCTCCCTCCTAATGGCTACAGGGGTCTACATCTTTCCAAAACAGCGTGGCTCTCCCCCTCACCTGGCCAAGAGGGGGTCCTCACTCTGCTAAAGCCACATGGCTCTCTCGCAGGCACTCTCTCTGAGAAGCAGCCCCAGTTCCAGCCTGCGTAGCCCCCAATCACTTCTCCCTGGCCCAAAACTTGGCCACAGCTCTTTAACATATCTATGAAACCAGTTAAAGGTTGTAGATATGTTAAATGACCATTCCAGAGGTTAGCTGCAAAACTGTTGCTATGCAAAACAGCTCTCAATGGCCCTGCTCCATTCGTCCCTTCCCCCAACCGACACGGGGGGGGGGGNTCCCTTCCCCCCTGGGGGGGGGGGGGGGGGGTGAGGACATCCTAATATTTCCTCCAATATTCCTGTACACTTTGAGTTCTGGACACCATTCTAAATCTTTTCTGCCCCCACCCCCTTGGCTGCACCCTGTATCAGTATCACTTTGAGACACATTCACATACAGCAGTTATTATACTTCATGTCTAAAACAAGTTTATTTTAATATGTTTTAATAAAACTGGTATCGCAAGATACCTTTATTTGAATAAAACTTAATTAAAGGTATATGTAACATGATATTCAGTTTCTAGTGTATTTATTTCTGAGTCTTTTGGAGTTTCTAATGTTATTTTCTAAGACATTATTTTTTCATCATATATGGACATTTTTATTTGTTGCAACAAAGTGTATTTTTACTACAGCCACTGTTTTCTCATTGGTGAACTTGGTCTTATGTCATGGAGTGTTTGTATTGTTTTTGTCCCTCTGAGTAAATAAGAGAAGCACTTCATCTTAAGAAAACTCATAAAGCTGACTCCTTTTAAAGTGAGCTCATCCTATAAATCTCTTCTAGTCCATTGCAATTTCTTATACTGTTCTTTTAGATTGATAACTGTTCACCCTCAATGTAAGTGAAAAATATTGCAACGTGTACTTCTAAAAAAGTGTGTTTTTGAGAGATTAAGTCCCAAAATTTATATTCATCTCATATTGTTCAACAAAATAAATGCTATGAGAAATGTCATTTCTACCATTACAAGCACACTCGGAGAGTTCTTAATAAAGTTAAAGTGACCAGATGAAGTGCTTTGTCCTCTGTGCTTTTGCCAGAGGAAAAGTGCTTTAAACTGTTTTCTACCATCCCTGTATTTAGGTTAGACAACAGTTAAATAAATTTTAAAAGATATGGGTTATAACAATCCCAGTGAAGGAAAGCTTGCCATGAACTAAGCCACACTTGAGGCTAGCTGTGACGCACATGGATTAGTGAATCCAGGGAACAACCTCAGCTCGACTCACGCAGAACTTCGAACATTAATGTTCTGATGAGGCAACACTTTTGCCTTTGGGCTTAAGTATCTGGATTTCAATTATAATGACAATATGAAAGAAATTATTGCATCAGGAGGACCCTGAAATCTATGGTCATTGCCGAAGTCATTGCTCAATTGACAGCAAGAAATCATGGATAGTCCCTTCTGAGTATCCCAAGGCATTGAAGTCAAGTGTAAAATATATCCCTCTTTATCATCAATGTTTTAAAAGACAGGTGCAACCTACCCAAGAGACAGGAGAGATACTCAAAGATGTCTAAGGGAAGTTTGTGCCAACATCTATCTGAAACTAGTAGAGAGATTATTCCCAGAACAAATAATTTATGCTCAGGTAAGTCACTGCAACTTGATTTCCTCCCTTTAAAACTGAAATATGAATCATCAGTGATTTGTATTGGATTTCTTCACTGCAACAGAAGAACTTGACTTTTTAATCCTATTTACAAGGTTAACCTGAGTATGCTGCTCAAACTTTTATTGATGTATTGCTGAATTAAAGAATGAATTAATGGATGTGCATGTGTGTATTTGTGTAATGTAATTAAACTGAATCTTGGGCCTCCAATTATTGGGGTCCTCTATATTACTTCCTACACATTCCATTACAATTATGTTAATAAATGTATTATAATTAAATGATGCCTCCTAAAAATAGCAATATCTATATGTATGAGGTCTGTCCAGAAAGTGCCCAGCTATGTAATATGAAAGATAGAGACACTTATTGAAGAAGATACAAGCGACAAGAAACGTTGTACATAGGGCAATGGCACCTCAGTTCCCTTCAAGTAGGCACCTTGGGATTTCAAATCTTTTTCCCAATCACTATCAGCTATCCCAGCTTATTTTCCTGAATCTCATCAACAGAAATCTCTTCCCTTTCAAAGGTGATTTTAGTTTGGGAAAGTCTTAGGGTACCAAATCTGGGCTGTAAGGGGGCTGAGTTACTTGGGTGATTTGATGTTTTGCAAACAACTGCACAAGACATGAGGCATGAGGGGGCAGGCACATGGTGGTGATGAAGCTGCCAATCACCAGTTGCCCACAGCCACAGCCTTCTGAACCATCCAAATATTTTCCCCAGAAGACCGTTCAAGCTTAACACAAAATGTGATCCAGATTTGCTGCTCTACTCAGTCATTTTGAATGTGACAGCCACACAGTACACATACTCACTCAAGGGCATCTACTGTCCCCACTGACTCGTACAGTGAAATCATCATTGTTCACACATGTGCATTCCAGTCCACTCTCTTTGTATGCCAGGTTACATTGATGTAACCATTGATGTAAACCACTCTTGTTATGTTAACAGTGGCTGAACTTTTTCCACACAGACCTCATATATCAAATAATCATGTCATATATATATATATATATATATATAATATTTTACTATTTTACTACAAAAAGGTGAAAGTAATTTTCAGAATTTTGTATGTGACGTTGGATTAGGTATATTTTAGAAAGTTCTCACTTTTAGAATTTAACTTGTTAAATTTTTATTTATTGATTTAAAATACTATTATTAATGACTTGAGAGAGAGGGAGAAACATTGATTTGTTATTACATTTATTCATGAATTCATTTGCTGACTCTTTCATTTTCTCTGACCAGGGACTGAACACAATGTTGTCATATTAAGATGATGCTCAACTAACTAAGCCATCTGGCCATGGCTCTTGCTTTATTTTTAAATAAATGAAAGTCATCAATCTTATACACAAATCTCTTCCTTAAAACAAAACACATTTTTATGTTCTTCCTTCCAAGAGTTAACCATGACAATATTCTTCTTTAAATTTCGTTGTTAGTTCAGCAATCACAGAAGAATGATTAAACTGCTTAAAAGTTATGAATTGTTTCCTTCTTTCAAAAGTAAAATAAACCCCCTTTCACCAAGAGAGGTTGTCTCTTAATTGAAAAAAATAATTTCACAAGATATACTTCCTTATGAAATGAATTGTTGGAACCTAAGATGTACATTTTTGTGAGCTCACCAGAAGGGCGTATTTAAGAATTAGTGAAAGTCAGAGCCCTCAGAGTAAAACGCAGCCAATTCCCTAAATGGAGCCGTGTCTTTGGAGATATCTGTATGTGACATGGAAAGCCTCAGAGGTCAATCAATGTATTGACTATGAAAATTGATATATAGTCCTAAAATAGTACTATAATTTTCATGAGGATAAAAGCATTGTTAGTTTTTCCCTGGGTCCATCTGGAACTCTTTCATTATTAAAACTATGTTAACTGTCCAGATGTGATGAATCTTTAAATGAAAGAGCAGCTCATTTGCAAAAGAATATCCTGGCCAGGGCAGTTCACGCTCAGATTCCTGTAGATGGTGTCAATTACAAAGATCTATGTTGGGAGGCAGGGAGAGGGGATAGTGGGTGGCTTGCTGTTTTTACAGAATTTTGCCAAGAAGTAGAAAAATTCCTAGGGAAATCTGCTAATTTTGTGTTTACCTCTTTTCCATCTCTCCTGACACCAAATGTCTATCATAACCTCCCTAAAGATCTCCTAGCGTCATTTCTTATTTCTGCTTTCTTCTTTTTATTCCTGTTTCTTAATCTCCTTTCGTCCCCTCTCTTCATTTTCCTCTCTGCCTCCTTCCTTCCCCCCACTTTCCTTCTATTTCTACTTCTCTCTCTTCCTCCCTCCCTCCCTCCCTTCCTTCCCTCCTTCCTTTTCTTTGAAAGAACATATTTCTTTCTCAAGATTATTAATATAGAGCTTATTAGGTTCTTAAATAGAGGAGTGGAAAAAAGTACATTTTGAAAAAAATAAGGAGCACTGGTTGATTTATTTTAAATATTAGCCTGTGGTATTACAGAAGCCAGAGCAATGGAGAAATAATACATAAGATAATAAAATTTAGCCTAAATAGACAAAGCTAAACATTTTAATTTTGTTATTTACTCTTATGTATTATGAAAAAAATGCATTAGTGGATCCAGGCAAGTTTTGAGGGGATAGTTAATTTAAAAAATAAAAAGGAGGAAAATCCCAAGTAAGATAGAGGTATATTTTCCTTTTTGTTTACTGTTATGTAACTTTGGGATTACTTCCTAAAATAGGAATGAAAATATTGTAAAAGACTGATGTGAAATATCTGATTATCTACATATTACTAACTGGAACTTTATTTTGTAAAAAAGAATTTTTTTTTAAAGTTCAAGTCAAGGAAGAAAATGGAAGAATGAGCTTTAAAGTGGCCACAAAATGTGAAAGAGTTTGTGTTTCACTTACCAAAAACTCGTTTTTATCTTATAAGTTGTACTTTTAATCTATGTGAAACTTCTCTTTCTAAAGATACTCTTGTAGTTCCAAAGTTTTATAATTTCTGAACTAATTTTTATTAACAAAGATAATTAAAACATTGAAAACATTTACTGGCTTTCTAGAGTTAGCTTTCATCCCATTCTCTCTTTAATATCTCTCAACAATTGTAAAGAGAAAAATATTTTTAAGATTTGTATCCTAAGAACTCTAAAACACCAATCCCAAAGAACCTATGCACCCCAATGTTCATAGCAGCACAATTTACAATAGCCAAGAGTTGGAAGCAACCTAGGTGCCCGTCAGTAAATGAATGGATCAAAAAACTATGGTACATATACACAATGGAATTTTATGCTGCAGAAAGAAAGAAGGAGCTCCTACCTTTTGCAACAACATGGATGGAACTGGAAAGCATTATGCTGAGTGAAATAAGCCAGGTGTTGAAGGACAAATACCATATGATCTCATCTTTAACAGGAAGCTAAACAACAAAACAAACAAGCAAGCAAAATATAACCAAAGACACTGAAATAGAGAACAGGCTGACAGTGACCAGAGGGGAGAGGGGAGGGAATTTTGGGGGAAATAAGGGAGGGATTTGGAGGAACCTATATAAAGGATACATGGACAACAGCTGAGAGGGGTGGAAATGGGAGGGATGGGGGAGCATGGGGTGTGGGATGGGATGGGAGTAATAGACAGAAAACTGTGCTTGAAAAATAATTAAATAAAAAAATTGGGGAAAAAGATTTTATTTAAATATTTTTAGAGAGAGTGGAGAGGGAGAAAAAGAGGGAAAGAAACATCCATGTGTGAGAGAAACATAGACTGGTTGCCTCTTGCACATCCCCAACTGGGAACATTGGCCCACAACCGGAACACGTGCCCTGACTGGGAATCGAACCTATAACTCTTTGTTTCTTAGGCTAACAGTCCACTGAACTATACCAGCCAGGACAGAAAAATAATATTTTTAAGTATCTATTGTAAAGATGACAGTATACACAATAAAACCAAAAAAGGATTAATTACGAAGGAAGGTAGATGTGAAATTTTAAAGATAAGCATTTAAGATTTTTAATAGTTTATTTTTATCATATTTTTCCATTATAATGTATCTCCCCTGTACCCTCTCTTACCTCCCCACTCTCAACCCTCCTCCACAGTCACCACACTGTTGTCCTTGTCCATGAGTCCTTTTTCCTTTTCTGCTTGATCCCTCCACCCCTCAATCTGTTCCATCCAGAGTTACCGGACTGCTCTCTATGAGTCTGTCACTACTTTGCTTTTTATTTCAGTTCATCAGATTCCACATATGAGTGAAATCATATGATATTTGTGTTCCTCTGACTGACTTATTTCACTTAACATAATGTTCTCCAGGTTCATCCATGCTGTTACAAAAGGTTAAAATCTTTTTCGTTTCTTTTTTCTTTTTATAGCCAAGTAGTATTCTCTTGTGTAAATGTCCTGCAGTTGTTTTATCCACTCATCTACTTATAGACACTTGGGCTGCTTCCATATCTTGGCAATTGTAAATAACTCTGCAATGAGCACTGGGGTGCTTATGTCCTTTTGTTTTAGTGTTTTGGTTTTCTTCAGATAAGTTCCCAGGAAGGAAACTGCTGCATCATAAGGCAGTTCCATTTTTTATTTTTTGAAGTATCTTCATATGGCTTTCTACAGCGACTGCACCAGTCACTATTCCCACCAACAGTGCAAAAGAGGCCATAGTAACCAAAACAGGAATGAAAACATCACAATCAAAACTGGCATAAAAACAGACACATACATCAATGGGATAGAATAGTGAGCCCCAAAATAAAGGTGTATCTTTAAAATTAATTAATATTTGACAATGGGCTAAAGATAGTTTATTCAATAAATGGAGCTGATAAAATTGGATTGATATGTGCAGAAAAATAAAACTAGACCACCTTCTTATGCTATGTACAAGAATAAATGCAAAATGGATTAGAGAGTTAAATGTTAGACTTGAAGCTACAAAAATCCTAGAAAAAAATAACACAGTCAGTAAAATCTCAGAAATCCATTGCTTATAGCACTGTTTTTTGTTTTTTTTTTTCTGATATGACTCCTCAGGCAAGGGAAGGAAAAGAAAAACTAAACAAATGGGACTACATCGAACTAAAAAGCTTTTGCACAGGGAAGGAACCATCAGCAAAATAAAGAGAGTGAAGATATTTGAAACTGTAAGCAGCATGGTGTGTGACTCAGCATAGATGCTGAGCATGATTTTAGAGCACAATTTGTGCTAAGGGTTCAATGTATAATGAAGCTCTTGGGAATAAGTTCTTGGATACATGTTATTCTGCATACTTGTATTTTTAAATCATGTCAGAGTTGACAAAAGTGTATGAAATACACTTATAGCTAGACGTTTTCCAATTGTTTTCCCCAAATCCCCTAGGCAAAAATAAAATGGTCTCAGAGAAATTTTAAAATATACAGACTTTCAAAAAAATTTAAGTATGATTATAACTAAATCAGTAAAAATATGAAAAAGCCATTTTGGCCCATTCTTAGTCCAAACCTATTTCTTATCTAAAAGACTTAGTTTATGTTTCAATGTTAGTATCAATTTGCATGAAAAATGCAAAAGACCTTGATATTTCACACATTTTGACCTTTTGAATATCCCTAATGAATTTTTCCTACATCTTGTCGTTAAGTTCACTTTCTCATCTATTGTCCACAACTTTAATGGCTATTTAAAGTAGTTTCCAACACCTTTCCATACCAGGGTATTTATTTCTATCTTAGTGTATTACTGACTTTGGAACTTTGTTCTTTTTGTTCTAGAATAAATCATTAGCTATCTCCTGAGCATCCTTTTCTCTCGGACTCCTAATGAAAACAAGTCACTAATGCTTAGAGTCCTGGAGTGGATAGCAGCAGCCTTTCAACTTTCCCACATTACCTTGAAGTTTCAGGTTTTCTGATTCTGTTCTGGTTTTTTTTGTTGGTTGGTTGTTAGTTTTAATAAGCACTTCAGTGCTAGAAAAGCCTGTTTAATTTTTGTTCTTGTCACTTATGATTATGTGAAATTAGAGACTTATTGGCTTTGGGAATTTCATAACAGCTTTCCTCATAGGTCAACACAGCACATAAAATGATGGCAGTATGTAAGGTGCGGTAGAATATTGCTACAAACATACCTATTATTATGAGTCACTTTAGGGTCCAAGGGTGTTCTCATCAGAGTTATTCCTTAGTGAATGAAGTTGCATCACTAGGATCAATAGCAGCAATAACAAAACCAGCCACGTGGTCCTTGTGAACTGGCGTGGAGCCGGAAACTGAGACATCCGCACTGTGGATCCATGAGCCCCACAGCTAGGGAATACTCTTAAAAATAACTTGGGACTCTCCTCCAAACTGGAGGAGACTAGTTTCTATAATCTTACAGAATTCAATATAAATATACTTTTGTTTCTTTGGTCACTGGCTGGTAGATTTGATCATTAAGTTTATGTGATAATGCTAGCAATTTCATCCATTTCCAGATAATATTAATAATGACATCATTGTAATTCGAAAAGGTCAACTTCAGTTTGAAGATATATCCTTACCAAATCACCCGCAAAGTGGATCCTTTCTTATTATTAAATTGTAGATATATTTTTGCCACTCGAAGGAGGGAAGGACTGAAAGAAAGATGAGAGGGAGTGAAATTAACATGCAGGAGTTTTTTGTCTGTTCTGCTGGGCATTTTCACTTATATTACATCATCCTCTCGGCAATCCTATTTCCCGTGGTAGTAATATATACTGGCTTTACAATAAGGCTGCAAAACTTCATAATAACATTTCATATAGTGAAATCACCAGGGTGTCTTGCCTCATAAACCTGGTTTGCCGTACAGCCAAGTTCTCTAACTGTAAAGCCAATGTGTTTTCAAGATACCATTTTTTTCTGGGTTGGTGGGGGGGGGGGCATCTCACCCATCAGTCTTGTTTATTTCTGAAAATAGTCTAAGTAAGTGTCAGCTATTAGAGAAGGTAATTCTTTCAATGAAATTAATGCAGATGAAATTGTCTTGATTATATCACACACTTATCTTCACATCATGATACATGACAGTTTAAAAATTATAAATTGAATGCATATTTCTAAAAACATGTGGAAGACCACAAATGTGATTTTATAAGTTATAATATGAAAGTATCACTCATGTTTTAAGATTACTTCATTTAGGTGCCATCATTTAGATATTATTTAACTAGCAGACTTCCCTGAAATGAGCTAGGATGTTTTCATAGTTTGTGAGAAAGAACTCCAGACTAAGAGAGTAAAATTTACATTAACTCAAGTGTCATATATTACATGTTATGCTTTTTCAGGGACTTAAAAATCTGGGAAAATAGAAATTGTTCATAACCTATCTTTTAGTTATTTTGAAATATGAGACCAACAGTTTTTCTGCAGGGGAGGATTACGTGAGACAGCCTTTGCTTCATTTGAAAACCCTTTACTTCCAATTTTTGTGTTAATTACTAGCAATTTATTTCAGCATGACTTTTTTCATATTCTCAGATACAATATACATGTAGTTCTCAATCATTAAGTATGTTATTAAAGATACTTAAAATAAAACTGCATGTTTGCATGTGTTTTCAGTTTATATGTGTACATCAAAGGATTCACATCCTGTATGTTATGATCAGATTGATAATATATAGTAATGTTAAATTACTGTATTCCTCTAACAAATTTTAATTTAGTATTATTATGTGACAATTACTAGGTCTATTCTAGAGGTCATACAAATAAATGGAATAGTTTTTGCTATCTGAAGAAAAAAGTGAAGAAAGATAGCAACGATACAAATAAAATTACACATTTCGATACATGGTAAATGACATGAAGAAAAACTCCTAGTTTTCTTAAATACAACCGGTTTATTCTCTGTGCTGACATATGTGTGTGTGTATAACTTTCATTTTTAAAATGTCAAGATTTGAATGAAAATTTATATAACAGTAATTGTAATTAATATTTACACAGCCTTTTTAATGCAATCAATCCTAATCGTGATATATGACAAAGATATCTGTCTGAAAGTATCCAACCATGTACAATAAAAGATAGAGACATTTATTGAAGAAGATACAAAAAAAGCAATTGCAGATAAGACAATGAAGCCTCATTCCCCTTCAAAGTAGGCACCTTGGGGCCTCACACAGTTCTCTGAATTTGTTGATTACAGCCTGTACACATTCTGCTTGTTGCAGGACTTCCAGGATGTGGGTCACTTTCAACAGATTCTTGACCATCTTTGAAGCATTTATGCCACTTGTATTTGCACTACACTCATTGCACTGCCCCAGAAAGCCTTCTGAATCATCCAATAGTTTCTATGGAGGAATGTTCAAGCTTAACTCAAAATTTCAAGTAGATTCACTGTGTTACTTGTTCGTTTTGAATATGACAGCCACCTGGGGCACATGCTCACTCAATGGCATCTACCACTCCCACTGACTAGTACAGTAAAGTCGTCATTATTCACACATGGACATTCCAGGTCACTCTCCTTGGCTGCCAAGTTACAATGATGATGTACAAACCATTCTGGTTATATTAACAATGGGTGGAACTTTCCAGGAGCAACCTCGTGTCTTTTTTTGATGTGGTGTTGCTTTCCGCTTGCCAATATCTTTTCTAGAGTTTAATCTTAAGTGAAATGAATGCCAAGGGTGTTCCTTTGTGTAATCTTTATAAGATGTTAGTAACAATGTTATATTTGCTTTCTCTGTCCCTTTCTCTAGCCTTTAGATTATGTGGGTTTTAAATCTGGCAATATTTAGCTATAAAATTATTTTTTGGAGGGGGTTACTTTTGGATAACATTATCTATGTGTTTCTGTTCTTTAAAAAACTTACAGTTGCCTTGTGGGAGTAATATTTAGTAGCTGTAATTTCCTAGAGAGTCGTCAATTTCATCTAGATTTTCAACACATTAACATTAAGTTACAAAACTAATATTTTGAGTTTAAAATTTCTCTCTTGATGGTTACTTAATTCTCCTTATTTTAGATTTTGTGTATGTCTGATTTACATTTTTCTTAATTAGGTTGGTTAGTGATTTGCATAAATGCAGTTTGTTATTTATAATTTCCGAATGCTATCTTTTGTAGTCATAAAATTTTATATTCATAATTTGATATTTCATATATAATATTATTATACATATGATATGCAGTATTTGAATGTTATTCATAAATTTGTTCTGAGCACTGTTCTGCAATCTGGTTTTTCCTTGAAATATATAAAAATTCAGAGGTGTTGGAAGTCGAGCCACTGACTTCCCCTCCACAGAGCAATAACTGCCTTGGTTTCTAGGTGGTAGCAGGAGGGGAACAAAGCTTCACTTTGATAAATTTAGGCACCAAGAAAATCCATAATGTAATTCAGCAGTAATGTTCAATATATAGAAAATTATATGTACAAACAAGATGGTAAAAGAACAACCTGCCTTGGGAAATTTAAGCCACATTTCAGTTTTAAAAGTTCAGCTGAAATGTGACTCATGATATCACACATTTCTTTTTAATTTTAGTTGTAGGTATTCCTCCACTGTCTTTCATAATTTATGTAATTAACTAGGACAATAACAACTTTGATAATTTGTTTTTCTTAGTCATCAACATTCATTCCATCATTATAAACTTCCATCTCTATTATTTCATATACCTTAGAGTAAATACACATGACTGCTTCCAATGTCATTACCCTCATATAAGTCACTATTATTTCTGGTCTGAGTAGTTGCAATAGATCCTTAATTTATGTACCAAGATTCACATTTTTATTTCTCAAAACATTTTCATGGTAGCTAATATGATCTTTATAAACATGGACCTGATATAATGTTTTAATTTTAAAATTAAAATATCTCTATAATAAAACTCCTAGAAAATAACAAATAAAAAAACCTACAGGACCTTGTGTGTGGCCATGACTTTTTAGCTACAACACGGAAGGTGCAGTCCATGGAAGGCATAACTGACAAGCTAGACTTCACTAAAATGAAAAACTTTGCTCTGCAACAGACAATATCAAGAAAATTAGAAGAAAAGCTGCAGACTGAGAAAAATATTTTTAAAAGGGGCATCTGATAAAGAACCGTTGTCCAAAATGTACAAAGAATTCTTTAAACTCCAGCATAAGAAATTAAACAACCTAATTAAAAAAATGGGCCAATGACCTTGACAGATACCTCATTAAGAAAGATACACAGATGGCAAGTAAGCACGTGATAAGCTACTCCATGCCATCTATCATCCAGGAAATGCAAAGTAAAATAACAGTGAGAGACCACAACATACCTATTAGAATGGTGAAAATCGGAAACACTGACACTCCAGATGCTGGTGAGGACGTGAAGCAGCAGAGACGCACTCATTGCTGGTGGCGATGCAAATGATTCAGCCACTTTGGAAGATAGTTTAGATGTTTCTTGCAAAACTAAACACGTAACATTGGATCCAGCAATCATGCTCCTTAGTAATTAATTACCCAAAGGAGTTGAAATTATATCCACACAAAAGCCTGCACATACATGCTTATAGCAGGTTTATTCATAACTACCAATGTTTGAAACCAACCAAGAAGACCTTCAGTGGGTGAGTGGGTAAATAAACTGTTGTATATTCAGGCGATGGA
Source organism: Sturnira hondurensis (assembly GCF_014824575.4). Lineage (NCBI taxonomy): Eukaryota > Metazoa > Chordata > Mammalia > Chiroptera > Phyllostomidae > Sturnira > Sturnira hondurensis. The sequence goes on along the minus strand of NW_028097389.1, from coordinate 1,581,775 downwards.
ATATTATTTAGTGCTAAAAAAAATCAGTTTTCGAGCCATGAAAAGACATGGAGGAAACTGAAACTCACATTACTTGGTGAAAGAAGTCGATCTGAAAATGTTACATACTTTGACTACAACTCTATGACATTCCAAAAAGGAAAATTATTGAGACAGCAAAAATCCATACAGTGATTGTTAGGGGCTGGTGGGGTGTAGGGATGACCAGGGGGAACACTGAGGGTTTTTAAGACAGTGAAAATAATTTGTATGCAACTGTAATAATGGATATATATTACTACATGTCTGTCCAAAACCATGATATGTACAGTACCAACAGTGAACTGTAATGTAAACTTTAAATTTTGGGTGATTATGATATGTCAATTATGTTCTTCAATTATAACAACTGCCCCACTCTGACGGAGGATGTCGACCGTGGCGGGAGGCTATGCATGTGGGGGGGAAGGGTGTGTATGGAGAATCTCTGTACCTTTCTCTCAACCTTGCTCTGAGTCTAAAACTTACTCTAACACATAAAGTCAAGAACAATCTCAATAGCTTTCCATTCTCTGAGAAGTACATCTGAAATCATTAACATGAACTATTAGGCCTTTGGTGAACAACATTCCCCCTGTGGATCTAATTCCATCTTACTCCACCTTTGGCCTCTCTCAGTGCAGTTATTTTATCAATGTTTTACATGCGCCGAGCTCTTTTTCTGCCTGTGAACCTTGTGCGTGGGGTTCATTTTGACTAAATAGTCACCTTTACCTATTTCTCCTTTACCAGGTATCAATTTTGTATCATTTTTCCCAGAGAGGCATATTCGAACCATGCAGTCTGTAATATCATCTTTTTCTTACATATGATTTATCATAAATTGTGATTTCACATTTGGTGATTTATTTATGTCTCCACTGTACTAACTGCCTTAGTTGACAAGATCTACGTCTGTTTGTCCACAGGTATATGTACAGTATGTCCTAATTTAATAATCAGCCCAGAGTCACTCAAAAAAATAACACTTTTGACTTACTGACTGAATATTAATTTACTGTCAGTAAATTTCTTTCAAATAATTATCTTGTCCTTATAGCAATCATGGCTAGCAGGTTATTAATATTTATATGTTGTATATACAAAAGATCTGAATATTGAAAAGCATCCTAAATCCCAGAGTAACACAAATTCAGATAGTAAAACAAATTTAAATTCTCATTTCCCATTAACACCAGTGGTATTTATTTCTATTCTTTTGAAAATCTATTAAATTGGATCAGTTAAGATGTCATAGCACTCAATGTTTGAGCTGTCTATAAAAATCATTGTAATTTTAAGATTAACAGGTTTTAATTTTTAGCATGAGTGGCATAAAGGATTTTTAAAATTCTTCAGCTTTTTGCTGTTTATTTATTAATTATACTGCCATCTACTTCATAATTATTTTGACATCAAGTCTTGAAATTGGACAAAAGATTTAAGTGTGTGGAGTTATACAAATAAAATAAAAATATGGAGAATAGGATAACAAGATAATATTTATAGGTTGTATATCAAATTTAATATGAAAAATGTATACAAGAAGTGACCCGAAGATTAAAACACAACTCACAAGAAATATAGCACAGGATTTTGAGAGAAATGGCTCTCCTGGGTCACCACAGAGAGGATGCTGTGTCAATTAATGAATGACATCCTCAACACCAGTTCTACAGAAAATACAATAATGAGTTTCATGGAGAATGTATATATTCGGTGCCTGTCAATAAAGGCTGATGGAATGAAAGCAAAATTAGTTCTATGCAGAACAAAAATGATGCAGTCCCAGTAAATGCTGAGTCACCCCTGGGTTTTAGTTCAATCATCTTATTTGAGCAAACACAGAATGGTAAGTTAAATACAAACACATGGTGATCATTCTAACTGCATTATCCCAAGCAATAGGTCTCTTTAAGTGTGGTGGACTCTGGCCAGTAGGATCCACCTGTTGTGGCTGACAAGGAGAATAAATGCACAGGTGCCAGCAACCCTGTGGAGAAAAAGAGGACGGCACGGCTGCTCAGTCAAAGGGAGAGGGCCTATGGGTGCCTCGGCCACTCTCTCAAGAGGGGAGCGCCCCGACCCTTGCCTAGACAGGCTTTTATTGTTTTCCTGGGGTCTTACATCAGAGAAAGGTTTATTACCTATTACATAGAATATTATTATCTACATTTTAGGTACAATCAAGGAAATGAAAATAACACGCAGACAGGGATGGCGATGAGCTGATTAGCTCTGTCCTTGGGAAAACTCATATAGGCTTTGGATATTAGCCTGAAGATAGACAATACACATTTGTCGTTTTATACCAGGGTGATGGATTTTTAGCAAGAGCGAGCCATAACAGTCTGTATGCATTTTCTAAGCCTGATTCCCACAGGAAAACTCAGTTTGAAGGTCTGGCTCCTGCCCACCACTTTGCTTCTGTAGGTTTTCCATACAGAGCTGAGTCACATTTGCCAGGCCAAGACAAACCGGTCCCCTCCACTCAAGCATCCAAGTTAAACAGTTATTACTATTTTACTAAGTTGAATAGTTATTATTATTTTACTAAGTTAAATAGTTATTACTATTTTACTAAGTTAATGTTTTTTGCGACCTGCATATAATAGAACAAGAGACAAGAAGAGCAATTTCTCAGAGGAGCTTTGTACGGCTAACATAAGGTCACCACAGTGACCTTATGTCATACCATGGCTCCTTATTCAATTCTAAGATGCTAAAAGGATTCCTTCATGAGTGGTTTTTACCCTTTGTATGACTATTAATACCCTGTCATATTTAATTTATATCTGATAAACTATAGTTCTAAGAGTTTATTTGAAACACTGGTGCTTTTATTTCATGTTAATCTTGTGTTACATATGATGGCCATTTGGTTTTCAGAAAGAAAGTTTTATTGTATTGCGAGGTCAAAACCATTGTATTTAATCTGAACCAATGCAGTCTCATTTTTTCCCGAACTCTCAAATTTTGCTAGGAGAACACCACAGTATATAATAGCAACTGAATTCACAATCACTGTTTCAAGTCAAATACAATTTTATTAAGTGATTAACTTGAGAAATCCTGACTGAAGTAAAGAATTTAATGGAGAATATTAGAGGACACCATGTACTATCTGGAAAACTAGAAATGAAATGATTTGGTGTATCCATTAGTCTTGTATCAAAGCTTTAGAGGCTTAGGGTCTCCTGTGTATCAAGAAGGAGACAAAAAGAGAAGAGGAGGACAGGTCGTTACAATGCTACCACCCCAAATAGGGCATTATACCACTAGGTAGGTATTTACCGATGATAAATATTAAAAACTCTGATTTATGCTCCCAAATTTGGGTTGACAAAAATTCTGCTTTAGTTTTATATATTACCTCCTAGAGTCAGATTGCTAAAATGTGAGGTGTTTTGGTTGGAAGAAAAGCCAAACATCCCATAACTATTACAATACAGAGTGAAAGCTATTTCTGATACAAGTTATATTTTTTAGGAAATTTGACTAGAGGTTGTAACAATAGATTAAATGTGGTTTATTTTTTCCCAGTGTCAGTGGATAGTTTTATAATTGATTTAATAGACCACCAACTTTATTCCCTCCTTCCCTGCATTGGAATTTGATGTTGTTTCCTTGCATACGGAAATAATGACAAAGCTCATCAGAATAAGCTACTCCAAAAAGAGAACTAACCTAACAGCTCACTTTCTTTCACCAAGCAAACCATGCATGTATTAGACTGTGTGGTTAGTCACTAAGAAATTCAAAGGAGAGTTTGAAGAATGTGGGCAAACCCAGGGTACTGTGAAGCTGAGCTGAGATGCTGCCTGATTGTTTAAGGATTCCTGGGGCTGCATCTCTTGGTCACTGGGTGGATCTTGACATGGGGGAAGATTTTAGCTACTGCCACGTGGAGAGGTGGAAAATACTGAGCTGTCTCAGGGGAAGTGCACAGGAGTCAGAAGGCAGGAAAGTAGGAAACATTGCTGAGAGCATCTGCCTCAGGAAGGACTCGAACTCCCAGAGCACCAGCCCAGGGCGCACATGACTGATGTGATCCTGCCTGTTCTCTTTGGCACAGCAAGTGACAGCATCTCTGCCACCTATTGCAGAGGTGCAACCCTCCGAAGTGGCTTTCCCCACCTTACCTTGGTCCCTTTGGGCAAAAGCTTCCTATTCAAATGCATGCACAGGTCGAGTCCACACAACCTGTTTGGCCCTAGCAACAGCCTCAGCATACTTATTGCTGCTCTCGGGACCACAGCCCAAGCTCATCTCACCAGCAGGTATGCCGGAGGCCACAGTGTCTTAGCCAGTCTTGGCATTCTTATCAAACTTGTCGTCAATGACAGAGTCAACAGGCGAGGTAGTCTTCACCCCATTCTTCTCAACTTTGGATATCAGGTCTGTGAGAACCTTGGCTCCCTTTTCAACAAACATGAAAGTGCCAATCTCCATGTTGTTGAGCATCTAAGGAAGGTAGAAACCACCCCACCATCAGTAATGATCTCAGTGGCTTTGACCAGCACGTTAGTGGTCAGCTGAATCTAGTCTGTAACTGTAGCTCCACCCAGGATAGCCAGGAAGGTCTGCTCTGGGCTCTCCAAGGCTATATAGTTCAGCTCCTTCTTCATCAAAACATCTCTAGCTTTCTGTGGCAGGCTGACTCTCACCATGGAGCTATGGGCCTGGTGAGCAGTGCCAAAAGCCATCATGCACATAGACATCCCCTAGCTTGAAAAGTGTGGCTCAGAAAACTTCTATTTTAGCAGGCTAGGCTCAACCTTGCTCCCAGAAGCATCTTTTCCTTCTTCCTCCACAGAAAAGCGAGGGTTTTCCAGCAGGATGACAGACCAGTGGCTGGATCAGCACAGGCTTTCTCCACTTCAAGGACCACCTTGTTATTCAAGGGGGAAAAAAAGTCCTTGCCCAGCAGAGATTTGAGATCAGCAGCAATTGACTTCACAGAGTACTTGTGAGGTACGGGGACACCATCAGGCTGGCCTAGGCCTAGCCCCCTAGGGGGCTCATGAGAAGAACTGACTTGGCTCCCTTGTCCAAGTAGAATTTGATGCTTAGGGTGGAACCTTGATCCTCTGGTTCTATCATCCACCTGTTCTTCATAGGAACATGGAAGTCCACTCTCACAACAACCCACTTCCTTTTTGCACTCAGCTTGACCAGAGCCAGTTGGTTAGATGGTGACAGCTCGGCAATGCAGCAGCAGGAACAGGCGTGGGGTAGAGAGGGCTGGTCTCAGACGGCAGCCAGACAGCAGCTGGTGCTGGATTGCATGTGGTTTAAATGGAATGTTTTATAAGCCTTTAATAAAGCCATGAATAAAAATCATTTAGGAACAAGGAAACTAGGCTAAAGTTAATTTTAGCTTCCCTCATCATTTTAAATTATTGTTTCCCAAAATGAGAGCTGTTGAACCAGTAAGGCATTTCTGATGTCTTGTGCACATGACAAATAAACATGTTTTTAAATGCATTTGGAAACAATGACAAACAATGAAGACAACTTCTTGTAGTTCTAAAGCTAACAAAGAAGAAAAATTATTTCAGCAGCATATGGTAGAAATAGATTTATTTCCACAGAAGAAAAAAAGAAATGATTGACAATAGATTCAATTTATAAACATATGCATGGAAAATGTGTGATAAGTCAGTAATTAAATTGGAGACAATAGCACGTTCCCAAGTGTAAGTGGCACAAAATGTTATCAACAGCTTGGTGAAATCATTGAACTTGACACATCAATAATAATATGAGTAAATAGGTATGGATAAATTAATTTTTCAAGCTGTATAAAGAGAGGATAGGGAGGGAAATAAGAGAATATAAGTATTCAATAACTACTGATGTTTTTATTACCTGTTCTTTCTAAAAGTGGTAAGTAAATAAAGAACAATATCACAATAACATTTTTTCAGGTTACCTATTATTGGCAGAATACTTTCGTGGCTAGAACATTAATTTGTTTAATTAGCCAAGATTACTCAAAGGATGCTTCATAGTGGATCTAAACTGGATTCGCCTGTTGATTCTACCATTAATTACCAGAGAAAACTAAAAGCAAGTTACTTAAATGCATCTGAACTATACATGTATTATTTTCTCATCTTAATATGGAGACATCATCAAACACAGACATAGGGTTATTGTAAGAATTAAAACATCACAAACTAAAAAGTTCATTACATACTGGTTACTCAGTAATTTTTAACTCCATCTTTCTTCACTCTTACCTATACAAATAATCCAATGAAATAATTAATTTTCACTATAAAAATAAAAGTCATTTGTTTAGTCTATCCACTCTGGGCTAGTTTCTGTGTATACTTACATTAGTAGGTCACTGACAAAATCAAAGTAAAAGAAACAGACAACAACAAAAAATCTAAATGAGAGGTAGTTCTTATTTGAGCATCATTCATATATGTGTTATCTGAGGCCTGAAACTTCCCACCCCCAATTTTTTTTGTCATAGTGATTTTTTTGATCCTTTGGAGCCTTTCTAGTTAAATTTGTAGTTAATGGGCTTCTTTAAGCTGGAATCTTGGGAAAAAGTCAAATTAGAAAGATCTGAATCACAGTGTCATAGTGTGTGGTGACACATGCGAAGTTATCAGTACATTTTGAAACACAAAATTTATACTATTTACACTATAACTGTGCTTCACATTTTACAGTGAACCTAACCTCATCATTAGACATTATGTTTACTCTCGACATAAATGGCCTTCTTACTTTTCACATGTACGCTTAACCAGCTGATAGTCTTTTGATGTATACAAAATACAGGTAATTCCTGGATTAATAATTTCTCATCTACAAATACTTTGGCCTAAATAATGTTGCTTATTACACATCCCTTTAAACTTCATTTATGTTTCTGTATGTCCAGAAATTGTCTTTTTTTCATACTGGTAAGTGGAGGCCACTCCTTGTTAATGTAGCACAAAAAACAGATGGTTCTATACTGAGTTTCTTCATCACATTAATTCACACCAGCTTTGTTTACCTTCTCTCTCTTTTTTGCCGACTCCAAACTCATCAGCAAACCGTATGCCTGTGTCTTGGAAACAACACAGACTTTTCCCACTCTCACCACCCACGCCATTAACACCTTGGTCTAAATCACCACCATCACTGTCTTACAAGAGCCTCTGACTGTATTCCTTGCTACCACGCTTGCTTAGACTTCTGTTGTCTATCTTCTACATCCTGGTCTGAGTAATTTTTTTAGTGTGACACCTGTCACTTTTCTGCTTAAAATACTTAAATAGCTTCCCTCTCTCTCTTTTTTCTGAACCAAAGTCCATCTTTTTTTACCAGTTGCAGCTGTATGTAGTTCCCACTTTTGGGCAAAGTCTTTTGATTCTTGTTTCCCCCAATTGGTGAAATGAGAAAATCTGTGCAATTACATTTCTTTTACTTTTAACAAAATCATAAAAAAGAGAATCCAACATTATTGATGAGAGTAAACAAAGTAATCAAGTAAAACTAGTAGTTAATTCTGTAGTATATTCTTAATTCACCAGAATAAAAAGTAACATCAAATATAGATCATACCATGTCAGTCATTCTTCTTCAGTCAAAGCACTAGTGAATATTAAAAATTATATCTTTTAAGTTTCAATGAAGACTTCTGTGTTTCATTTTTTACTTAAGACAAAAATTTCTGAATTATTTTAATTTTTATAGGCCAATGTATGTAAAATATTTCAGGTTAAGTCTTATATTTACTACAACTAAAAGTAGACCAGTTTTATGTTTGTAATAATACCAGAAGCAGAATGATGGAATAAAAATAATTTTAAAATGACATTTTACGCTTTACTTTATGGAAAAACATAGGAGGGAGAACAAGAATTCAATTCTTCTGTGTAAGAATAAATATAAATTTTTAAATATAATCAACTTACGCTTCAAAAAAATCAGCTACAAATCTGGAGTTTATATGTAAGGGGGTGTGTTTTTCAATACTATGGATAAAATCCCTATAATAATCCCAAATGAATATTAATATTATTATATGTGAAGAAATAGTTGAATATAAATACATCTTGATATTCATGCTTAGCAGAAAAAGAGCATTAAAGAAAATATGAACATAAAGATGTTCTCATTTGTATGAATTCAAATAGAACAGTATTTTCCAAGTACAGAGGCTCTTTCCATTTCTGGTTAGAATCGTTTTTGCAGCTCAAGCGCCTTTGTCCGATCCTGTTGAAATGCATCCTGCCAAATAATTCTCCTATAAAAGTGGCTCATTAAATATTCATATCCTTGCGCCATAGGATTTTTTTCTATTTGCATTTCATTAAACTACATATTCAAATAACCCCCCTATGCCAGCAATCTGAATATTCTCACCTTCGTATTTTCTTTAGCATACATGGGAAGATGGGAGATTTGGAAGAGCAATGCCGTTGCTTACAGAGACTGTATCTCAGTCCTGAGTCTCTTGACAGCTTTAAATTCATTCTGACATGCAAATCCCTGAGGTTAAAGTCTTATTTAAAGTTCACATTTGAGTTTATAATGATTCTGCTTCTGTGCTTACATCAATTTAATAAGAGTATGAAATATAAAAGACCACATAACCTTTTACATCTAAACCAGATTACATTATATCTGTGGTTAATAAGCATTGCTCCATGGTAAATGGCACTCTGCCTGACAGTTCCTTAGTGTCATTCACATAAGTGTTAAATCTCCACATACACACGTGTCAAAGCATTTTCTCTACCTTATAAATACTATTCTTATAACAAATGGTGTAGCATCTGTGAATTGATAATAAAGTCATCCTGGGATTTGGGAAAGAATTCACAGGCACGTAGTTAAAGGACTTAAATCATCAACCTAACTTATACGGGGCCTCCCAAATGCTGTGTTCCCAAAAGGTGAATTTTCAGCTGAGCCTGCAATGTCAGTTTAGGATCCATCAGTATATTGTGAGGTTGAAATATCTGTTTGACCAGTAATGAACAAGACCGACCTCACAATCTGCTGAGTGTGGAATCAAATCAAACTGCCAAGCTATGACAGCTATAGCTAATAGTTTTTGTTGAATAAATGCTCAATTGGAAAGAAGACAATGTTAACCAATCTACGCTTAAAACTTCTCCATTGTCCATTTTTTCACTTCAGTTCAATAACTGAATCTTGATTACATTAATGTGTGTCTCTTTGTACATTCTCTCTGATGTACAAAGGTCATTCTGCCATTCTTTTCAGATATTCCTGCCAAGAGGAAACATTAGTGTTTTCCATGCCTCCCACAATCTCCACAATCTTAAAAATTGTTCTGCTTCTTCTCTTTTAACAGTCTTTGTTTTAAAGATCTTTCACAACAAAACAACCTGTAACATCACAAGGAATTTGTAGTCTTCCTTCCTTCTAACCTTTCTTTTACATTTTCCTTCCTTCCTTCCTTCCTTCCTTCCTTCCTTCCTTCCTTCCTTCCTTCCTTCCTTCCTTCCTTCTTTCCATTTGCCCTTCCCAAGATTTTGAATTATTGTGTATTAGACATAGGGCCAGATACTAATAATAAAGCTTTGAATGATAAACAGTTTCTGTTTTCAAGATTTTAGCCTTCACCCTGTCCCTTGTATTCTTGGAAGATTCATCATCCACATGAAAGTGTCTGCTACAGAACAGACACACAGGGGCCCGGACTCCGGAGGATGGTATAGTAATACCGTCCTCACCACCTACTGGGCTTGACTTGTCCGCTGCCAATTGGAAAGACAACTCTCAATGCCACAGATTTGTGAAGAGGAAAGGAAATGTTTATTGAATGCTATAAGACTTAAAGTAGTGACCTAACATTTTCATTAAAATATCAAATTCCTTTAGGATATCCACCTACACACACACACACAGTGCTCCCTTCTCCCCCTGTCCTAATTCAGGGTACCATAACTCAGGAAAAGAAGCAAAAGTCCAGGATCCAGGTTCCTGCCACTGTCCTCTGTGTCGCCACCCAGGCAAGATCTCTAATTAATCCAAAAACATGTGGCACCTTCTCATGGTCCACTGGCATGAGTTTTTTGTACCCATTTTTCCAGGCAAAGTCTCTCCTGCTTCCCAGGACACATGGCCAAAAAGAGCCTACCAAAGCCACATGGGCCTCTTCTACCAAAGCTGCAGGGGTCCCCACTCTTGCCAAAGCTCTGTGGTTCTCTCTTCTTCCACCAGAGCCAAGAGGGGGGTCCTCACTCTGCCAAAAGTACATGGCTCTCTTCTTTGCATGGCTGCGGGGGTCCCAATGGCTGCTGTTTAAATCCCTGCGCCAATCTTCCTTCGTACCCCATTTCCAACTCCTCCCATAGTCAGTTACACCTGCCAGCATTCCTGTATTATTCCAAGTTTACTGGGCTGCCATTGTAAATCTAGGCAAGTATGGCCCCATGTCCTGGAGCCAATCTTCTTCAAGCTCCCACGCAGGCGCTGTAACTTGGGGGACCTGCCCCTCAGTTACATTTTAGTAGGTGGAGTGACTTCCATCCCTCTGGCTCCAAGCCTGGCCACAGCTATTTAACATATCCAAGTGACCTGCCAAAGGCTATAGATATGTTAAATGACCAGGCCATGGATTAGCTTCAAGGCTGTGGCTATACAAAACAGCCCTGCATGTTCCTGGTCTATGTGTCCCTTCCCCCAACTCACACCTGTGGGGGAAGGGGTGAGGACATCTTATATGTCTCTCCAACATTCCTATACACCTTGACTTCTGGACCCCATTCCAAATCCCTTTTTGCACGCCCCCCCACCCCCTTGGCTGCACCCTGCCTGTATCATGTCTACTGTAGTCCTGGTTCCTTGCTTTCTTGGTCAGTTCAAGCCTAATCACTTCTCTTGCCAATTCATTCCACTTTCCTTTTTTATTCCCACTCTCCACATTCTTGTTTAGACTATCACCATTTGCTTCATTCTTCACAGTTCACCTCAGTTACTTCTCCATAAAAAAATGGTTGAATTTCAACTCTTAAACCCCGAAGCATTTTCTATCTATTTTGTCATAAACTGCATACCCGAATTAAACAGATAATTATTAAGTGCCTACTTTGTGCCACTCAATTGTTACCTTTCATTATCAGCCTCTATACTCATCATGAACTTCTCATATGCAGATTTGCCCAAAGGCCCTTTAAATCTGCAGTTCTGTCTTGCAAACATTCTTGCTAACTATTCAGTTAATATTTTTTGAAGTAAATTTATCTTGTTTAAAGCAACGCTAGTGGTGTTAATGATAACATCATCCATTAAGTTATTAATATACCTAGCATGGTCCAAATTATTCTAAAACAAGATTTTATCACTTGCATCAAGCAAAATAGATTAACTAACATCCCATTAAAAATCAGTATTACCTTTGTCTCATGTATCTTATACTCATATAACAAAATGAATATAGTTCTATAAATATAAAACTACTCATATAAATAAATGAATATAGTGGGATAGTTATCATAGTAATTTATAGTCACCAGGAAAGGCAGCATTTGAATCTGGGAAGAACAATATTTGATTGTCAAACTTCTGCTGTCAAATGTTCCAGCTCGATGAACATTGGCCATGACAGAGTGCTAAGGCCTGGAGTAACCTTTGTCCCTTCCACAACTCTGTAAAATTTCCAAGACTGTGACAAAAGTCTAACTAATCTTAACCTTTCCTTCACTTCTTAAAGCTCTCCATGGCGATGACTGTACCTTATCACTCCTGGAAATCACAAGTCTCCTTTCTTCTGTTCATCAAAGTAGATACTTTGAACTACTCACAGTGAAAAGATTAATAAACTCCTTTAAAAGTATATTCCTAAGAAAGGAAAGAGCTTCTATCAAAGTTCAGAAAATGCAAACTAGATACTCTTAAATTGCTACTTCAGTAAGACATAATACTTAAAAATTTGGCAATCTAAAGAACCATAATGTACTTCCCTTGGGTTGCTTAGGAAATGGGTTGCTTCCATTGAAACAAAAAATTTCATTTCTGACACAAGAAAGAAGCATAAAAAAACCAAAACGGCTGGATCTAAGTCTTTCATGATGGTATACTTTTTATGTTTATATGCAAGTTTAATGTTTACATATTTAAAATTACGGCTGTTCCTATGTTACAAGTAGGCTCATTTTTTGTTCTATACATCTACACTTCATTTTCTTATACACTGAATAATTAAATAATTTGTCCAAGACTGTATAACAGAAAGTTTCTATATATGACATGTATTTTAAAGCTTTCAGCATGGATTGTCACAAGCGAAATGAAGCCAGTCTCCTCCAGCCGTTCCTAGTGAGCATAGCACCAAGCCTCTGCCCTGTGCTCTGGTTCCTTTGGCTGGAATCCAAGATACTACTATATTTTTTTAAATTGTCAAAACAATGAGGCTTTGAGAAAACAGTTGAAGGGGTAGAGGAGAAAAACTGTATAACCTTTTGGCACGTGAGGTAGCTCACAAGAGAGGTGGCTTGTTAGCTCCCTAGATATAAAAATAAATCTAAAATAATAGGGTTTTGTTAACTTATTTCACAGTATTGCATTGTTCAAATGAGAAAATTTAGCTTGAGTTATAAGTAACGGGTTATTACTTATGTATTCATTCATTGGTTGCTTCCTGTATGCGCCCTGATGAGAGACAGAGCATAAACCTGGGTGTATCAGACTGACACTCCAACCAACTGAGCTACTTGGCCAGGGCCCCAGTAGGGCTCCTTGCATTTTTTACAAGATTAACTGCAAACCTCACACTATAAGGTTTGATGGAGTAATGATGTGCCTTTTTTAAACATAAAATCTACTTCATTTTGTCTCCTCTTTCCTACACAGGATGCCCCGCTTTAAAATAGAAAATGAAGGAAAGAAAGCCCATTTCTAAGAAAAAAGTACTCAGCATAGCAACTTAGATATAAAACAGACTTGAAAACTAACTGAATTTTAACTAACTGTGATTAATATATTAAAGGCTCAAATAGAAAAGATGGGCAGCATGAAAGATCAGATGAATAATTTAAGCGTAGAGATGAAAACTATGAGAATAACCCTAATAAATGCAAAAAAGGGAAACCACAATATGAGGTAAAGGAGACCCTCAGTGGCTGTAGTTGGCTTGACCTAACTTGAGAGAGAATCAGTCAAGTTCCAGAAAGATCCCTGAAGGACAAGAGAGAAAGAATGAGGCAGAGATATTTGAAATATTATAGTAAAGTATCTGCCAAAATTAATGACAGAGAATTCTGACAAATAAAATCAGCTCAAGAATATTGAGAAAGATGAACAGCAACAAAATTTACCAATGTATGTCATACGCATTTTGGTTTCAACAAGAGTAACAAAACCTTAAAGGTGCATAGGGAAAAAATTCACATGGCTGGTTGATATTCTTATAACATAAGGCCCTCAGAATTTTATGGAGATTTCTCCAGAAATGCTTAATAAAGAAATGAGTTCTGCTTGAAAAACACTATAGAAATATAAATATGTTACATATTATATATAATATATATATATGTAAATTTGTTGTATATAAGGTAAACATATATAACAAATATATGCATATATATATAGCACAAATATTTTATATAGTTCTATTTCTTCCTATATATGAGAATATATATAATTTGTTATATATAAAATAAATATATAACAGATATATCTACAATATATAATATAGATATATTTTATATAGGCATAATATTTGCATTCCTTCCTGTGCAGGCTCTGGTGAACATGGGCATTTGAATTGCCATTGCTTTTCAAGAGTCATCACCATAGTGATATCTCCCCTCTGTGTGGAAACTGGAATAACAACAAAAATCTGCTTTCTCTTTCCACCAAACAAATGCTATTTATGAACTGCAAAAGTCGCAATCTCCATAATCTGTGGTGAGAAGTGGGGTAAATAAGAAAGTTCTTGAGGAAACCTGTAAAAAGAAAAAAATTTCATCTTTTCAGGAGATTTCATTATCCCTTTACTCCTAAGCGGTCCCAACCACAGTCTCAGCAGCCCCTTGCAAACTGGCTCTCACACGCGGAATATTGTTAGTGGTTGGGGACTTGCCTGACACTTTTCTGTGCTTTGAGTTGTCTCGCAGAGCATTGACTTAAGATATGTTGAGCAAAATGGCTATAAGGTACCTGAAACTGAAAGGTGTTACGTAAGGGATGACTTTTCTTACACATTTATTTTAAAGGCATATTTACCAGAGGACTTTACAAGTAGACCCACGTCAGTTTTGTCTGCTTACATTTGATCCCATGGCAGTCAGGAGAAACAGATATCCCCTTATAAAAGCACTGCAAAATTTTACCACATCTTTAGAGTTGACATAGTACAAGTAATAATAATCAATACATAAGGCAGCTTAATGGATTAAGGTTTATTCATGGTAAAATGTACCTAACTCAGAAGTATGTACACACAGCTAGAAGCATGTACACATATAAACCTTCACTTAATTATTGTCTTTCTGGTTATGTTACTTTTGTTCATTTTGGGTTGTTTGGAGATAGGATAGAGAAGCCCATCTGAGAGAATATTTTTTAATTCATGCTGGGCTTTTTATCTAGAGCACAAAATGAACATGATAGCTATCATTTATTATTTTAAGATTTTATTTATTTATTTATTTACTTATTTATTTATTTTTACAGAGAGGGGAAGGGAGGGAGAAAGAGAGGGAGAGTAACAATGTGTGGTTACCTCTCACATGCCCCCCACCAGGGACCTGTCCATAACCCAGGCATGTGCCCTGACTGAGAACAGAACCGTGACCCCTTGGATTGCAGGCCAGCAGCACTCAATACACTGAGCCGCACCAGCCGGGTGGTATTTTGATTAGTACACAATTCGACAGCTAGTGGATAACAGAAAAAGGAAAGAAAAAATGTTGAGTTTTAAATGAGAAATGTGCATGAGTTTATTTTCAAAGGCCCTGTTAAAAGTTCTTTCAAAAAAAAATTAGAGATTCACTGACTTCCTTTGAGAAAACCGTGAAGGCTTCAATTACATGGACAACTCTACACACACACACTCCATCTCAAATGCCCCCACATAAAAACACATGCAATGAGTTTTTCTGATTTATTTCACTGAAAGTGCACTTCAGCCTCATCCTCCATGGTGTGTGTTATTCTCCATGGTGTCATCCTCTAGGCATGCTCCTTACTGAGTGACAGCCTTCACTCATGACCTTCTCCCAATTGTCACCTTGCTAGTGCTGACAAAAGAGCCATTTCCCAACAGAGGCATCCTCTGACTTTCATCTCACTTTCTGATTTAAATTATGCAACTCCCCTCCACCTTTTTATCATGATTGGCCATGACTTATTCACCTGTCTATGTTTGAACGCCAGTATCCCTGTCCAGATGGTGAGCTCCAACTTGATACAATTATCACGTACTTGGTGAACCGTGTTCTCCAGTTAGTGTAGTTGGGCCTGGTAGAGATGCTGGCACACAGAATACACTGTCCTGCTCCTTGCCTAATCTCCTCACTGGGGGCAAGAGAATCGGGCCCAAACATGGGCTTCCTCACTTTCTCACTTTCTAACCAAACTGTTGGCAATTATTGCCAGCTCCCCCTTAAACTATATTCTACCTTAAAATATGCACTATATTTTGCTCATTTGTTTGTTTTGTTGATTAGGTCCAGAGACTTGGGAATAAAGAACAGATGGATAGTGAGCAGAGGAGAAGGGGAAGGTGGGTAATGGGAAAGAAGAGAAAAGGGCAAGCAAAGGAACAGGAATAGAGGGCTCATGGACACCTATGAGGAAAGGGTATAGACTGTGGGCATGGGAGTTGGGGTAGGGGCGAGCAATGGGGAAAAAGCAGGACAGCTGAAACTGAACAACAATAAATAAATTAAAAAAATTTAAACACACACACAAAATATGCACTATAAATTATACATTAGAGTTCTTTTCATTCCTTTTAACCCTAAATGTGCTAATCCAGCCCTTTATCACCAACTGCCTAGGTTACTGAAATTGTCATCTCAATAGTCTGCTTTCTTCTGGCTCCCAATCACCAAAATTTTTTCAGAGAAACCATGGTAATCATCTAAAAATGTAAAAATGGTCATGTTGCTCCTCTCTTTAAATCTCTCCTGTGTGCCTGGATGACACTGGAAATGAAAATTGCTCTTGGGGATCTGCTTCCTATTCCGGTTTCTGTCTCACAGCTCCTGCTTTTGTACTCCCACCCCAGGGATATTCTTGGATGGACCTAGGGACACCCCCTGCAGGGCCGTTGCAGGTACCGCTCCAGGTGCTGTGACCAATGACTCACGTGGGCATTAGGTCTCTGTTTCAACATAACACCATCAGACAAATCGTGATTGTCCATCCTTTCCAAAGAAGTTCCTTTGCACAATCATCGCTTCCTGGCTTTATTGAAATATTGGCATATCACATGCTTCATTTGTTTTTGTTTCATGCAAGTTCCTTTTCTCTGGGATTGAGTGTTTATTGCTTTATTTTTGCCTCTTTTCAATAGAATATAAGCTTTTAAGTGTATCGACATCTGTTGTGTCCTATTTTAATTCACATGAAATTTCTAAGCAACCATAAGGTTCTTAGTGAATACTGTGAAATGAAGAAATAAATGTCCAACAAACAGTTCTTTGAAATATGAATGAATATGTTATTGAAATAATGCCTGCATAAATGATTCAACAAACAAATGAGGTGGTACAAGCTGTCATTCTCTTTGGCAGGCGATATGCTCTAAACAAGGATGAACAAACTTCCAAGTTGAATGTTCAAGTCTATTAAATATGCATCTATGAATCAAGTTTTATTCACATGTCCTTAATATTTACATGTTATATTACTCCATTTTTTTATGATATCACCTATCTTCCTCATTAAAAAAAAGATGCTGAATTTTTACAGGCTACATGCCTTGCCCAATAGTTTTTCCAAGCATACAAGATCCTCTATTATCTGGCTAGGATCTGCTCTCTTTATCTTATTTAATGAAAAGCTCGTATATCTCTTTTGAATCATCCAAAATATTAAATCATGCTGACACCAAGCACCCATATCTTAGTTTCTAATACCATCCTCCAATGAAAAAAAAATGGAGCTCTTTTTGAAATGACTGCTCTTAGGGCTGGAGCAGGCAAGATGAGAGATGGTACTGGAGCATCTTGTCAGATCAATCAGTGAGCAAGAAAATGTTCAACAAAAAGTCACCATGATAATAAAAATACATCCAAGGGGCCAACCAAAAGACTCCCAATAGCCAAAGCCAGAACAAGTTTTGCATAAATTAACTAGAATTGGATTATAATCAAAATTATAAAATACATTTCCTTGAACTCATAATGATATACACAATGGTTGAATAAATGAATAAATGGGGACAAAGAGACAATCCCCTGTGCAGAAGAATTTCAAGACATATATGTATCTACTCTGCTCTCAAGGACAAAGAACATAACTGTACACCTTAAATATAGGCTATGTATAGGGATTACTTTGCAAAAGGTACAGGATAATAAGAGGATGGAGCAGAATATCTTTACAGTGGGGAGATCTGACAAACACTACCTCAGTCAAAGGTTCAAGGTTAATATCAAGAGATGTCATGTTACTAGCATACACCCTTAATATGATGTGATAAGACTGGCAATTTACCTTTGTAATCTTCCCTGAAACCTAGCACCCCAGCCTAATCAGGACAGAAATATGAAAAAGAGAGGAATCTCTACAAAATATCTGACTGGTACTCCTCAGAGCCCGTCAAGGTCATCAACAACAAGAAAAGTCTGAGAAAGGGCCATGGTACAAATGAGGCTCAGGAAACATAAGGGCTAAATGCAATGTGGTGTCCTAAAGATGAGACCCTGGAACAGAAAAATGCATTATTAGGTAAAACTACAGTAACTAAAGGAACTTAAAGTATAGGTTATAGATAATAAGAATGTATCAATAATTATTTATTGGTTGTCACAATGTGCCATTTCGATGTAAATATTAATGATGAGATATTGGGTATGCATATATGGGAGCTATACTATCTTCACAACTTTCCTGTAATTCAAAAATATTAAAAGAAAATAACTTATTTGGAGCCTACAGATGATACATGATAAAATGCTAAAAGGAATTTGGAACTAGACATGAATTCAAAGCCCATCATTTATCTGTAAAGAAAGTAAGGCCAAAAATCTTTCTTAACTACCTGGAAAATCTTAAAAACCCTTTTACTTCTAAGCATTGCTCTGAAATGTAGACACTTTATTTTGACTTGTGTTTGCCCACTTCAATTCCAAGCATGTTCCCTAATGAGACGACTCTAGGTAACAATCTTGTTCAAGTTGTATGAAGCTTGATAGGTTAGTGAACTGATCTTTGAAGAGCTCAGACATAGGCAACTCTACTTAAAGAGGTGTTCTGCTTTGGTGGCACCGCACGTTGAATATTTTCAAATCAAAGAGCATTCTTTTCCTTTTTCTTTTTTTTTAAATATTTTATTTATTTATCTTTTTAGAGAGGAAGGGAAGGAGAGAGGAAAGAAACATCAATGTATGGTTGCTTCTTGTGCATCCCCTGCAGGAAACTGGCCCCTGCCGGAAACTGGCCTGCAATCCAAGCATGTGCCCTGACTGGGAATCGAACCGCGATCGTCTGGTTCGCAGGCCCGCGCTCAATCCACTGAGCTACACCAGCCAGGGCTAGAGCATTCTTTTTCTTGTCATAATTTTACTCACACAGTGATTTTTGAAAGATCCACTAATGTTTCTTACTACTCTGAAATAGAATGATT
Source organism: Sturnira hondurensis (assembly GCF_014824575.4). Taxonomy (NCBI): domain Eukaryota; kingdom Metazoa; phylum Chordata; class Mammalia; order Chiroptera; family Phyllostomidae; genus Sturnira; species Sturnira hondurensis. Next base: position 1,562,973 of record NW_028097389.1, on the reverse strand, counting down.
CACTATTCTAGTTTCTTTTTGAGGAGTGAGAGCTGATTATTACTCAGAATATGCATATAACAAGTATTTACTCAGTTTGTAAACTCCAATATTTTTCCTGGTGAACTCTGTCATTCATGTCACTGGCATGAGCTGTTAGAAAATCCTTTTTGTCCTTCACAGCTTTGTATCAACTGTCTGTTTCACTTTGACCATGGAGACCTGACAACAATGTAGCGTTTCACCCAGGAAACATTTGTTCGTTTTTATTCCTTCTTTACAGAATTGCTTTGTTTCTGGTACTGGCAGAAGAGGAGAATGCTGACAAGATGATGCTGAATCAGACTCAAAGCCAGCCAGTTTGGTCGTTACCTTACGTGCCAAAAACAGCTTCACATTTGGCCTGAAATCAAATAATTGTTTGAAACTTCCTAGTGCCAAAATTCTCTTTAATAATTTATCCTCCTGTCCCTTGTCATCGTCACATCACCACCGCGGAGATGCCACTTTACTAAGCCTTCAGTTTCATGTTATACTCTAAAACATGTGGCTCAAATTAATTGGAATAAATATAAGTACATTTGAAGAGGTATTATGTCCAAGAGTTTTTACACATATCTTCTCTAAATGGGGTTTATGTCATCTGAAGCTTGTAATTTATTTTTAACACAGGGATTTTATTATTAAAAATGTGTTTATAAAATTATTAAAGACAAAACTTAGAATGTTAAGTGATTTCACAAGACTCATGTGAACTCTCATATTTTGTTAAAGATTTTCTGAATTTGTTCATGCATTTATTTTCAGTAAGAGACAGACCTACATGAAATTTCAAGTCCATTAACATTTAGATGGAAAGCTTACTCTTCTTTCCTATGTCAAGAACTGCTTAATATAAAGAGTTACAATTAGCATAATAATCTACAAAACTTGGCAAGCTATATATCAATCTGTTTGGCAATGTACCGAATTATATCTAACCCTCCATGCCAGAATGTTAATGCCTTTGTGTTTGTAGTAATCTCTTTTAATTTGTCATAGTGGCAGAAAGAAATATCTGTTAACATGTATGGTTCTTTATGTAGCAAACAGTAATGTTCTAATTTTGTTTCATTTGTCTGCTAAATCATTGATAGCAACTAATTAATTCATCCTGGTCAGTTTCATTGTTTTTGTGATGTTGTATTATGGTGTTTCGATGTATAGGAACACACACATCACAAGACCACTTTTATGTGACTGAAATATTCCCTGTTTATTTCATGGTAGTTGTTAGAGGCTAGTTCTAGAGATTACAACTGATTGTGTGGAAGTTCAAAGACACTTATTGTACTAAAGAATTCTCCATTGATGCCATACAATGGCTTCACTTTTATTATTAGAAACGCTATTAGTTAGTTGAATGGTCATAATAGAAAATGTGTTGCACATATATTTTTATTTTTATTTTATACATTCGCAATGGTTAATGTAGCACTTTCCTCTCCAAAGATTAAATTATCTAGTTATTCTTTTGATCATTCATCTGCAGCCTCACCTACATTTTTATAGTGCTTTAGCATTGACCGTTTTCCAAAGCAGTTTAGTCATTTGGTCTTCCCAGCCAAGTGGCAAAGGGGCATCTGGATTCAAACAGTCTGAATCTGTTTTTTCACTCTATGTTGCCTGTTGTCAGAAAAATATTTGAAATATGTCACATATGTCATTTTTATATCTAGTTTCTATTGGGGTGATTTGTAGGCAACTAACATGAATAAAATCAGAAAAGGTTTTACACAGTTTTTCTGTATACCAGGGCTTTATTTTTACTTTCTGTCTCCACCCAATAATTGCTCTGCTAAGTTACAGCTGCTGGAGTTTCATAGCAGGGCATACTGACACTCATCCTATGTATGGAAAGCATGGCATGTGTGTGTGTCTCAACTCAGCATATTTAAATTTATGCTAATATATAAATCAATGGTTAACCAACCAAAGTATGTCTTAGACTCAGTTGTAAAGGGTTTAAAAAGATGTAGATGGCCAGGCACAGGCCTGTGGAATTAAAACCCGGAGGAGCAGTTGAGCAGCTAGAAAGGGAAACTTCGTGTCAGAGTAAAAACTGCACCGTGTATGGACCCCTTGCATGGAATACAACTCAGCCGTAAGAAAAGACGCAGTACTGCCACTTGTGAAAACACGGATCCTGAGAATATCATGGTAAGGAAAATAAATCAGACAGAAAAAGTCAAGAACTATGTGATTTGACTCATGTGTAGGATATAAAACTAAGAGCAAGAAATGAAGAAACAAAATCAAACCAACCAGCACTCACAGACACGGACAATAACATGGTGGTTGCCAGAGAAAAAGGGGTGTGGGGCGAATATGTGATGATGGAGGAGGATTTGCCTTTGGGTGGTAAACACACAATGCAGTATACAGATCATGTATCACAGAACTGTGCGCTTGCAACTTACATAATTTTAAAATCAATGTCACCCCAATGATTTATTTAATTAAATTAGAAAAAAAAAGGTATTTTAACATACAAAGCTAAATAGTTAAGGAAGACTTTATTCAAAGCTACTGAATGAGGGGAAAACTGTTGAATTCAACTTCACTGAAACAAAAATTAAGAGAATTTTAAAGGGCTAAATTGTAGAAAATCGTAGGATACCTACATTTGCTTTTTGACCATGCTGAGAGAAACAGAACAGTTTCTCATATATTCCTACAAAAAATAGTTTTGCGACTTGGTGCAATGAGCTCATGAATGTTAAGCTCCTACCCTCCCAGTGAGACTGAAAAATAAGGATACTATCTTCCTTGATGATTGCTTTCAAAGAGATGGCTTTTAGCTTCTTTAGAAAGACATTTCTGTTTGTAAAACAATAAAGAACATATGTGGAGGGTATAATTCAGTGAGTTTTTCATAGATTATAAAGAAAATAATACAAAGGCATGGATAAAAAACCTAGATAGTCATTCAAAACTAAAAGATTATATTATTAAGTTTACTTTAAACATTTTCAGGGTTTTATTCTGAAGATATTTACTAAAATGTTCAAGTTCTTTTTTCCTAATTGAAGTATTAAATTTCACACTTTTTGACTCTTCCATTTCATAAAGTGTGAGACTGCAATCCTAAGTTCTATTGCATTTAATAAAGTTATCATTTACTTGTAGTAAATTGAAAGTTAAACAATAAGGTACTGCAATAGTTAATATGTCTCACCAATCAAACATTTAACTCCTACACTTCTGGCCAAGATGGAGAGATAAGTGGATATGCTTTGCTTCCTTGCACAACCAAAAGAAAGACAACAACACATTTCCAAACCAAAATAACCAGAACTGCCGGAAAATCAAACTGTGTGGAGTTCTGACAACCAAGGACCTGAAGAAGAAATATCCATCCAGACTGGTAGGAGGTGGGGAGATGGGCAGTCGGGGTGGAGAGGACTCACAACAATGCGGCAGCTGGAGGAGCAGGTAGTCCCACATTTGCCTGCAGATAAACTGGGAGGAAAAGCTGAAGAGCCAGACAGACCGAGCAAACCAGGGTTCCAGCCCAGGGAAACAAAGCCTCAAAATCCCTGACTGAAAAAACCTGTGAGGATTGAGGTGGTAGGAGAAGCTCCAGCCTCATAGGAGAGGTTGTTGGAGAGACTCACAGCGTCCTAGAACATACACAAACCCAACCACCTGGGAGTCAGCACCAGAAGGGCCCACTTTGCTTGTAGGTAGTAGGGAAAGTGAATAAAGCCAGCTGAGAGCTAAGCAAGAGGCATTGTTCCCTCTCGGACCCCTTCCCCACATACACCATCACCCCTTCCCCACATATACCATCACCAGGTGGTTGCCCCGCCCTGGTGAACACTTAAGATTCCACCTCTTACTATGTAACAAGCACGCTGAGACAAAAAAATATGGCCCAAATTAAAGAATAGATCAATGCTCCAGAAAAAATACAACTAAGTGATGAAGAGATAGCCAAGCTATCAGATGCAGAGTTAGAAACACTGGTAATCAGTATGTTCACAGAAATAGCTGAGTGTGGTCACAAAATAGAGAAAAAAAGTGAAGGCAATGAAAAGTGAAATAAAGAAAAATGTACAGGGAAACAATAGTGAAGGAAACTGGGACTTACATCCATGGTTTGGAGCAGAAGGAAGAAATAAACATTCAACCAGAACAGAATGAAGACATAAGAATTAAAAAAAAAATGAGGAAAGGCTTAAGAACCTCTAGGACAATTTTAAATGTTCTAACATCTGAAACATAGGGGTACCATAAGGAGAAAAGAAGAACCAAGTAATTGAAAACTTATTAAAAAAATAATGAAGGTGAACTCCCCTAATCTGGCAAAGGAAATAGACTCCCAGGAAGACCAGGGAGTTCAAGAGTCCCCAAAAAGTTGGACCCAATGAAGCATGTACCAAGGCACATCATAATTTCATCACCCCAAATGAAGGATAAGAAGACAACCTTAAAAGCAGCAAGAGAAAAGGAGACAGTGACCTTCAAAGGAGTTCCCATAAGACTATCAGCTGATTTCTCAAATGAAACCTTGCAGGCAAGAAAGGCCTGGGAAGAAGTATTCCAAGTCATGAAAGGCAAGGACCTACATGCAAGATGACTCCATCCAGCAAAACTATCATTTAGAATGAAAGAACAGTTAAAGTGCTTCCCAGATAAGGTCAAGTTAAATTAGTTCATCCTCACCAAGTCCTTATTATATGAAATGTTAAAGGGATTTATCTAAGAAAAAGAAGATAAAAAATATGAGCAGTAAAATGACAACAAACTCATAACTATTGATGATTAAACCTAAAAGAACAAAAACAAAAATAAAAACAAACTAAGCAAACAACCAGAACAGGAACAGATTCACAGAAACAGAGATCACATGGAAGGTTGTCAGCAGGGAGAGTGAGTGGGGAGAAGGGAGGAAAAGCTACAGGGAATAAGAGGCATAAATGGTAGGTAGAATTTATATGTATGTACAACCCATTCACATGAACAAAGGTGGGGGACTGATAGTGAGAAGGGGGTACAGGAAAGTGGAGAAAAAATGGGACAACTGTAATAACATAGTCAATAAAATATATTTTTTAAAAAAGAAAAGAAAAATTAAAAAAATTACTACTACTAAATGGCCCAGTGAATCTAAATAAACATGCAAGTATGTTCAATAAGGTGACATTTACACATCATTAATATTTTAATGGTTCAGTCAGTATCAAGGGTTTTTCAGTATCAGGGGTTTTATGGTAATATGAATTTGCTTACTGTCTAAAGCTACAAGGGCTTTCCAAAATGGTTTTATACTTATTTTTCATCTCAACAGAGTAAAATATGGTTAAATCTATATGCTGTCACATGTAGTCAAATATTTAGAAATATAAAAATGTGTAACAAAATTTAGCCGCTCATATAAAAAGTGAGCACAATACAAATGAAGAAAACAAATAAGGTCATTTTTCTGTGTGTATGTGGATAATTCAAAAGTAGGCAAATATATACATTTTTTCATAATGCTCTAATTATAAATCTGAATTAGTCATTGTTCTTTATATTAAAAACATGATCTAAGCTCAAGAATACAGGTTCTTCAAATTATCTCCATACCCAGAAGTTGTTACCCAATACCGATCATGAAAATGAGAGGAGGGAGGAAGAGGCACGCTCCTTTTTTCCCTAAAAGACTGAGTTCCTGATGGCTCCTTCTTGGTCGCCTCACTCATTATGATGTCAATGAGGAAATTAAATATTACTTGTGAATGGCTCGTGTTACATCTTATCTGTGTGGGTTCACATACTGCAACTGATAAACTGACACTGAATTGTCATAATCATCCAATTCTACAGTTTCATTAGGGTTTACTCTTGGTGTGTACCATCTGTAGGGCTGAACATAAGGCATATCCATCACCATGGCATCAAACAAACATTCTCACTGCCCTGCAAATCCTCTCTACTCCACGTATTTATCTCTCTTCCTACCTCCAACCTCTGGTAACCACTGATCTTTTTATCACCTCCACAGATTTGTTTTTTTTCCAGAATGTCATCCAGTTTGAACCATACCACAGGTAGCCTTTTCAGATCACTTTCTTTCACTTTTTTTTTCATGAGAGTTTACTTGTTAGAGCAGCCTTAAGTTCACAGCAAACTTGAGAGAGGTATCAAGATTGTGTCACTTTTACTTGGGAAAAACAGGCTCTCAATCACAAGTCAGTTAATGAACCACTTTGACGCCCATCTTTCCGTTCTTTGTTTCACCACCTCAAAGTCTATTCTTTTTTTTAAGGGGAAAATGCTTTCTCCATCTAAGAGATGGTCTGATTTCCTGGATCCATCATGCTATATCTTCTTTTAAACTAATGTTTAATAGAGTTTACTTTATGCTGGTCATATATTTAATTGGTGCCTTATTTGAAGATTTAGAATCAAATTCAAGGAGTTCATCATCACCAAGCCCTTATTATATGAAATGTTAAAGGGAGTTATCTGAGAAAAAGAAGATAAAAAATATGAACAGTGAAAGGACAGCAAACTCACAGTTATTAACAACCAAACCTAAAACAAAAGCAAACTAAGAGGACAGCTAGATCGGGAGAAGAACCATAGAAATGGAGATCACATGGAGAGTCAGCAAGAGGGGAGTGGGAGGAGGAGAAGGGGAGAGAAGGTACAGAGAATAAGTAGCATAGACGGTAGGTAGAAAATAGACAGGGGGGAGGGCAGGAATACTATGGGAAATATAGAATCTAAAGAACTTGTGACACATGGACATGAATGAAAGGGGGAATGGTGAGGGAGGGGTATGTAGGGTAGAGGGGAGTGAAGGGGGGAATGGGACAACTGTAATGGCATAATCAATAAAATATATTAAAAATACAACTAAAAAAGATTTAGAAAAGACAAACACACACATACATGGATGAAGATTTATCCTCTATCCTAGGAAGAGAATTAGGTATAAGAAGTAAAAATAGATAGACAAATACATGGAACATGATTTTCAGTTTGGGGGTAACAGGCAACACAGAATAGTGCATCAGAAAAAAAGAAGTGAGTAATATGCACTCCATGTTTGCACAATTTTACTGAAAACAGCAGTCACGGTAAATTGTGTGCTACAAGAATTTGTAATATGTGACTACTTAGTCAGGGGCACTGACCTCGTTTCCCTTAGGTTGTCAGATATGAAAATGACAACAGCCAACACAACAAACACTATCGAATGTGAATGAATCAGCAGTATACCTGTTTTACCTATTTTTGTCAGATCAGCCCAAACTATATATTTTTGTGTGCTGCAGAATTTAAGTAATTAGTTATGTGTGCCATGAGGTGAAAAGGGGTGAAAATTGCTGGCCTACAGGAAGACCTAGGCCCTAGAGGGGCCCTGGTGGAGCCGGGTGTGCTCCCTGAGATGAGGAGATGAAACCAGGAGTACCAGAAAGCCAAAGTGGCTGGAATTCACAGGGCAAAGCACCCGTGAAGTGAAAGCTGTGCCCGGTATCTGCAAAGGGTCTCACTGGAGTCTTCAGCTAGGTACTGAGTACCAGGAAGCTACCAGATGTGGGGGAAAGAATCACCCAAAAAGAGCAAAGGAAAAATTCCTCAGAGCACAGAGAGATTGGGAATGATCTGTGTTACCACTCGCCATAGTGGAAAGCTTTGGAATTCATGGAGCATCAAGGATACTCGTTATAGTAATATAATGGTCTACAGGATTCATGCACCTGTTACAGAGCTATAAACTATATATGGAACAAAATAAAAAAAAACTGAAGGAGAAATACATGAATCCATACCTGCAATTGGAGATCCTGCCACTTCTCTCAAGCACTGAAAAGAGTTGTGAAGAGAAAATTATTAAGGACTAGAAAACTTCAACAATCCTATAAACATACTTGACCTAATATTTTGTTAAGAAATTTTGTGTCTAATTTATGTGGAATATTTATTTAAAGTGTTTTTTTTACTATCTTTATCTTGTCTTGGTATCAAGGTAATTAATACTGGCCTCACAAAATAAATTTGAAAGTCTTTTTCATATTTTTGTAAAAAATTATGTAGAACTTGTATTAATTCTTGTTTAAACTTGGGATGGAATTCACCAATGAGACCATCTGGGCCTGGGGATTCATTTTAGGAGAATTTTAAAATTATGAATTCAATTTTCTTTCATTATGTTAGGAGGCTATTAAATTATCTAATTTATGTTGGGAGAGTTTAAGATTTTGTCTTTTTCAAAGAATTAGACCATTTTGTCTACATTGTCAAATTTATGTTTATAAAGTTGTTTATAGTACTCCTTTAAATTTCTTTGATGTATGCAGAGTGTATAGTGAATTCACTACTTTATTTCTGATATTGGTCTTTTCTCTTTTTCTGTCAGTCTTACCAGAAATTTGTCAATTTTATTAATCTTAAAAAAACTATTTCATTGATCTTATCAACTTAAAATTTTAATTTTTTGTTATCTTTGTTATGTATTCTGCTAACTTTGGGTTTATTTTACTCTTCTTTTTAAAATATTTTTTTGATTTTATTCATTTATGTTTAGAGGGGAAGGGAAGAAGAGAGGGAGAGAAACATCAATGTGTGGTTGCCTCTCGTGTGTCCCCTGCTGGGAACTAGCCTGCAACCCAGGCATGTTCCCTGACTGGGAATCGAACCACAATCCTCTGGTTCCCAGGCCAGCGCTCAATCCACTGAGCTACACCAGTCGGGGCTACCCTTCTTTTTCCAGTTACTTGAGTTATTGATTCAAGATATTTCCTGTTTTCTTGTGTATATATTTACTACCATTATTTTCTCTCTTTTGCTCCGCTCCAAAAGATTCAAAATATTGTTATAGTTTTTTAAGCGTGGAAGTCTAGGATCCCTACTTGCCCTTTGTTTATGTCATGGATCAGGATAGAGCAAAAGTTTAGTCTGTGCTGCCTGACTAGATTAGAACGCTTGTTATTTTGGTTACATGTCTTGCTAGGCTCTCTCCTGATCTTTCACTAGAGAGCAAAGCTCTTGCCGGGGAATTTTTACTCTGAGCTGTTGGTGTTTTCACGTTACCAGCTTGTTTAGATCTACAAGATAAACATCTCACAAAATTTGTGTCGTTTCTTGAGTCCCAAAGTCCCTAAACATTTTTCTTTCTCTATATCTTTCAAAGGATTATAGTTTGGTTTTCAATTTTAAACAATGTTTGGTTTACCGTATTTTCAATTCTTGAATAGTTTTGAAATATATTAAAATTTGATACTGATACCCTGAAATTACTTTTCTGTTGCCCTATTTATTACTACACGCATCAGTTGCTTGTGGCATTTTAGACTGTCATATCTGACAACTGCAACTTCTGAAGACCTAGTGAGATAAAACCAGATGAGTTGTCACAGACACCGCAAAGTACTTCTGTGAATAATAAACAACATTCAGAACAGAATGTAAAATCAGGTTGGAAAATATTTGTGGGTAAATGATAGCTATGACTCTAAAATGCAAAATGATAATAATAATATCCACAAGCTAAATATTTTAAAAACAAGGGAATTAAGATGTAATCAAAGGATTAAAGGCACATGACTCATACATGCATATGCAAATATTTCCATTGTATTAGCAAACAAAAGTCAACAATAATATTATTTATTCACTAATTCTTTTGAAGGAAGATTCTAGGTGATTCTGATAGGAGAATTCTCTGAATGACATCCTCACTTGTATTTCTTATTCAAATAAAAACCTGATAAAATACTTTTAAAAAGTATTTAACACTATAAAATAATGCCCTGAAATATATTTATAAAGTGGCTCAGTGTATTTACTGATAACAAGTTTATTTTAGCAATACAGCATTAATACAAAAAAACTAAATAAATATCATAGCATTTTCGAAAATCCATCAATTGAAATCAGACTATTATCTAACAAAATGACAATAGTTATGTGTATTATAAAACATATGTGATGTGTGTGTTTGGAAGTATTTATCAAAAGATTTAATGGCAGGGAAATAGAAAAAATTTCACTGTATAGAATGGCATACACAAATGGTGGTGGCAAAATAAGATATATTATAAAACATGCTTATACCCATTACTTAAAACCATTGATTCCTAATGACACAATTTTTGAAAGACCAACATAAGTAAAAACACAATTACTTCCAGATTAAACTATTATGATGTTATGTACTTTGTTATTTGTCTCTTTAAATTTTTAAATACTTTTTATTGCTCTTTCTTTATAGATCTCTTGTTTCCCCTTGGTGCTCTTAAAAACATTGTAAAATCAATTTATGTAATATGTTAACTATATATTTATGAGTTTGTTTTTATTTCTTTTTGTGAGAGATTAAATACATAAATGGTTTCCAATATACCAGTTCTCACAAAGAAAAGTTCCTAAAGACAAATGAAATTTTAAATACATAATAAGGAAGCAATTTTGGCATAAAAAACAGAACTAAATATATCCCAGTTAGAAAGTTAAGCCCTGGCTGGTGTAGCTTGGTAGATTGAGTGAGGGCCTGAGAACCAAAGGATCGTGGTTCAATTCCCAGTCAGGGCACAAAAATATATTTAAAAAAAAGAAAGTGCTGGGTGTTAGTTCAAATATACTTTCCATTTTAATGTGTGAGAAAAGTGTCCATTGGGGTTGTGAAGTTGGCTATAAAGTTTTGTAAGTCACTGTTCTAAAAAAAAAGAGAGAGAAAGTGAACATTTTTGACTAGCAAGAAATATATCAAAAAAGGTTAGAACAAAATTCTGCAAAGTATTAAGATTTACTTGATGCTTGCTTGATTCCCAAGACTATCTATCTGCCTATAATGTCATCTATAATGTCGTCTATAATGACACTTCACTTGTATAGGCTGCCACGTTTTCCCCTTGTAATACGAAGGCCTCAGGAAGTTTAGATTCTCCACTTTACAAGAAGGAAACTGAGGTAAAAAGAATATAATATTGAAAATGAAAACAATCCCTTTATGCTTATATATATATTTAAAGAAGATTTATAAAGTTATATTATTTTTGGAATCATGAAACAATGCAATTAGAGTATTCAAAAAAAGGGGTTGGAGTTTTCCAATTATATTTGTAATTTTATATACTACTATTTAATTTGCTGCAAGCACATTCACACTAATATGTTACTTGACAGCTATACCAGATTTAAGAAATCCATGTGCTTTATTATTGACCTTTCCAGACACATTTTTATGACTATCATTTCAAAGTGGAGCATATCAAATTACTTTGAGCTGGATATGAAAGAAGGAAAGAATTAGTGGTAGCATGAAGAAACTAGAATATATGGGGCAATTTGACATCCAATGATAAACTGCATACCAGAGATCAGTATTTTTCTATAGAAGTCTTATGCAAGCATCACGTTTTTCTTGGCTTTGCATAGTTTGTATGCACTCAGGGACTGAATAATGACGTGCAAAAATAGCATACAAATTTTTGAAAATTAAAACAGAAAATACTGAAGCTATAAATTTAAATGCTTTTTGAAAAATATTTAAGCAGTTTATAACATTTTTAAAAGTTTAAGTTAGGACTATCATTACATTATTTATCTCTGAACTTGCAAGCAAACAATATTTTAAGTTATAGAAATGGAAAACAACTACAAACTAAAATATTATTGTTTTGAATGTCATTTATTGACATTAAGTTTCTAATGCATATTTATCAAAAAAGGTCATTACCTGTGGGATATTGGTTATAAAGAGATTTTGGAAAAAATGATATCTTGTTTTGTATCTTAGTATTTCTGTGACTGTATAAAAATTTTAAGGTCATCAAAATTTTGCATAAATTAACATAACCTCAAACCTGAGATAGTTAAAGTTCCCCTCTAATTTTATGGATTATTTATATTATTTATAATTAAAGTGGTAGAGCAAACAACTGATAATCTAAGAATGGAACCAAGGAGACAAGCTTAGAATTAGGGAAAGTCAGTAAGAACATTAATCACATACTACTATACTGCTAAGTCTCATTTGAAAATTTCAAAATGTGCCAAATTTATGTCCTCTCATAGAGAGGAATCCTGTAAAAGTAAAGCACTACCTTCAGTAGGTCATAATTAAAGAGAGGAACATTGGAAAAAAAGAGAAATGCAATTTGTACACACATCCATGAGTAGATTGTGAAATTCTGACGACTTCCTTAAAACATGTGCTGTTAAACTGTGTTGGAAAACTGGGTACATATAAAAGTTATGTAAACATCATACAAATTATTTTGTACAATTAAAACATAATTAAATTATCCAATAAGATCCCCTCTTTAAAATAATTTTTTTCATATAAGAGACTGGACCATGAGCTTTCCAAATATATTTCTAGCATCTACCACAGACTCTCAGAGAGTGATTTCTGGATAAATATTATGTTATATTCTTCAGATTAGCTCACTTAACACTCACTCCAACCCCCTTCTCCTTATTATTCTTTTGCCAGTGTGGCTGAGCTCTAAACAAAATCACATGGATTCTTTAACACAAAAGATTCACCATGTAATCTTAGTTAAAGCAAGCTGATGTAGCCTCATGAGACCTGGAAGGCAGAAGTGAGTAATGTGGTGTGGTAGCTGTATGGCTACGCATCGCTGACTGATGCCATATGTTCTAACAAATACATCATTAGGTGATTTCATCATAGCACTAACATCGTAGAGCATGCTTGCATAAACCTATGTGGCATAGCCTACCACACTCCTAGACTACATGGTATACCCTATCGCTTATAGGCTACAAGTCTGTATATTTTGTTATTCTGCAAAGTAATGTGAGATTAAATTGAGCACCAGAGAAATGATGCCATCAAGAAATGTGGAAAACAAAATATATGAAGACGCTATTGGTGTGAGGCAGTGTACTGTTTTGCAGCAAACTTTTCTTAATATCAATAGAAAGAATACACTAAAAAATAATAAGGGCATAATGTACCTTTACGTTTTGTATAATGAATACATAAACCATTAATGTCGACATTTTTATCATTATCAAGCACTATGCACTGCACATAATTTACCTGTTATACTTTTATACCACTGACAGTATGGTGGGTTTCTTTACACCCAAATCACCACAAACGTGTGAGTAATGCATTGCACTATAATGTTATGACACCTAGGATATCCCTAGGCCAGAGATTTTCAACGTTTTAAAAAATCTCATGGCATCATAACTACTAAAATTCTTGGTACATCAAAAATGTACTTTTTGCTGATCTTACCAGAAGGTATAATGTTTATTCACTCACACTGGATGGCCATCATATTGGCTATTGTCATTTTAACATCTGACAATCTAAGGGAAAAGAGGTCAGTACCCTTGACTAAACAGTCAGGTATTGTGTGTTTTAAAAATTCTTGCACCACAGCGGTTGAAAATCACTGCCATTGGACAATGGGAACTTTTTAGCTCCATTATAATAATTGTGTGGTCCCACCATCATATACATGGTCCATCGTTAACTGAAATGTCCGTATGCAGAGCATGGCTGTACATGAGAAGATGCAGTACAAACATTGAAACCACATAGGGCACCTCTAGCAAAGAATTTGTTGTTCTTCTCTGATGTTTTAAGAGTCAAGTTACAGCCATTGACTTAGTGGTTTTTCACTAGAACAATCCCAGTTACGGTTGGATACTTCTGGTCCTGTCATTCTGGAATTGCTGCATTGTTTCGTAAGGTTCAGGCGACGCTATTAATCATTCTGGTTGCCTTTGACATGATACGTGCTCATGGAGTTATATCAGCTCAGAAAGAAATCTTTGAGTAATTCATATAAATTTGCCTTGTGGGCTTAAAGGGCCATCTTCATTAGTGAAAATACAGCATCCAACCTTGCATATCTAGTCTTCCTAGAAATTTTGTGGGAAAATATACATCGTAGATTCACGTTTTCAGTCTAAAATGATTACAATGGACTCTGTTTTCTGCAACTAAGGAGGCTAACTGAAATGAAACTTTCTTTTCCTTCATGCCTGGTAGTGACATTACAACTCAGTGTGATTCTCTTTTGTTTTTCTGTGTTTGTGTGTTTCCAGTTTACCTATTTACAGTATCTATTTTGAGAGAAACACTCTACAAAATTGAAAGTGATTTTCTTGGTAGTCATTCCTTTTCCTGTAACTCAGGAAGAAAAAAAAAACATCTGGTATAAAATAGTGTACAAATGCTGACACCTTGTATTTTCACATATTTTTCTAAATTATTGTGTTTTCTTTTAACTAAAACCAAGCATAAAATCCTACGTATGTAAGACCAAACAAAAAATAACTATCTCTCTCCAGGAAATATTTCTTTCAGTAAGATAAGTTGGGAAAGAAAGTGAAAGAAAGAAAGGAGTGAAACACTCCTTACATAAACAATTTTATAAATGATTTCACTCCTTATGAAATATTATAACAATTATTGTCTTTCTTTCCCAACTTATCTTACTGAAAGAAATATTTCCTGGAGAGAAATAATTATTTTTTGTTTGGTCTTACATACGTAGGATTTTATGCTTGGTTTTAGTTAAAAGAAAACACAATAACTTAGAAAAATATGTGAAAATACAAGGTGTCAGCATTTGTACACTATTTTATACCAGATGTTTTTTTGGTATAAAAACATTGCTTATTGACATGTAAAAACATTGCAGTTGACAGTAGTTTATATTATATTCTCAATATTGCTTATTGACGTGTAAGCAATAATAATTTTGTTTTTTCTCTATTGAGAAATATATTTGTTAAAATTAGAGAATATAGTATCCTAGAGATTAAAGTTTTTGATTGTCTTTATAACATTCTGCCCCCAAAGCTGGCAGAATTCCTGCACCTAATTGATAGTCAAATAATGTTTATTTATTAAATAAATGGGGATTAGTACATTACAGTGCTCAGGCAATACCCTGTTAGAAATGAGTGTCATTTTAAGCATGTGATTGACATCGGATTTATATTTCAAAGGTCTTTTAGAAAGTTTTGTGGAAGTTAGAATTTAGAGGCTGGAGAAAAACACATGAAGAAACACTTTATTGGTGGTAAGTGCAACTCATATTTCTGCCTATGTTACTTAGCCTGCTAAGATAGATATATAAAATGATGTTACAGCCCTGAAAACACCCTGTGGATTCCTATTGACCTAAATTTCTCCCAGTCACCCTGGGCTCTGATTTTTTGCATCCACTATTTCTCAATATTCATTCTATATTACATGGCTGATTTTTTCATCTCTGCCGTGCTATTTTCAAAAATATTAGCCCTTGCATCAATAAACATTGAGCCAGAGAAGCAGAATCCCGTGTTTGTGGGTATCTGTGTTCATCTAGGAGGAACAGAGTTTGCCCCAAATGATGCCTCTTTGGGGTATTTTTATTTTTAATTAAGTTTACTGGGATGACATTAGTTAATAAGATTACATAGGTTTCAAGTGTACATTTCTATGGTACATGATCTGTATATTGTGTTATGTGCCCACCACCCAAATTCGAATCATCTCCCGTACCATATTGTTTGACCCCTTTACCCTTCATCACTTCCCACCCCCTTTCCTCTGGTAACTACAATAATGTTGTCTGTGTTTATGAGTTTTTGTTTGTTTGCTTTTACTGTTCCTTTGTGAACTTAAAAAAAATGATTGCATTTTCTTCATTGCCATTTAACCCGCTAATGCCCCCTGTAATCACCCCACATATGAGTGAAATCTACAGTTCTTAACTTTTTTTTGTCTGACTTATCTCACTTAGCGTGATATTCTCAAAGACCAGAAGGCTCAGGAAGGACTTTTGACCTGCCCCCCCGAATGTCTAAAAGAAGCTGAGATGGAAGGCCTGTTCCAGGAAAAACTATCGCCACAGAAAACCATAGTCTAATCTAAACCATGTCCGGTAGGTTGAGAACCCTAGAGAAGCCTACTTAATCAAATCCTGTCTGTTGCCACTGTCTTTAGATCCCCCAGCCCCAGCAAACTATTGTTTACTAAACATTCAGCCTTCATTTTTCACTGAATCCCATTATTCTCCATTGAAATCCCAGATCCCTACCTCCTTTTCTTTAATCCAGAATGACATACATACCTCATATTACCTTACTGTCTTTGGAACTCTTTATGCTTATGAGGCTTCACCATTCATAGATATTAAATTTTATTTCTCCTGTCAGTCTGCCTTATGCCATTTTAATTCTTGGATCAGCCATAAGAACCAAAAGGGAAAAAGGGAAATTGTCCCTCCCCCACTGTATACTCATGCATATATATATATATATATAAGAATTTGTTACAGGGAAGTGGCCATGGATAGCCATGGAATCATGGGAGCTGGATAACTGATCTCTGTAAGGCTGTTGTTTTGACATCTGATGTTGGAACCAGACATCCACAAGGCATTCAGGAAAGATCAGTATAAAGAGGGGAAGAAGAGGGCGAGCCAAAACCTTCAAGAACAACCTGGATTCCCATAGGTTGAACTGAAACCTCTTTCAGCTCCTGTTTCTGATTTTGGTAGTGATAGGATCCTGCGGAGCCAGGCCGCTGTATCAAAGAACTTAACTTACACGTGTGGCCCCGAAGTCAGAGAAGCTGAAGGGGGGATGCGGGGACAGGAAACGCAGGTTCAGACCTGGTGGCTGCTTCCTGTCAACAGTCAGCAACATGTTCACAAGCTGAAACATGTCTACTGCTTCTCTCTTGCCTTCCAAATGCCCCACGGATCTCCGTTGTGGCCCATGCTAACTGGGAACAAAAAAGAAAATGCAATTTGGGGAATGTAGTTCAGCTAGTCAAGACTACGTACTACAAAGCTATCACACTTAAAGATATGCTGCATTCTTGACTGCCTCGCCCCTCTCCCAAACAAGTACACTCTCATGAAGCAGCTGTCAGCAGTACTTTTGTTAGAAATGTTGGAAAAGAGCACATCAAAAATTCCTCCGGCCTCTTACACCAAGTTGGTTCACAAGTCCTTCCTTTTCTTTGATGTTTCTCATTAACATTCTTTGAACAGAAAACATCTGTGCATTCAACAACCATTCATGAACAATACCCTTCCAAGATTCAATAAACACCCTTTTATTAATCACTTTTTTGCATGCACATGTTATAAATAGTTAAACCAATACTACACAACTTAGTATTATTTTCCAGCAATTATAAATTAGTGATTTAGAAAATTGAGCATATTCTCTATCACTGTAAAAAAATGTCACCTTGACAATGCTAAATACATCCACAAAGTTATTAGTCAAGGTTGTCCAAAGAAAGTTTTTTTTAAATAACCCCCAAATAATCACTAGATGACACAGTAAAAAATGAAATACAGGAACAAGAAAGCATTTGACAGGTTAAATAGCTTTTATTCTTTGTCTTGAAATATTTTCCTCTTACTTACAACTTTCCTCAGGGAAAATCCAGCCATGTTGCACATTCTTATTTAAATGTCCTGGAAAATGTTTCCAATGCCAACTATAGACCAATTTGACTAGTTTATGCTCATATAGATGGAACTGTGGAGTTATAAATCTAAGCTCTGCTGAGAGTTCTTACACCATACTCTGCAACTTCCTGTGATCTTCTATTATTTTTCTTAAACTATTTTATGTCCTTGACAGAAGTTCAATCGTGTGTGCATGGTTTGATGATGTTTTGTGTTTTCAAGGTCATTTGCAGTGGTTGGTAGATCACAATCCCCATAAATACACATTTGCAGTTTTGTATCTGTGACTGTAAAAAATTAAAATTTTGTTTTCAGTGTAATCCTGCTATTGCAGATGACTTTTTCTGTAAACAATTATTATTATTATTCAGGAGTTTATGTCCTTCTTGGTACTGATTGTAAAATGATAACTTTTAATTAAATTTATTTGCACAATATTGGTTGATAAGATTATAAAAGCTTCCAGTGTATATTTCTATGATACATGATCTGTACGCTGTGCTGTGTGTCCATCACCCAAAGTCATGTCATCTTCTATCACCATATATTTGACCCCCTTTTTCCTTTACTACCCCCAATTAGAAACACCCAATTCAGTAATTATAAAGCACAATATTTCAATACCTCAGGACAATATTTGAGACAAAATAGAGTAGTGGGTATTTAATCTTCAGTGAGGGTAGATAGATAGGTGTCAGTATGGATATATAGTAAGTATCCTTTTGTAAGTACTTACGTGATGGCTTACATAAAGAAATTTAAATCATAGAAAATTTAAACTCAGGTTGATACTGTATTAATTAATAATCTAATTTTCTTATATAAATTCAATATCCAACCTCCTTGTCAACTTATTTCTTTAAAAAATTCTTGTCCCTTTGTTGTGTGGCTTTTTTAAATGTTTTGTGGAGTCTTTCTGTGCAACCCTATAAAAATTATACAAAAGAGAAAACAAATGTCTCTAGAGACCAACCCCAGCATCAGAAATCATCTTGACACTTACTAGCAGCAAATTTAAAAAATATTTCCTGTGTTATCAAGTCTAACAGCTGAAACCTCTTTTGATGGACACCTGTTGAAAATGTAGAGCAACTATTGTTTTTGATTTTTTAAACCTCAATCTCACTCTTCTTACTATCCCACTTACCCAAGTATAAAACAAAAACAACCCCTTTAAAAAAAAGTTCAACATTTTCATACACCTACCCACAAAACATTTTCATTGTATTATTATGGTTCTTTGAAATAGCAAATATGTTATTTCAGTTAAAAATATAAAAATAAAATGCCCATAATTAGCACTTCCTTAGACACCAAGTGTTTCAGAGTTGGCCCTGGGTGGACAGCTGCCTGTTATAAACTGTTTCCTGCTATGCAGGGAGGGCTTGACATTTTGAAGAGTTATGCGTATGAACCCTGTCCCTAAAAAAGGAGAGTAAGCTTATGAATGATTATTCACTTTAAATTGCTTCCAGACAATATGAGAAAATCATGAACATGGCTTTAGACACATAAACGCATTTAAACAGTTTAGCCCTGACCGGTTAGGCTGAGTTGGTTGGGTGTCATTCCACAAAATGAAGGGTCACCACTTGGATTCCCAGTCAGGGCACATGCCTGGGTTGTGGGTTCTTTACCCTGTTGGGGTGTGTGCTGAAGGCAACCAAACAGCCAGTGTTTCTCTCTCACATGGTGTTTCACTCCCTCTTCATCTCCCTCCCTTCCCTTCTCTCTAAAAATAAATACAGCCCTGGCTGGTGTGGCTCAGTGGATTGAGTGCTGGCCTGCAAACCAAAGGGCTGCTGGTTCAATTCCCAGTCAGGGCACATGCCTGGGTTGCAGACCAAGTCCCCAGTGGGGGGCATGCAAGAGGCAACCATACATTGATGTTTCTCTCCTTCTCTCTCTCCCTTCCCCTCTGTCTTAAAATAAATAAATAAGAAACCTTTAAAAAAATAAATAAAAATAAATACATAAAATCTTTCAAAAAAAAAACAATAAGCAGTTTAATTTATATATTACCCTTACAAAAGATATGTGTACTCTGGTAAAATGTTAAACATATTTTATATTAAAATATTAATAAACTTTAAGAAAAAGTATGTTAATATTTAAACAGTTCATAGCATTCAGTTTAAATGTTTACTGCATACATACAATAATCAATATAGATACTTAGCTACAACAGTCAGAAATTAGTGTTTAAAATACAAAGACATTTGTATCTTTATTGAAATGTAAAATCTTATAAAATCTTTACATTACACATCCCAGAGTGTCCAAAAGCCCAAATTTCTATCTAAAAGCAAAAAACAGCCTATTAGTAATGAAAGTTTCTGCAGTTTAATAGATCATTCCAAAGCATAAACTGATATACATGCAGTGACATAAACATCTCTGTTGAATGTCTCAAACAGCAGCACATTTATACATTTTAAGGGGTCTTTTTTGGTTCCAGCTGAAAGATGGTAGTGGGCCCTCCATCCCTGGGCACGTGTGGCTGAGAGGCGGGCTCTGTGAGCAGCAGTTCTCGCCGTAGGTTCAGACTAGTATTTGGTTTGCTGAGAGACTCTTCGGGGGCATCGACTGCAGCTGTTTGCACCTGCCACTTTGTCTCATAGTGGCGAAGTGCCTTTATCCGAACGAGACTGCTACCGCATAGCAAACCAAATGCTAGCTTCCCTCTTGATTAACAATGAGAAAAACATGCTCTGCACTGTGTACATGTTGAGACAGTGTCTTGATTAAGGGACAAGTCACTCTTCTCTAGGATATCTTTATTTGTGTGTAAATGTCATATATACCCATCCCCAAGCCTCAGTGCGTAGTTAAGAAGTTATAGATAGATCTCTGTAGTTCAGTTATAAACCAACAATCTATTTATGACCACTGAGAATGACGTTTTGAATTCTTGGTACAAATTCTAATAGAATACCTTACTAACATTAGTTTTCAGCTATAATATTGATTTGCGAAAGACTTCCTTCTTTATAAGACTATACCTGGCAATACCTAGTCCCGCTGTTGGGGTTTAATAGTTCATAAATTAGCAACTGTCACTGCTTCACTTATATCGTTTATTTTTATTGCATTAAAAATCTTGGCTTGTTGGTTTAGGTCATTCAACATTTATGCACTTAACCTTAGCACTAAAATCTGTGAATCTTTGGCGCTCCCTCCATAAAGTACATAGTGCTTAATATTTTTGTCCTCATAAATTGGAATATAATTCAGTGGTATGAATTACTTATCTAAAATTGATCTGACTCTGGAAGCTAACAAATTAGGCACCTCATTTAAACGAGTTACTGCCTAATATGTCAGAAGATTTCATTCATTTTTATGGTCTAATTACATTAATCAGTTGCATCTAATAATTTTTAAAGTCAGCTTTCTATAAATTATAATATATGGAGAACAAAATTTACATCAATCAAATTATCAAGAGACGTAGTTTTAAAAGCTAGTGCCAGGATTATGTCATAGCCATTTTCCTTAATATGTAATTAACAATCTATTTTAAGTTTGCCAATTTAAATTTATTTTTAAAGACTTTACAGGTTCAGCAACAAAGAGAAATAAGACTATCTGGACATCACATTGCACTTTGTGCTGTATTTTTATTTTAATCTTCACCACAGATCAATAGTTTAGATTGGAAAATACGTTGATATTGGGACAAACGAAATAAAATAAAAACAAAACAAAACAATGTTCCTTGAAAGTTTTAAATATCTTTTCCATCCTGTTTGACAACTTCTCTTTTCTGGAAAGTTCTTTATTCTGCATGAGTGTCTGTGATGTTCCCTTCTGTCTTGACCAGAGCTGTACTTATCTAATTGTCATCATTGCAAAAGGACTTTCAGGAGCAAGTTTGCTAGAGTGGATGTTGGCCACTCCCAGGTGTGTTTTTGGGGAAGAATCAGTTCAAATTTTCTTGGAACATTCTTCTCTCCTAGTGATTCCCGACAAATTTTACTATTGTTTGATCCTTTTCTTCTTTCCTTATTTGACCCCTCATTTGTTATTCATGAATTATTTCTCTTTTTTTCTCAACAGCAAAATATATTCTGTTTGTTAGAAAAAGTAACTTCATAGATCCAAGTACAGTGCACAGTGTCTATGTAACAGGGAATACAGAGGTTCCCCAAACAGGAAATTCACCCCCTCACCACTAACTTGACTTGGGAAGATGAATGGAGCAGGGCCAGTGAGAGTTACTTTGCATTCTAAAGAGCTTGACCAGTGTTTTAGCAATGCTAATACCTGTGCTTGCTGTGCTGGGAGCCGGGGAGATGGGCCTGACTCTAATCCCTGGCGCAACCACACGGTGGTCCCCTGGTTGCTACCCTACAGGAGAGCAGGAAGGTGGTTCGCTTACCTCACAAGGCCAAGCCTGCCCAGACAAACAATGGCAGCCAAGAAAGGCAGAAAAAACCAGAATACTGGCAGGTGTCACCTTTTATGAGAAGAGTTGGAAATAGGGTTAGGAAGGAAGATCTGCACAGAGATTTAAACTCAAGCATGGCAGCCCTGTGGAGTCTCTTAACCATGAGGTTTAGGAAGGAAAAGCTCTAGACCACGTGGCTTGGGAGAGGTTTTGGCCACGTGGTTTGACAGGATGCAGGACCCTCACCAGACCACCATACGGAGGGGCCTTGTGGGTTTGGATTAAGAACTGGAGCCTAGATGAGCACAGAGGACGGGTAGAAGCTAAACAGGAATCTGCCTAGCTAAGCTGTTACTTCCTGAGAGATGGTACCTCTGACTGGTCAGGTTTGGCAAGGGGAGGCAGGACTGTTTGTGTTTGTGGGTGTTTCTTTTGCTTTTAAGAAAGTGGGATTTAACAGAAAAATTCTGCCTTTATTTTAATCCTGTATAACTCTTAAATAAATAGTTGCTTTTCTTTTCATTGGAGTCACATATTCAGGGGGACAGCAGGCAATAGAACCCAGTGTTTCTGTTTCATCTAGACATAAGCGCTCAAAAATACCCGAAGCATTAAAGAAAATACTTTTGCCCTGGCTGGTATGGCTCAGTGGATTGAGTGTCAGCCTGCAAACCAAAGGATGGCGGTTAGATTCCCAGTCAGGGCACATGCCTGGGTTGCAGGCCAGGTGCCCAGTAGGGGGCACGTGAGAAGCAACCATACATTGATGTTTCCCTCCCCCTCTTTCTCCCTCCCTTTCCCTCACTCTAAAAATAAGTAAATAAAATCTTTAAAAATAAATAAATACGTGCTGTTGTGTATTCATCTTTAAAATTCTAGCTCATATATGCCGAATAAAATATCTGAATTTCTAATGAATATTTCCACACTTTTTTATGGTCTATGATTTCAGCTACATTCTTGGGATATTCATTCTATGCATTTAGAATGTTCCGTAACCCCGGGTTTGCTGTGAAAGAAAGTAAACTAGAGCTACCACTGTTGCTTTGCATGCCAAAATGTGAGATTGTCTGTGTCCAGATACTGATGGTTGTTTGGATAGGTAGAAGGATTAGCCATATGGTGAATGTTATGATGAAGCTGAATTTTGGGGGTGAAGCAATAAGTGAGACAAAGAACACAATGGAAGATGACATGAAAATCTATATGTTTATTAAGATGTGGTTTTCATGGCAACTCTGGGTGTGTTGGGTTTTTTTTTCCTTCTCTTTTTGCAATTGGATTTTAGCAAAATAAAATGCAGAGCAGCATTTGGATGAGAGGAATGAAATGTGGAGTGGTTTATTATTTAGAGATGGAGTGATAACTACAAACACTGGGGAGGCTATAATTTGCTCTGGACAGAGTAGCTATACTACACTTTTTCCATGCTAAAATGGTATTTCTACTATGCTGAAGTTTCTGAGAATACAGATAATTTTATATCAGTAATACATAACTCATATCTCCAATGCCATTCTCTTCATATCTATCAGAACCCTAATTTAATTACATTTTCCTCCCTGACCAGTGTGGCTCAGTTGGTTGGACATCATCCACAAAACAAAAGGTTGCTGGTTGGATCCCTGGTCAGGGCATCTGCCTGGGTTGTGAGTTGTGTCCTGGGTCAGGCTTGGTCCCTGGTTGTGGTACATGCAAAAGGCAGGCAATCGATCTTTCTCTTTTGCATCACTGTTTCTCTTCCTCTGTTTCCTTCCCTCATTCCCCTCTCTATAAATTAAAAATAAATAAATAAATTACATTTCCCTCCATAAAGAATATATATTGATTAAGCAGGCTCACTCACAACCTGATACAGTGAGACTTCAGGGATGGATTTGGGAAGGTAAAGACATAACTCATATAACGTTATCAAATCCAGGGTGATCCAATGTAAGTGAAACAGAGTTTTTATTGAGAATTTTTCTTTCTTTCTTTTTTTTTCCTGACATTAATCATGGAGCCTTTCTTAATCGATCTGAAATCATTTAAATTTTTACGAATTTTGTTTACCGTTACTAAGTCATGTGAACAATTCACCTGCCTAGTATAGAAGAAGAGTACATAAATCACTGAGAAAGAATAAAACACCCCACCACACCCAGTTTTTTGGGGGGGAACCCAATGCATTGTCTTTGAACTCCCTTTACTAAGTGGGTCAATCTTAGGTTCATGACTTGAAGTAGAAAGCATTTTGTAAACTTATGGGAAGCAGTCATATTTCTTGTCCTTTCTATACTAAATATTACCCAGAAAGACCTCATAAACAAACGCTCACTTAGATATTAAATGTGAGATATCTGAAAGAAGAAACTGATTGTCTAAAACTGGACATAGAATGCAACACCTAATATGTACAGAAAAAGTTATATAAATCTGAAAGAAGATTTTAATTGGGGCAGGCAGAATTCTGAGGATAACTTCGCTAAGATTCTTATATCCTGATTATTTAATGAAACAATTCTGGTACTGCTGTGACCAAACTTTGCACAGAGAAATAAATTTGCTGATTAGATCATCTGACCTTAAAATGGGAGATTATCCTGAGTTCTAGGAACATTATCACAGAAATACTGTCTGGGAAGGCCAAACATATGTCAACATCTAAGAATATATTGAATAATAAAATCTCCTTTATCTAATTCTTGATCTTTGTGAAATACTTGAAACTATTAATACATAATGCAATTATTTCTTTGTTTCAATTGTTCTGACCCTTTTCTATCTTTTGGCACATATTTCTTTTCTTCATTATCTTCTATTCTTTACACTACAACTCTCTCTTTTTAAAACTATGCTTTCTAATTTTACTTCTTATTTTTGCTCCTCTATCTCAAATACAGTTTTATGCAGTATTTTCTTGGTTTTATGCAGTTTCATGTCTTTAACTATCAATCACCTCTTCCAGGTATATATGTACTTTCCACATTACAAAAGCCAAATTAAATGGACACATCTTTAATATTTTACTGTTAAATCTAAACACACATTTCGTCTGCTTGTTCTATATTTCTCCCCAGATTTTCCAACAGCATCGTAAATTCAGCACAACCCAATCCCTCTTTCCAATGCAATCAGTTCTTTCTCTTTATTTTGCAATATTTACAAACAGAACTGTTTATTAAAAACATGACTAGATTCCTTTGAATGATCTTTGATCCTTTAAGAGTCTCTCTAGTATCTACTTCTTCTACACTCTCATATAGAGTTCCTTCTTTCCATTCTGAACATTCTCTTACAAAGATTACCCAAGACCTTCTAAATCTCTCCACGTTTGTGTAACTCATCCCGTATAATGTTTTAGTTTCCTGATCACTCTGCCTTTGTTACTCGGTCGAAAACTTCCAACCACACTGCATACAAATTCTCTCTTCCCCAATGTATCCCTACTCAGCATATCATTTTAAACTTTTCTTCCTGCTTGTTTCCTATATAATCATTTAGGTAAATCATTTCTGTAGTTTCCAACGACCACACTTCTAATGTCTTACTCTCCAACTTGGTATCATCAGCACCTGGACACATTTTACCTTTCACCATGAATTCAAGACTAAGTAATGCTATCTTTAAAAAAAATAACCATTGATATTTTTTAATGACGCCTTACTTTGCATTGAAGTTTATTGTGTTCATACCTTACATTCTCCTATTAATGTGTTAGTTTCTGCATAAAGTAATCATTATCTTACACATCTTTGTATGCAGCCCCGAGGACATACCTCTACTCCAAACAGACATTGAAAATATATTTACCTATTTAGTACGTTTAACCAAAGGAACAAGTAAGTAGGAAGAAATACTATATTTACCCTAACAATAAAGAATACATTTACATACATTTTCAAAAGCATTTCACTTTTCTTTCAATAAAAGTGACAAGCCCCCAATTCATTTACAATATTTCATAAAAATTTTAGGACTGCAGAAGGAGCATAGCTATTGATGGATCTCGACTTCCTGAAAATTAGAGTAATAAAAGGGGATCTGTTTTGTTTTGCTTTGTCGGTTATTTCTGAGGAATGCACGTCCTTTCCCTGATCTGGTTAGTGTGTACTCTGACAAGTCTAATGCAGCCTGACACTTCATGGAACTAAATGACACAATAGACTAATATTAGAAAAAGAGGCAGCAGGTGTCTGTTGAGCTATCCATCGGAACTGGCTCAGAAACAAAATGCAGGAGCTAGAGTTCACATTCCACACTATAATATTTATTTTGATAACGGCTTTTTTGCTTTAAAGCAGGGGTGTCCCTCATTTTCACCAAGGGCCGCATCAGCATCGCAGTTTCCTTCAAACAGCCAAATGTAATCTTAGGACTGTATGTATAAATGCACCTACCCTTAACAGCTACTCGAGAGCTCGGTGCTGCAGCTGGGCAGAAGAAACAAGGTGCTGGGCAGGCTAATACAAGACAGAGGGCCGGATTCGGCCCACGGGCCTTGTGTTGGCCACCTGTGCTTTAGAGGAAAGTGTTCTTTAAGTTAATGTAGAACATGAAGAGCAGCAACAGCTACATAGCACAACCAAAAACTCAAAATAACGTCACCCTTTAGAGACTCTTCTAAAGACTTATTAGTTATTTTAATTCCTCATGCCAATTTTGTTTGATTTTCATTAGTTTTTTAATATATATACTATTCAAGAATTCTCAGAATACAAGTGTGCAGGTTTAACCTGAGGGTCAGGTGAATATTCAGAGTCCAATGTGGTGGATCTGAGATGCTGAATTTTTATATGCTCTCAGTTAATGCCAACACTGCTGAAATAAGGAGTGAACTTCAAGGCATAAGAAATAAAACAGTTAAAAGAACTAATAGGTCAATTAGCTTAAATTTAAAAAAAACTTTTAAATCAATTTCTTGAGGTAAGATGAACTTGGATAGAATTCAAAGGGACATCCAGAAAAGTAATGTGTCTTATATTTTAGTATATTATACACTTAGGGAAAAAGTGCATTGTATTGAGTGATTCTTAATCTTAACTATACATTCCAATTATGTGATGAAGTTTGAGAAAACAATGTGGACTTTTGCTCTGTGCATGGTGAATTAACAGGGACTAGACAAAACCTTTATCTTAACCCCAAACTGGACAAAATATATAAAAGAATGTTTCTTAGTCAATTCACAATAAAAGCACGGTATATGACCCTGAGAATAGAAGACAAAGGAAGGGAACCTTATAGATGATCTAATTTTTTAAAGATTTTATTTATTTATCTTTAGAGGGGAAGGGAAGGAGAGAAGGAGAGAAATATCAATGTGTGGTTGCCTCTCGTGGGTCCCCTGAAGGGAACTGGCCTGCAACCCAGGCATGTGCCCTGACTGGGAATCGAACTGTGATGCTTTCGTTTGCAGGCCTACGCTCAATCCACTGAGCTACACCAGCCAGGCCAAATGATCTAATTTTTGATAGGAAGCACATTTTGAAGCATCTCTGAAGCATAAGTTACCAATTAGTTTTTGTGGACTTTCTGAGATGAGGACAAGAAGTTGGTATTAAAAAATCTAGATAGATGAAAGTTTGGAGAAGAGTTCTTGATTTGAGAGAAGCTCCACCAAATGGAGCTCCAGAAACGTGGCTTGGAGGGACTAATTATTGTTAGTGAGGGAAAGAAAATGTAGAAAAGAGAGAAGTATATAAGCATCAAGTTCATTAGTTAAAGGTAAACAGAAGATTGAATACTACTGGGTGACTGAAGGGAAGAGAGTAAAATCCTCAACTGTGTATAGATTCAGTAGGCCATCCTTAATGTTAAAGAAATAAAGATAAAGCTGGCAGGCAAATTTTATTAATTTAATAACCTCAGGAGAGCATGTATGTGCTAGTTTATGCTATCAAAAACAACCAAAAATTATGAGAAAGGAAATGTCTAATAAGCAACTTGTCTCACTTGAAGATATATTTGATTCAAGTTGGACCTTTCCTTATTAACTTATAATAAAAAGGAGGCAAGAAATTTTTATTTAAACTAATTTGCCATGTTTTTAAGAAACATTATTAATATATTTAAAATATTTTTAAATTGTGACCTGGCTGGTGTAGCTCAGTGGATTGAGTGTGGGCCTGCGACCCTGAGGCTCAGGGTTCGATTCCCAGTCAGGGCACATGCCTGGGTTGCAGGCCAGTTCCCAGCAAGGGACACACAAGAGGCAACCATGCATTGATATTTCTCTCCCTCTCTTCTTCCCTTCCCCTCTAAAGATAAACAAATAAAATCTTAAAAATGTTTTTTAAATTGTATTATCTAGCCACTATAATAAGATGTTCTTTTTAAATTAAGAACAATTTGTTCTATAAAATAAAATATTCAGAATATCTAACCCTGAAGGGCACTACATATAAAATGAGTATAATATATCTTCTTTACATATGTGAATATAGTAAGGATGGAGATGTATAGTTGAGATTTTATATTTTTTTCTAAGTAAATAAAATGTTCCTATTTTTTTGTTTTATCATCCACATGTCCATAGAATGCATTCTACCATTCTTTTTCATGTGTTTTTGTTTCTTTTACTTAAGTATTTTTCACATGTTATATTGTCAGCAGCAAAAAAAAAACACTGAAAATAAACTGTATGATACAATACCTAAAATGAAGTTCATGTATTTTTATGAATGGGTGTATCACTTTAGATTTACACCACACTTGAAGTTATGCTATATAATGGATAAATATTCTCTGATAGTTTTTCACTAAAAAGAAGTATGTTGCCAAACAGCAGCATACTAGTAAGCACTCATCTTGTGAAAGTTTGGTAAAATAAGTGTTAATATTTATCATGTTCAAAGAAAGAAGAGAACAAAGCAAGTAAGAAAAATCATAATTAAACGAAAAAACTTTTTGTATATTTTCTTTTTACAAAACATGTTTTTAAGTTTTGATTACACAATAAAAGTTAATTTAATTTTGTTTTTTAAAAAGGGGATTTCATAATTATTTTATTATTATAATCCTATACTTTTATGTCTTGATGAATGTAAAATTAAAAAATAATCTAACCCATTTTCAGAAGTTTAATTTAAGCACTGTTTCTTTTCCCCATGAGGATTTGAGCTTTCACAACACTCTGCTCTGTTTTTCCCTGTGCCATACTTGATTTCATTGCTATTTTCTCTTTTCTTGACTGCTTTTATTAGTCCAGTGCTTGATACAGATGAACAGCCCTAATATTTAAAGCAAAAGAGCTTGCCTACTATGAACTTAGCATTCAGAAATATATTTTCCAGCTTGAAATCCCCAACCTTAACCACTTTGTAAGCATCAAACCTTTAATTTAGAAAATCATATCAGAAAACAACATTTACTTTTTTAAATCCCATCCTGTTTTCTAAAATCATGAACCAACCTAATAGAAGTACATACTTTATTAGAGAATTATTTAAACACACACTTATCATTCAAAACAGTGTTTTTTTCATTTTTGTTAACAATACTTGCAAAGATACTCTTATTTTTTTCCATGTCAACACAAAATTACAGTCATGTCCATACCTTGAATTTATTCAGTTCTTTTGAAGTATCCCCAGTTTGGATAGCCATTCAATACTCTAAAAGTTTAAATAATCTGTTTTTGACAGCATGTGATTATACTAGTTGATATCACATTATTTAATGTACAACAGTAAATCCTTTTATATTTGCTGTTTAAAAATTATTTGAATAAGGCCAACACAGTTGGCTGTAATCAACACAGCCTGATACTAGCATAAAAATAGGGACATAGACCAATGGAACAGAACAGAGAATCCAGAATTAAACCCAACTCTCTACAGTCAATTCATATTCGACAAAGGGGGCAATGACATAAAATGGAGTAAAAATAGCCTCTTCAACAAATGGTGCTGGGAGAACTGGACAACTACGTGCAAAAAAATGAAACTTGAGTACTAACTTACACCATACACCAATATAAATTCAAGGTGGATAAAAGACTTAAATTTAAGCCGTGAAACCATTAAAGTCCTAGAGGAGAGCATTGGCAGGAAAATCTCAGATATTTCATGCAGCAACATTGGATTTTAGGTCCCCTAGAGCAAGGAATATAAAGGAAAGAATAAACAAATGGGATCTCATCAAAATAAAAAGCTTCTGCACAGCTAAAGAAAACAGCATTAAGATAAAAAGAGAACAAACTGTTTGGGAAAACATATCTGCCAATGATACCTCAGACAAGAGTTTAATCCCCAAAGTATACAAAGAACTTACATGACTCCACTCTAAGAAGACAAGCAACCCAATTAAAAAGTGGGCAAAGGACTTGAACAGACACTTCTCCAAGGAAGACATATAGAGGATCCAGAGACACATGAAAAGATGCTCAATATCGCTAGCTATCAGAGAGATGCAAATTAAAACCACAATGAGATGCTATCTTACACTGGTCAGAATGGCTATCATAAACAAAGCAACAAACAACAAATGTTGGAGGGGTTGTGGGGAAAAGCGGACCCTAGTTCACTGTTGGTGGGATTGCAGACTGGTACAACCACTATGGAAAACAGTATGGAATTTTCTCAGAAAACTAAAAATGGACCTGCCTTTTGACCCAGCAATTCCACTGCTGGGATTATATCCTAAGAACCCTAAAACACCGATACAAAAGAACCTATGCACCCCAATGTTCATAGCAGCACAATTTACAATAGCCAAGAGTTGGAAACAACCTAGATGCCCATCAGTAAATGACTGGATCAAAAAGCTATGGTGCATTTACACAATGGAATTCCATGCAGCAGAAAGAAAGAAGGAGCTCCTATCCTTTGCAACAGCATGGATGGAACTGGAAAGCATTATGCTGAGTGAAATAAGCCAGGCAGTGAAAGACAAATACCATATGATCTCACCTTTAACAGGAACTTAAACAACAAAACAAACAAGCAAGCCAAATATGACCAAAGACACTGAAATTCAGAACAAGCTGACAGGGCCCAGAGGGGAGAGGGGAGAGAATTTCAGGGGAAAAGGGGAAGGAGTCACAGAAACTAGTATAAAGGACACATGGAGAACAACTAAGGGGGGCAGAAATGAGAGGAAGGTGGGGAGCACAGAGGGCGGGCTGGGATGGGAGTGGGGGATGGAAAACTGTACTTGAACAATAATTAAATAATAAAAAAATTAAAAAATTATTTGAATAATTTAATTTTGAAAGAAGTATTATATCATGTTTGAGAAATAAAATGAATTGCTTTAATTTGCTAAAGATATTTAGTTTGTTAAGCATTCTATATTTATATCCATGCTTTATTGAGAAAATATAAAGTATAATGAAAAGGAAATAAATAAAAGAAGGCTTTCTCCCACCAGGCACATATTTTTTCTTATACTGCATAAATGTAGGAAATCTATGGAATGGAATGCATAGTAAAGTAAAATGTGTGGCTATATTCATTAGAATCACTGAATGCATTTTATTTGGGATTACTGAATATATTTAAATGAAATAAAAATGTATATTTAAAATCAAAACATGACTTTTTAAAAAATCATGCATGTCATCTTTATCCTTCATTGGAAGGCAGTTTTAAAGACAGAGCATCTCCTTTTGCTGACAAGTAATATGCTTATTTTTTCTTTTTCTTGAGTTTTTTTATTCGTTTTTCTTTTTATACTGTTATTCAAATATAGTTGTCCCCATTTTCCACCCATTACTCTCCCCTGCTCTACCTACCCCCAACCTCCCACGTTCAATCTCCCCCCATGTTTTCCTTGTCCATGATGGGTCCTTTACACATGTTCCTTGACTTGACCCTCCCCTTCTCTCCCATTATCTCCCTCCCCCATCCCTCTGGTCACTGTCAGTTTGTTCTCTATTTCCATGTCTCTGGTTCTATTTTATTCACTTTTTAATACTTATATGTTAATACAGATCCTTTATAGTAAATTAGATTCCCAGCTTCATAATTAAAAGTTTAAGATTAAAATGTAGTGATGGTTTGTTATAATCAATAAGATAGTATCACCAAAATCCTACTCCTTTGTCTAAGAAACCTCAAGGCAGTAGAGAGCCCAGATGACTATTATTCTGATGTGTCTTGTCTTGCCTAAAGTAGTGGTAGTTCTTAAAATGAGGTCCCCAAGGTAGCAGTATCCGCTCCCTGGGAACTAGTTAAAGATGCAAATTCTTAGGCCCCAGGTCATCATGACACATGTTAAATTATGAGAACTATGGGCCTGGAGTATCTCGGCAGTTTCTTTCTCTTACCTCCTTACAATTAGTCACAAAATGGCTGTAAAAGTCTCCCTACTACATTTACAATAATACTTACTTTTCAACAATTGTCTTTCATGAGACATAAAGACATAAAAAGGTTATTGGTCTCAGAAATTCATCTCTGCTAATTTAAAATATATAATAGTTTTAATTTGTTTTTCCTACATCAGAACACAAGTAAAGACTAATGATATATGACTGTTACAGTGAAAATGACACTTTCTAACTTATTTATATCAGGGTTCAATCCCTGGCAGTCTAACATTGAAGCTCTCCTAATTGTACTATCCACAACTATAAAAAGAGAATAAGGGTATCTTGGGAATTTTGTGTAGATTAAGCAAATGGATTAAACGAAGTACTTCTTGTAACATGTGTAGAACATGTAGGTACTCAACACTTATATTCCTTTTCTTATGCTTTTTAATCCATACTTTCTACATTTTTCTCATAAATAATGCCTCAATGGTTCTCAAAGTAAGGTTTCAAAATATTTCTAAAAAGTGTAGTTTCACTCAGTAGCTCTGATAAGTGTAAAACATGACTCCATTATTGTTCTTTGAACACTATGGAGTACTTCCTAAGATGCTCTTATTTTGCCCAATTATATTTATCCATTTGCATGATCCTGTCTAGTTTATTTTGTTTTATTATGGAGGTATCAAGAACTAGAAAGTAAAAAGAAGCATTATTAGCGCTTGCGCTTAATAGTACATTAACTAGTAATGAGCTCTGTACATGGTGTGTGCTCATTCCCAGCAGACCACCTAGCCTCCTCTGCACAGCAGTCTCCTTACCCAGAAAGGAAAAAAAAGTTATTTAGGCATTTTCATAATTATCCTTTACTTAGTTCTGCATTAATACAGTCAGTAACTGCTAGCAAATTTTACTTTTAGAAATTTAAATATTAATCTCCATTATTCCTCTATTACAAAGTTTAATTTATTTTTCTCACATTGGTTTACATCCTAGTGAGTCAGGGAGTTATTTACCATACACATTTTTTTCAATGTTCTACTAAACCCAGAAGTTGACAGTGGAACTCACTTGTTCTCTGCCATATATACCTGAAGATAGTCTACTATTCCACACTTTTCTGAAGTTATAATTTACTTAAGATGTTCAATGAATGTATAATTTAACTTTCTTTTTTCTCTTCATTTCCTACTCTCTATTACGTGCCATTGGCCTTCACCCTAAAACAGTTTTTATTTTGTATTTTCTAATCATGTGTACTTTGTTCCCTCTAGGACCACTGTTACAGCCTACCCACGCTCACTATTTGTCATCTTCTATATATGTTAGAGCATGAATATACTGAATAGGTGTGGAGCACACCGGAGAGGTAATGGCTTTGTTTCTGTAAAAGGCATTCTTATAGGACATTAATTCTGTTATTAAATACTTATTCTTTTGTAAAATTACTCTCTTGCGTATAGATCGAGAACAGCTAGATTTAAATCACAACTTTATGATGATATGTATATGATCTAATTTTTCCAAGCTTTCCGTCCATCTGTTTCATCATCTATAAAATGTGGGTGATAATAATAGCACCTCCTCTCTAAGAGTGTTTGAAAGTTAAATGTATCAATAAATATACAGCCCATAGAAGACATTTGTTAGTACTGGTATAGATAATTATTAAGTATGATTTTGAAAAAAGAACATTTGGGCTTCATGTTAAGGGTAAGAATGGTACAAATACATAGCTGTAGATTCACAGCCGTATTTAAATATGCCAGATACTTAAAGAAATCAAGGATTTTAGGTACCCTATGATGTTATTCATATTTAGGACCATTGACATGTAATGCAAGTATGTATTTCATTTTTAGTAGGAAAAAGCACAAAATTTATCATGGATAATCATGTGTAACATCCTGACTTTGGGAGTTAACAGATGACTAAAATTAGACAAGTTACATAAACTACTCAAAATTTAGCTTTGTCATTGTTGATACAGGGTGCAGCCAAGGGGGGGCCCAGAAAAGATTTGGAATGGTGTCCAGAACTCAAGGTGTACAGGAATATTGGAGGAAATATTGAGATGTCCTCCCCCCCCCCCCCCCCAAGGTGTCAGTTGGGGGAAGGGATAAATAGAGCAGGGCCATTGAGAGCTGTTTTGCATAGCAACAGTTTTATAGCTAACCTCTGGAATAGCATTTAACATATCTATAACCTTTAACTGGTTTCATAGATATGTTAAATAGCTGTGGCCAAGTTTTGGGGGAGAGAGAAGTGAATGGCTGCTAACCAGGCTAGAATTGGGAGCTGCTTCGCTCAGAGAGGGCCGCTTGAGAGCCATGTGGCTTTAGCAGAGTTGGGGCTACCCAGGCTAGAATTGAGAATTGGGAGCTGCTTCTCAGAGAGGGCCTGCTTGAGAGCCATGTGGCTTTAGCAGAGTGGAAAAACCAGGCTGGAAACTGGGGCTGCTTCTCGGAGAGAGTGCCTGCGAGAGAGCCATGTGGCTTTAGCAGAGTGAGGACCCCCTCTTGGCCAGATGAGGGGGAGAGTCACGCTATTTAGAAAGATGTAGACCCCTGTAGCCATTAGGAGGGAGAGCCATGCGGTTTCAGCAGAGTGCAGACCCCCTCTTGGCCAGATGAAAGGGAAAACCACGCAGCTTTGCCAGAGTGGAGATCCCTGCGGCCAGGTGAAGAAGAAAGATGCGGCTTTGGTAGAAGAGGCCCACACGGCTTTGGCGTGCTCCCTTTGGCTGAGTAGCCTGGAAAGCAGGAGAGACTTTGACTAGGACTTGGTACAAAGAACTCTTGCCGGTGAAAGGTGCCGCATGACTTTGGATTAATTGGAGATCCTGCCTGGACAGGCAGGCAACACAGCTCACGTGCCAGCGGCCTGGGAGAAAAACGGACGTGTGCTCTTTTCCTGATTTACGGTACCCGGAGTTGGGACAGTGGGAGAAGGGAGCGCTGTGTGTGTGTGTGTAGGTGTATATCCTTAAAGACTTTAATATTTTAAGGAAGGCATTAGGCCTAAATAGCATTAAATAAACATTTTGTTTCCTTTTCACAAATCTCTGGCATTGAGAGATGTGTTTCCAATTGGCGGCGGACAGAAGAACCCTATAGATTTTAGTGTATCGTCCTTGGGAGGGGTCCCTGTTTTCTGCAGCAGTTTTTGGCATCCCTCGGTGGGCCAAGTATTGCCCCCCCCTCGGACCCTTTTGTTCGGTAACATTGTCAGTAGAGGGTACACCTGTAGGATTTCCTCCCTTACCAGTGATTTTACCTGCTGTGGTATCAGTTAGTTTCTGAAAGAAAAAGGCAAGTACAGTACAACAACGTTTTAAAAGACATAGACCACATTCACGTAACTGATATTATAGTGCATTGTTATAGTTGTTCTATTTTATTATGTTATTGCTGTTAACATCTTACTATGCCTAATTTATAAACTAAACTTGTATGTATAGAAAGAAGGTGGTATACACAGGACTCAGGGCTCTACATAGTTTCATGCATTCATGGGGGATCTTGAAATAAGGGGCAAATACTGTCTTTCTTTTACGATTTTGAGATTTATTTATTATTTTATAACAGATTTTATTTACTTATCTTTAGAGGGGAAGGGAAGGAGAGAAGGAGAGAATATCAATGTATGGTTGCCTCTCGTGGGTCCCCTGCTGGGAACTGGCCTGCAACCCAGGCATGTGCTCTGACTGGGAATTGAACCGTGATCCTCTGGTTTGCAGGCCTGTGCTCAATCCACTGAGTTACACCAGCCGGGGCTTACTTTGAGGTTTAAATACAATCTATATAAAATACTAAGCATGCCAAGTAATGGGAACAGTCTTAATTGGCAAATTTATTATTTATAATTCTAATATCTATTAAGGACACAAAAACAGGATTTGAATGGGTAGAATGACAGGTGGAGTTATTGATACTTATCCTGGATCACAGGAGAACTGAATCAGTTAACTCATTCCAGATACAGGAATCTGTACGCAACACCAAGACTTCACCTGCCAAAACAAGAAAACAAAGTCTTCATTACTGTTATATACTTTCATAACAAATATGTTGTCTTAATAAGAACTTAGTTTTAGAATCAAGATGTAATTGCCCTGGCTGGTGTAACTCAGTGGATTGAGCACAGACCTGCAAACCACACGATCGCAGTTTGATTCCCAGTCAGGGCACATGCCTGGGTTGCAGGCCAGTTCCCAGCAGGGGACTCATGAGAGGCAACCATACATTGATATTCCCTCCTTCTCCCCTTCCCTTCCTCTCTAAAGATAAATAAATAAAAATCTTTAAAAAATGTAATTTATTCTAATTTTGAAATTAAAATATTGACTCAAATTCTGCAATTACATTTATAGGTCACCAATATCTTTAATTACTGATGAAAAGTTTACTATAAGTTGTCAAAAGTAACTTATTACAATAATTAAGTATATTTAGGGAAAAATCAGTGAATGGTTATAACGGCATATGGACTTCTTGAATTAATTTATGAACTGTCATGGTTAATTTTTTATGCATTATTTGTCTCTAATTTACCATAAACCACTTTTGAAACCTTTTTAAAAACTCTTCAAGATCAAGTTATATTTATTTTAAATGATGGCTCATTGACATTCCTGATTCTCTTTCTAGAAACATTTATGTGAATAAATAATGCTAGAAATGTTATGAAGTGCTTAAAAAGGAAAGGAATGAGTTTATAGGGAATGGATAATCTAATCTCTTTAGAGAAAGGCTTAAAACGTATTTCACCCTATTTTTTCTGCTTATTTTCTTACACATATTCAGTCTCTTGCTTTTTTAAATTAGTTTAATTGGATATTTTACATTTTTAAATATATTCCTGAATGAATTTGTCACATTACCTGTCAAATTGTAAATTTCCC
This sequence comes from Sturnira hondurensis, assembly GCF_014824575.4. Classification (NCBI taxonomy): domain Eukaryota; kingdom Metazoa; phylum Chordata; class Mammalia; order Chiroptera; family Phyllostomidae; genus Sturnira; species Sturnira hondurensis. The sequence continues at coordinate 1,526,023 of NW_028097389.1, read as the reverse complement.
TCCCTTCATTATATTATTTAAAATAACTAAAATTGCTCATAAATATTAATTTCCCATCCCACTGACTGTCTAATCCCTTTTTCTTTGATGTTAGCTATGCCTTTTCTTGGCTATTGCAATTATCATCCTGGTAGAGGAATGGAACCTCAGTTACCTAATAATTATATCATTGATTAATCACTGTATAAGTACAGAGGTTTTTCTCAGTGGTCACTAAAATGCAACATTGTTTAATGATCAAAAATAATTTCAAATAGCCCTGGCTGATGTGGCTCAGTGGATTGAGCACGGGCCTGCGAACCAGATGATCACGGTTCGATTCCCAGTCAGGGCACATGCCTGGGTTGCAGGCCAGGTCCCGACAGGGGCCAGTTTCCAGCAGGGGATGCAGGAGAGGCAACCATACATTGATGTTTCTCTTCCTCTCTCCTTTCCTTCCCCTCTAAAGATAAAAAAATAATAATTTCAAATATTTTGAAGAAGTTTTTTTAGGAACTGTATTAGCCAGAGGTGCTTTGATAATATAGATTAAGAACAAAAATACCTCCTCTAAACGCATTCTCTTTAGTCAGAAAAATCTGAAAACAGGACCTGACCTGGATGTACACAGCTCTAAGCCAAAGAAAAGCTCCTAGTAGAGAGAAAGGGTGTTGATTTGTCCCACACAATCCATGAATGAGGGGCTTGCATATAAAGTGCAAACTGCATAGTCAAGAAGGCCTTGGTCTCAGCTTCTTCCCTGCTGCTCCCCCCTCCCTTACACTCAGGAAATTTTCATTAATTGGAGGCATATTTTTAACTAAGCTTTGCAGGGGAACTTTTCCTGACTGTACCTTAAACAGAAACAGCGGGGAAGGGAGGAAAACAGTAACAGAAAATTTCCCCTGTTCTGACAAGTATATCACAATGTCCATATGTAATTTTAAAACAATAAAGGTATAGAAGAGTTTTACTTTTAAAATTGTATTTACAGATCTGAAAAAGGAAGCCTGTAGTAAAATTCATACAATGAGGGAAATACAATAGAATGAGAGAAAACTACAAACAGATAAATTTTTGAGGAATGGTATAACCCTTGTATTTAAATTTCAGAATATTTAAATTTTAAAATGCTTATATTTAATTTATTATATATATTTAGTTGCAACACAAGTTTTATATATACATATATGTGTTTACATATATATGTATATATGTACACACACACTTTACATTTATATGCTGTTTGAGGGGGAGGAACATGGTTTGTTGTCATGTAGTTCTTATTTTTAATCAATTCATTATTCATTTATTTATTTTCATTGTTGTTCAAGTACAGTCATCTTCACTTTTCCTACCACCACTTTTCCCCGCCCCAGCCTCAATTTTTCCCCTCTTTGGCTTTGTCCATGTGTCCTTTATACATGTACCCTGACAACCCCTCTCCTTCTTTCCCATGCTATCTCCCTGCCCCCTCCCCTCTGGTTACTGTCAGTTTGTTCTTTATTGCATTGTCTCTGATTATATTTTGCTTGCTTCTTCGTTGATTAGGTCTCACTTACAGGTTAGTGCATATGGTATTTGTCTCCTGGCTTATTTCACTTAGCATAATGACCTCCAGATTCATCCCTGCTGTTGCAAAGTGTAGGAGCTCCTTTTTTCTTTCTGCTACATAGTATTCCATTGTGTAAATGTACCACAGGTTTTTTTTTTAATCCACTTATTTACTGATGAGAACTTAGGTTGCTTCCAACACCTGGCTACTCTAAATTGTGCTGCTATGAACATTGGGGCGCATAGTTTCTTTAGAATTAGTATTTCAGGATTCCTAGAGTTTAATCCCAGCAGTGGAAATGCTGGGTAAAAGACAGTTCCATTTTTGGTTTTCCAAGGAAATTCCACAGTGTTCTCCACAGTGGCTGCACCAGTCTGCATTCCTACCAACAGTGCACTAAGGTTCCCTTTTCTCCACAACTCGGGCAGCACTTGTTTACTGATTTCTTTATGATGGCCATTCTGACTGGTGTGAAGTGCTGTCTCATTTTGTATTTTATTTGCATTTGTCTGATGGATAGTGATGCTGGGCGTCCTTTCGTATCCCTCTGGGCCCTCTGCATGTCCTTCTTGGAGAAGCGTCTAACAGGCCTTTTGCCCATTTTTACTGGGTTGTTTGGGGGCAGAAGCATAAAATGGATTATTGGAATGTTTTAATGGTTGCCAGATAGGAGGGAGGCATGGGGGGAATTCTGTACCAATTGGTAGTTACAGAATAGCCATGGGGATGTAAGGTATGTACAGTTATAGGAAATGGAATAGCCAAAGAATGTATCTACAATACCCAAGGCCATGAATAAAAGGGGTGAGGATTGCCTGAGAGAGTGGGGTGCTGGGTGGAAGAGGACAAAAAGAGAAAAACTGGGACAACTGTAATAGCATAATCAATAAAATATAATTTAAAAAATTGTGATTAGGTTATTGAGGATAGTGACATGAAGCTGAGTGAAGCGAGGATGAAACAAATGCATTTCTCCAGCTAGGAGTACCGGCATGCAGATATTCTTTGTTATTGGCATGATCTGTTCAGCTCTCAGCTCACCGCTGTTTCTGCATCCTCACTATCCCTAATTTCTTGGTTTTAACTTTGCCAATATAACATGATTCTACATTTTGATAGAGATCCTGCCTTGGGTACTTCAGATTTTTAAGCTTTTAAAAAATATCTTTACTATGCTCCAGGATTCAAACTCTGGCTGCCCTTTGGCTCATAGGTACCCCATCCTGTTGTTCTTCCTCCCTGACTGGCATCAGAAAAGTGTTGGATTAAATATGTATGTGGATATGCACTTCTGAAATCTTATCTGGCATTCAGAAATGATTTCTCTCAGCAAGCTGCGTTTGCCAGAAGTCCATCCGTGAACTTCTTACTGTCACGTCTACAGTTCATCTGTGGTAGATCAGCTTGACGCTGGTTCTAAAGTAGCAATTTTATTAGTCTCACTCTGAGTACATTTTCTAAACCAGTAATAATCTTTAAATTGGGTTTATTACCCAGGGAGCCAAATCAGAAGTTTTCTTAATACAGTAACATCCTGATAAATGCCAGGATTTTCAAATAGTACTGATCAATATGGCCGACCAATAGGTACAAACTGATTAACAAATAATCCTTTTCAATTAGTTTTAGTACCGGCCCGTGAATCAAAGCGTTGCCAGTTCTATTCCCAATCAGGGCGTGGGCTACAGAACAGGTCCCCAGTAGGGGGCATGTGAGAGGCAACCACACATTAATGTTTCTCTCCCTCTCTTTCTCCCTCCCTTCTCCTATCTTTAAAAATAAGTAAATAAATAAAAACCTTTAAAATAGTTTTAATGTGTTTTTAAAAGCATTAACATGTTTACTGTGTCCCAATATTTCAGGAATGCATCTATTATACAGACCAAATATATAGAAATTATATTATTTTAAGAAACAAGTAGAAATAATGCCTTTGAATTACGACCAAGCACAATCCATAGCAATCATAACCTGTCTACAGATGTTCCCTTTAACTGGTGCAATTACCTTTTGTGAGTGTGTATAGATCCTGAGATATTTATTCCTTTTAAGTGTCAAGAAGGCAGAAAGCATTCAGATACAAGCATAATAAAAAGCTCTTATTAGTGTTCATTAAGGCCTGAAATTTGAATGATAAGTCTGGGAGTGGCTGAGGCCCTTCAGATGTGGTTCCTCTTCATCCAGAGACCTATAAACTGAAAAAAAAAAGACAAGTTATGTGTCCCCATACCCAAATATAATGGTGAGCCAATAATAACATAATCAGTATATAAAACTCTGCAGTGAATGCACCAGACAGAATTGCAATGACACCTGGAATTCTACAGTGTATACTTATATATGGCTCTATTAAAGGCAAAGAATATGGTACCAGGAGAAAGGCCACTCAGGCAAAGACAGAAAGGCCCCAGCGCCCCAGCGCAGTTCTTAGAGCTCGATGTCGATTGTAGCAACTGTGCCTTGTGTTTGGGTAGTGAATTGCCAGAATACATCTGAGATACATTACATGCAGGAAACAAGGGCCAAATGTACTGAGAAGTCTTTTACCACCTACTGGTAAGACAGCTAAAATTCAGCTCTATAGCTAGTTAAACCAGGAGTTAGTATTAAGCTTTAACATTCAATCATAACGTTGACAAGCCATGCCTCTAAGACAAGGGGATTTTTAGACTTCAAACAGCACCTTATAATAAGACCTTCTCTAGTACACCTCATCTCTATCTCGGCCAAAAGCGAGTACCGAAGTTTTCCAGGCATTTCTGGGTATCACTATAGAGCTACCACAGACTAGGTGCATGTGAACCCCATGTTCTTGGATTCAAAAACTGTGGTAAGCACATAGGAACCTCTCGTCCAGCAGAGAAAAGGTTTCCAGATCCTCTCTGAGAGTTCTTACCCATTACATTGCTCTCTCTTAATACGGCGTGGGCTCAGTTCTTTCCAACCTTGGTCTGCTCTCTGAACTGTCCTTTCCTTTAATGAGAAATGACCCATATGGGCCTCGGCTGTGTACCTTTCTTAGCCAGGAGACAGTTAGAAGCCCAGAGGACCTTTAGTAATTAGAACAATCACAACTTCTCTTAGCCCAAGTAGGTGGCTTCTTCGCTGATAATATTGTCATACGATTTTTTGAAATGTATGCGTATCAGAAATTTTATCACTTCATATAGCAAAAGCCACACCCATGATTCTTTGCCAGACAGCCTTTTTTCACTTTCTAGTGGCTTGTCAAGTTGTGTAGAACAGTCCCAATAACATTCTCTGAGTCACAGTTGCCTAGATCTCGTTTTGTTTTGTTTCATGTCTAGGGCCCTGTCTAGTAAGCCCTGCTTTAAGCTTTTCGGAGTTCTTACAGGTTTTACAGCCACACTCTTGATCTGATCCTTGGCCCTAGGCCTCAATCACTTTGAGAACTTTTTACTACCTAAGAAGACTGGTGATGGGAGACAGTTGTATTTTTTTCAACCTAGTCCCGTCTCCTCTATACTGCCTCTTAATTCTGCTTGGAAAACTGCAGAATTCTTTCTTTATCTCGTCTCCCTTTGGCAGCTATTTTTCATTCATATTTGGTTAATAAAACCAAAGTTTCACTTGTAACATTTATTTGGTCTGGCGATGTTTCTGGTCAGATTCAAACGCTGACTGGATATTCTTGTTATTTTCCAAGTTACCGCACATGAGAGTCTGACTATTTCTATGTACCATGGGCAGGCTGAATGTGGAAAAGCATACAGGGAACTATTAGCAAGAGCTGACAGTGAGCCAATGGCTAGCAGAGGCTGAAAAATCAGTGAAGTAGTAGTCATTGTAGAAGGCTGGAAATGGGGGCGGGGGGCTTGCCTTCTCCTACAGGCAATACCACATGTTTAATTTTGTTTTTCAGCATCCAACGTATAGAAACAAATCACCAGCCACCCCAAATCTAATTAGCTTAAAATGATGGGCATTTATTAAGATCACAATCCTTCCCCGGCTGGTGTGGTTCAGTGGATTGAGTACCAGCCTGTGAACCAAAGGGTTGCTGGTTCAATTGCCAGTCAGGACATATGCCTGGGTTGCGGGCCAGGTCTCCAATAAAGGGAGTACAAGAAGCAGATGTTTCTCACATTGATGTTTCTCTCCTTCTCTTTCTCCCTCCCTTGCCCTCTCGCTAAAAATAAATAAGTGAAATCTTACAAAACACAGATCACAATTTTGCTGTTTTTATGTTACTATGGGCTGGACTGGGTTCACTGATCTGAACCGACTTGTGTCTGTCTGCTGGTGGTTGTCAAATCAGCTGGGAGTGGCTTGTCCCAGCTGGTCCCACTCATAAGTAAGGAAATTGGCTGCTGTGATGATAACAGTTAACCTCATGCTCATTACCCAGACCGGTTGAATCATATTTACATGATAAACGGGACCCAAAACAGCAGGAAAGGAATTTTCAAGATTCTGGAGGTCTAGGTTGGGATGTCACTCATACCACATTGTAACGGTCAAAACAAGTCATAGGCCAGTCAAGGCTGGGGACTTCAATTCCATGTCCTTGTTTCTGGGGGCGGAGTGAGAACATCTTGTGGCCATTTGTTCAGTCACATCATTGACATGGGTAAAGTAAGGAACCTTACTCTTTGTCCTCAATTGATATTTCTGAAATGATTTTGAAACCTAGAACCTACCTAGTTTTTTACTGATACAAGCCTTTTCCAAGATCAGTAAAATCACAAAGTTTGTGTCACAAATAATAATAATCTCCATTTACATTTGCAAAAAAAAGGTTTATAGAATCACATTGCAAAGGATGTTATCAAATTGAATGAAAATAAAACAATGTATTACAGATTGATATTTTAATCTTTACGCTATTAATTGCTCTCAGCGTGTTAAATATATTAATTTTATGTTAAGCAACTCTACTTAACAAAGAACCCTGAAGTAAGTAGTTTTTGATTAATGAATGAATGTGAATGTGTGTGCTGGATGAGCCCTCTCTGATAATTTAGCCTATACTGATCTGTGCGCGCTATAATTTTTGAAGCAAAAAATAGGTGACAGCTCCATCTAGGCAGTAATATCCCAGAACGATGCTACACCTGAGAACAGTCTAATAGTTGTCTAATGAGCCAATGATACATTTAGCAATAGAAGATCGTTTCAACAATGTTTAAATAGTAACTGCATAGCACACGAGACAATGAACATTCACTGCAACATAGCTGTCATATTTGCAGTGGTTCCATTACAAATGTGAGTAAAATGTTTCTTCTCTTTATTCTTTCTCACAACATAAACCTCCCTTCTAAATATGATAGTCTGTTTAATATAGCTTTCATTAAGCCCCGTTTAATGATAAAATTGAAACTATGCCGATCAATGTTTGTAATATTTTCTTTTTTAGCTTTAGAAGAAATACCATGATACCTAAGTCATCATTAGAATGTAACCTATAGTTTATTTTACTGTCAGTATAGTTTTCAGTTGTATGTTGCTGTATGCTTTAAAACACTTTCATACATAGAAGAAACATCTTATTTAGAATAAGAAAAATAAGGTTATGTAAGTAACCAATACATAGTTTGTGAGGCCTGCCATAATGAAGTGCTACAACTGGGAGGCTTAGAACAGCAACAAATTATTTTTCAGAGTTCTGGAGGCCAGAAGCGTTGGTAGGGCCATACTCCCTCTTAAAGTGTGGGAGGCTCTGCTCCAGGCCTCTCTCCAACCGATGGCTCCTTGACTCATGGCAGTGGGATTCAGCCTTCACATGCTGTTCTCTCCTCTGCCTGTACCTGCCCCTCTCAAAGAGTAAGCAATTTTGTACACCCTTAAGCCATGATATTGAGATTTGTAGTAATTTTATAACAATTCTTTTCTATTTATTTTTATGAGCATATGTAATATACACAAATAAATATTTTGCTTATGTGGAGCAAAATATAGGACCACATATGTGCCCCTTTTTTGCACCAGGGTTAAAAATATTTTTCTTATTTGTAAATGCATATATGTTGAAAGTGTATAGCCCTGGCTGGTGTAGCTCAGTGGATTGAGTGCAGGCCTGCGAACCACACGATTGTGGTTCGATTCCCAGTCAGGGCACATGCCTGAGTTGTAGGCCAGTTCCCAGCAGGCGACTCATGAGAGGCAACCATGCATTGATATTTCTCTCCCTCTCTCTGTCCCTTCCCCTCTAAAGATAAATAAATAAAATCTTAAAAAAAAGAAAGTGTATAAATATAAATATAAAAAGTATAGCCACCTCTTTGGTAAGGAGTAAAGTAAAATTACATAAAATTTAACTGTAGTGAAAAATCTAGAGTTTCAAACAATTACACTTAAGTCATCTAAGGCTTTAAGACTACCAAAAATATTGGTTAAAGTTAAGCAATATTTTTTTGAGTCTTAATGATTGATAGAGATTAACATGGTATTAATTTACCTCAATGATCAAATCTTGACATTGACATATATATTACTCCCTATATGATGAAACTCTCTTAAAGAAGAAAAGACAAATTTGAGGGAGATGTGAGAAAGTTTTGGATTTTGCTCAAATGCAACGCTTGTTGCTACGGGTATTAACGAATGTGAAACTGTGATGTTACTGAATACTTTTGTATGATGTATTTGCTGCCATTCATTTTATCTTCTGTGACAATGGACGATGGGAACGCTGATATAAAATACTCATCCTATAAAAATGATAAAATGAGAAATTTCTGTGAATAGATCCCTTGGATATTGTTTCAAATGAAGAATGTATTAGTATTTTCGATTTGAATGCACTGCTATTCTAGACTATAAATAGAAGAGTAAAATATGTTATCCACCTAATGCAAAAACTAAGGTAGTTACTGTTATTCAGATTTAGCAGCAGCTTATGGATTTCATTGATGTTTCCTACTAAAGGTCATAAACCTCTCCAAGATAAGGTATGAACTCTTGTTCCTGAAAAATCCACGTGTGCATATTACAACATTATTCTGGGAAAAATTACAAGAATTTCATGCACTCCCTCTAGCCAACCTGTAGCCCTGCACTAGTTATGGGACTTAAATATACATTAAAACAGAACTGAATCAATCATGCCTTAATAAGACTTCTGAAGAAGCTATAATCCAAGAATCAAGTTTTGCAGATGATACTGTAGCTTTAAAACAATTTGCAAAAACTATTGTGCCTATTTTAGTATGCGATTTTTTAAAAAAACTGTTTTTTAACTTTGTTCTTATTATTCAATAATTTTTTAAGAGAAATGTAAAGCAGTAATAAGATCTAAGAACTCTACTTGTACACTCTTATTTACATGCTGGAACTGTATGCTATATGGCTTAAATGAAAATATGAAAATTCTAAATACAAAATTAATTTTCTTTTATTTTCCTTGTATTCATTAATCCCAGTGTAATGATTAGCCAAGAACAGAATAATGTCCTTCACAAAGAAATATTAGATAAAACTAATTAGTCTGTGCTGGTTCTAATTAGCAAATAAATTCCATTATGACAGGATTTAAAAACAAAAGAGGAGAACAAAAGCACATTAAAACCTTGTTGAAAAATATAATTGCCCCAGAGAAAACCAATAAATTATTAGATTAAGGTATGTTCATATCATTTGCCCACATTCAATTTTTATCTGATTTCTGTTGAATTAATCACGAAACAAACTCTTACTACTTAATAAAGCCAATTATACACGAGTAGACTTTGAATAATTTTTGGAAAAGTGCAATGTTTCAGAAAGTCTTGACTCTAAAGATTTTTAAGGTAATTTTCTTGACTTTATTTGTCTGCTTATCTGCTTTTAGGATCAGTAAATAATCTCAAATATAATGATTATAAAGTCTATTTTGTCTACTTAAATGATATACTGAATAGGAAATACACATTAAAGTGTTGTTAAAAACATTCTTTGGATTGAACCATGCATTAAAAATTAAAAATTAACATATGCAGGCTCTGCAGCTACTCTGAGCTAATTATCAGTGTCATTTCCATAATTATGCATCAGATTCATTTCACAGAGCAACACTTCATTGGGAAATAACATAATTTAGCATACCCACTGTAATAAACTAGAGCTGAAAATATGTACACATAAATTTTAAGGTATATGTGTTCTTGGAACACAAGTGTCACACAATGTATGAGAAGTAAACCTTAACATGAAATTAGTTATTTTAACCAACCTTCAGCTCATGACTTTTCATAAGTCTTGATTTAAATTCAATACAGTTAAATATGATTAATGCAAATCCCTCTACTCTGAAATCTGTGATTAGATAAATATAAACTGCATTTCATTTTACCCTAGCAAGAAGAGATTAATTTAAATATAAAGATTGTGGTCTTATTTCAGAAAACGTGCTTACATTTTTGATAAAACAAACTTTTTAAATCACTATTTTTAAGCTTAAGGAGTGACTTCTCTATGTGACAAGAAATGAAATAGTGAATTTAGCAAAATTTATATTAAATTAAACTTAAAATTATATTATCAATTATTGTAATGATATTATAATAGCATAATTTATATTATATTAAATTTTAATTTATATTAAATTCTCCAGTAGTTCATATGGTTGCTCAGAAAGAAACCTTCATTGAGCGTGTGTCCATCCTCTAGCCCTGCGCCGAAGGGATGAATGTCATTATCTTATACATTAAAAAAAGTCAAGAATCAGGAGGTTATTTGATTTCTGAAGACAACATGACGGCAGCTGCTTTAAAAATGGGGACACTCTCTTGGGATCTGTGGGGCTCTCCTGGTCCAGATCAGTGTGCCCCCAACACAGTGCTTTGACATAGTTCTGACATTTCACTGAGCATTTTTAAAATGTTTTCTAAAAAAACGTATATCCATATTTTAAATGAATAAAAATTAAGAGTTAGACAGAGACTAAGAGGAAAGCCAGAGATCATAAATATATTGGAAATAAACTTTGCTAATTACCAATTACCTTCCTTGCTGCCCACTCCCCGTGCTCTGCCCTTCACTTTTTTACTTCACTGTTTTGCTCCACCCCTCTTGTTTCATCCGTAACTGACCAGACCCGACTTTGCATTTTCTAATTTCCTAGGCCTTTGGCATGTTATGTGGACTATTCACCATGCTGGTTTTATAATACCTACTACTGATTGGCATATCACTACTTAATGGCTGAGTGAGCAGACTCATTACATTTTAAAAGTTTTGAAAAACACACAACCCAGATTTTTTTCCATCCTCTTTTTCAGAATCTAAAGGTATATTTCCACCCAATTCAAGACAAGATTTAGAAAAAACTCCTCACACAAAACTATAGTTTATGGTAACTAACAACACACATTTTCTTTTTTTTTTAAGATTTTATTTATTTATTTATCTTTAGAGGGGAAGGAGAGAGGGAGAGAAACATCAATGTATGGTTGCCTTTTGTGCATCCCCTGCTGGGAGTTGGCCTGCAGGGAACCGGCCTGCAACCCAGGCATGTGCCCTGATTGGGAATCGAACCGCGATACTCTGGTTTGTAGGCCCGCGCTCCATCCACTGAGCTACACTAGCTGGGGAACACACATTTTCTTAATTAGTATATAGCTGGTGCTTTTATGTGAATAAAGGTAGTCCATTTGCATCTACCCTTTAACTCATAAGTTATTTTGTTGAGAATCAGAAAATGCGAAATGTGTTTTGTTGTGAAAATCTGTAATTATAAAAGGCAAAAGCAACAAATAAGTAAACCATAAAAACAAACAAAAACTCTTAGACACAGACAACACTATAGTAGTTACGAGAGGGAAGGGGGGTGCTGGGAGCAGTGAAGGGTAAAATGGGTCAAATTTGTGTTGACAGAAGGTAATTTGACTCTGGCGGGGTGGGCACACAGCACAATATGCAGATGTATTATAGAGTTCTACGCTTGAAATCTGTATGACTTTATTAACCAATGTTACCTCAATAACTTTAATAAAAAAGGAAATCCCATATATAAAATTAATTTAAAAATTAAAAATATATTGTAATATGTGCTTTATGTACATTAAAGTTAAGAAGTCTTTAACACACTCCGTTTATATCTAAAACCATATCATTTAACATATATGACCAGCAAAACCTTTTTCTCCTTCCTCTATTGTATCACAATTGGCCATATATATGCCTAATTTACCAAATTTTGCTAACCACCAGGTTTTATCATTTTTTATTTTATTTTATTTATTAAATTGCTCAAGTAAGTTTAATATGTAAAATTGTGAAGGATAACATCTATCCTGTGATGCATGCTCTAAAAATTTATCTTCCTTTTGTATATTCCCAAAGTAAAACAATACTTTCTTTCAAGATGAAAAGAATTTTTAATATTTTTTAATGTTGAACAACTAAATGTTTTTTAATTCTCCCTACATGTAAAATACTACGCTAGTCACTTTTCTTTACACATTTCATTCTCATGACCTTGTAATAGTACAGTATAAAAATATGACATATTCATATATTTACATAATTGATTAATTTATTCAACTAACTGGCAACTTTTGCAACTACCATATGCCAAGCCATCTACTAGATTATTCATTAATAGTCTCTACCCTGGGCTTTATTCCCTAGCCATGGGTAGCTCTAAATAAAAGGAAAATAAAGAAAGAAAACGCAATAAATCCTCTGAATAAAGTGTGCAGAGGACATTGTACAAGTTCTGGTAATGCAATAGCCCATTATAGGGGAAAGAAGATCATGACTAGTAGCCATGTGTTCAAGTGAATATCTGTGGGGATCAACATGCAACATGGTCATTGGTTAATAAAAAAATTTTAGCACTGCAAGTATTTTTACTTATAGCAACATTTTATTTTTATTTGATATAGAAGAGTACAATTGACCCCATTCCTCAAGTGATGCTCTAGTTTTTATAGTTCAAGCAATAAACATAAAATACCATTACTACAAAGTCCACAGAAAGATGATAATTTTTTTATTACCAATGCACTGTAGAAATTATGGCCTGGTCTGTAGGATTCAGGCAGATTTGTACCTGGCCTATCTGTAGTGAATTTTTAAAATGGGTGGAAGTAATTAGCAATTCACCAAGAGCCATAGAAGAATCCTTGCTTTTTTTTTTCAGTTCTTTTTGAGTACCATGTTATTTTAGACATCTTAGATATTTCAAGTTTAAAAGTTGAAAATTGTTGAGGTATGTGATTTTGATGTGACTGATCTCTAAAATTTATCTAGGTAAATACCAAATTTGAGAAATCTAAATACGTTAGTGGCAGAACAATAATTCAATGAACTGAATCATTTTTAGTTTTCGAGGTAACTTTATACTGCTTTCCACAGTGGCTGCATGAATCTGAATTCCCACCAAAGGTGCAAAAGGGCTCCTCCCCTTTCTCCACATCCTCCCAAGCACTGTTTGTTTGCTGACTTATTCATGACGGCCATTCTGACAGGTGTGAAGCACTATCTCATTTTGATTTTAATTTGTATTTCTCTGATGTTAATGATGTTGAACATTTTTCTGTATGTCTGTAGGCTTTTTGTGTGTTTTCTTTGGAGAAGTGTCTTTTCAGGCCCCTATTCATTTTTTAATTGAATTGTTTCTCTCTTTCTCTCTCTCTCTTTCTCTCCTTTTCAGTGTTGAGTTTTGTGAGTTCTTTATAAATTTTTGATATTAACCCCTTATCAGATGTATCAGTGAATATGCTCTCTCATTCAGTGGTTGTCTTTTTATTTTGGTGATGGTCTCTTTCGCTGTGCAATAGTTTTTAGTTTGATATAGTCCCATGTATTCATTTCTTTTTTATTTCCCTTACTGAAGAGATATATCAGAGAAAAATATTGCTATGAGGTAAGATTTTACTGCCTATGTTTTCTTCTAGGATTTTATGGTTTCGAGTTTATTTAAGTCTCTTTAATCAAATTTGAATTTATTCTTGCATGTGGTATAAGAAGGAGGTCTAGTTTCATAAGTCTGCATACATCTATCCAATTTTCCCAATATCATTTGTTGAATAAACTATGTTTAGTGGATAGTATATACCTGCCATATGACCTAGTAATTCCACTTTTGGAAATCTAATCCAAAAAACCCAAACACACATTCTAAAGACTATAAGCACCCCTATGTTCATTGCAGCATTATTTATAACAACCAAGATTTGGAAGCAGCTCAAATGTCCATTAGTAGACAAGTGGACAAACAGCTATGGAATAATCACACAATGGAATACTGTTTTGCCATAAGAACACCTGGAGAACACTATGCTGAGTGAAACAAGCCAGTCAGAGAAAGACACATAGCATAGATTTCATTCATATGTGGACTGTAATGAACATACTGAATTAACAAGCAAAATAGAGGCAGATTCACAGAGAGCAAGCTGACAGCTGGGGAAGGAGGGTGGTTAGGGGTGGAAGGATGAACAAAACAGAAAAAGGAGTCATGGACATGGACAACAGTGTAATGATTATGGGGGAGGGGTTGGGTGAGTTGAAATGGTGTAACAGGAATAAATGGTAATGGAAAATTACAATAAAAAATAAACTATTAAAACACCCCAAAATCCAAAAGCAAATAACTGAATTTAGAGAACAAGCAGTGAACCTGCTCCATTTCTCTTGAATGGTATAACCTAGATCATACATATATTGTAAGTTTACTGTGTAAGAACTAAAAGTAGACATACTACTGTCAACACCCAGATATTATTAGTGGAGTACATCCAAAGATCTATGTTCTTTCCCTTCTACGATATCCTTTGTATTCAATACCAAGCAGTCATTTTCAACGTCATTTTCTCAGAGGTCAATATTGTTGGAAGTCAGATAAATTTTATAGTTAGGAAACTTGAATCATGGAAGTGTAGGTGAAGAGTGGTTCCGTGAGTTGTTCATTATCACAATGTCTAAGGTTAAGTAGAGAATTAAAGTGATAAAGGCCTGCGATCTAATTTCCTAGCTGTACAGAGGGACAGCTAACTTTTTTTTAACAGGCAATGCCTTTATCTATAATTACCTATTAGTTTTAAGTCTTTCAACATATGCTATTACAAGTCTCTTAATATTACAAATGGCTGCACTGCTAAAGAGTTTCTAATTTTTTTTCATTTTTTCCCATTGAGTCATCTGGAAGAGAATTAGAAAAGTTCTTTTATTGTTTTTCTATTCAAACTCCCACTGCTTCACTAACTGTAACCAATAAGGTAATTTGAAAAAAACAACAGATTTGGGTAACACCTAGCCACTCCCAAATTCTCATCAACACTGTGATTTCTTCTCAATGCCATCAGTGGCAGAAATCACGCTAGTTGGTAAAGTAGTTTTCTTAAGTATTGCAATTTTAGGCTTTGTAAATTGAAAAAAAAAGGAAAGCATTATGCTGAGTGAAATAAGCCAGGCAGTGAAGACAAATACCATATGATCTCACCTTTAACAGGGTCCTAAACAACAAAACAAACAAGCAAACAAAATATGACCAAAGACACTGAAATACAGAACAGGCTGACAGGGACCAGAGGGGAGAGGGGAGAGAATCACAGGGGAAAAGGGGAAGGACTCACAGGAACAAGTATAAAGGACACATGGACAATAACTAAGATGGGGGGCGGAAATGGGAGGGAGGTGGGGAGCACTGGTGGGGGGCAGGGCTGGGAATATAAGACAGAAAACTGTACTTGAACAAGAATTAAATTTTAAAAAATGGTGAGGTTGCACACATATGTCCAATTTATCAATTACCTAGTTATTAGATGAATATGCTGAACTATCTGACATATATTAAGAGAAATGCAATGTCAAAAATAATTTTCCCTCTAACTATGCAAATTTTATATTTTTGGAAGATATGTCAGACAAAAAAACGTTATATCCCCTGTAACTCTTCCAGGTTTATATTCTAGGAGGAAATGCAAAACATGTATACTAGAAATATTGGGAGTATTACATGAATTTAAAAATATTATGTTGTATTATAAAATGTACAGATTTAACTTTGTCCATCATGTATCTATCACTTGTCAATCTAGATTTAATATGGTATTTATAATCCAAAGTAGATATAAAAGGGACTCCAAGGACAAAATGTATAGGAAAATCTAAATAGTTAGCAAATTAGAAATTTGACCTGGGAAAATACAAATAAAAATATCACATGATGAAAAAACATAAAATACTACAAATAACAAATAACATTGCTAATGATTAAGAGCGAAGACTCTGGACTGATAGTTTGAGACTGAATCCTAATCCTACAACTGGTGTATGTATGTGCTTGGCGAGTTTGGCAGCTCTTTCTTCATTACGGCTTGTAGTGAGAGCTAAATTAATCCACACAGAGAACTTAGAACAGCACCTACAATGTAATAAAAGCGATATGTTTATTGTTGTAAAATAGTCGATAAAGCATCACTGGCTGCCATAGTTGAGTTTAAATACAGCACAGTTCTCTCTAGTAATAAAACATGGAAATGATTTCTATTTTTGAAACTATCTAAAATTCTGTTTTCTCATGTGAGAATTCCTAGCCCAAACAATTATTATAAGAATGATAAAACATAAATTTTGGGCTGGTGTATATTTAGTATTTATAAACTATTCATTATTACTATTATATTTATTATACAATTCACATTATTATTAATAAACATAGTAAGAACTTGAGGTTACCAAAGATTAAATTTATTATGTTTTTTGTGCAGTTAATGTATGGCTGAAATGTTTCACGTGGAGATTTCTTAAGTGTCCTTTCACGAAGGTTGAAGTGACAATGTTTAAGTGCAACACAATAGGTACAATTTCTGAGAGTATTTAAATTAATACATGACAGCGTAGTTCCCACCTCCCTTGCATCTGCAAGATTTGAGTATCTTATTCTAAGCTATCTTACATATCATATTTTTCTCAGGAGGTTTTAGATAACTTGGTTAGCAGACAATTTAAGACTAATTCTATGAACCCTGGCTGGTGTAGCTCAGTGGATTGAGCGCGGGCCTGCCAATCACACGATCTCAGTTTGATTCCCAGTCAGGGCACGTGCCTGGATTGCAGGCCAGTTCCCAGCAGGGGACTCACAAGAGGCAACCATACATTGATACTCCTCTCCTTCCCTCCCCCTCTAAAGATAAATAAATAAAATATTTTTTAAAAGATAAGCATTAGAAATCCTGGATTCCTTGTTACTCGATGTCTGTGGTTAAGTAAAGTGTTGTTCATAAGTGTTGTTCCTTACTAGGAGGTACCAACCAAGAAATTTTGCCTGGCTTATGAACTTCCTTATCTCCAAATAAACAAGAACCCTAGAAATAACTCCTCAGCGATAGACATGCGAATAAAGCAACAATTTTTCTTCAAAACAAATAAGTCGTGATTCTTATTAGCAAAAATGAAAACAACTATATAGTTCTTCAACATTATATAATAGCCTAGAGCCAAGGTCATTTGCGTCTGGTCTTTCTTCATTCCAGTTGTCATTAGCTCTCCACCTATTTATTAATAACGTACTATTTAAAAGTAAAGTTTTGAGAAAGAACTTCCTGGTCAATTCTACTGATCTGAAAATGTATTTCTTTAAAATAAATGTCACAATAACTAAAAGCAAAAAAAATCTTACTAAGGAGTGATCAGATTAGAATCACATTTTGAAATGTATTTTTAAGGATAACTGTTTTTATTATAGGACACAGTGATATAATTCCTTCTGGAATACTATAAGTCAGGCATATCTCTTTTCCCCAACTAGGATCAGTTGTTCTATCATCTTTGAATCTCAAAATATTATTAAAATTCAGGACTGAGGCATGCATTATTACCCAGCATTTTATATTCAGTTAGGATAGATTAGGCAGTAACTAGTTTCTACCCACAGAGTCAAAGCCAATGAAAAATCAATAAAAGTTTCAACCACTTTTATATTATTCCTGATGAAATTATCCAGAAATTGAGTGTGTAGCATAGAAAAATAGTTAAGCTGTGTGTCTATAGTCCACTAACTTTTACTGTAAAAATGATGGTGTAAAATATCTTAGTTTTAAAAAGGAATTCAGCACTCCACTTAGTGGATGCTCCTGAGAGCTTTAATGTAAATGCTATTTGAGTGATTGGACACAGTATCTTTTGAAACAAAAACTGAGTATATGCTACACTTTAAGTTGACCTGTTTGGGAATGTAGCTACAAAATTAAAAATATATATATTTAGCCCTGGCTGGTGTAGCTCAGTGGATTGACTGTGGGCCCGCAAACCACATGATTGTGGTTTGATTCCCAGTCAGGGCATATTCCTGGGTTGCAGGCCAGTTCCCAGCAGGGGACTCACAAGAGGCAACCATACATTGATATTTCTCTCCTTCTCTCCTTTCCTTCCCCTCTAAAGATAAATAAGTAAAAATCTTAATAAATATATATACATATATATATATATATAACCATATTTTGATATCTATATCTGGGAGTCTTAGAGTTTTTTCCTTAGAATAAAAAGAGTAGTGAGAGATAACTTGGAATCCATATTTTTAAAATGATCCTCACAATATTCTGAAAAAATACTCCATACCCCTATATCACCTTCAAAATGCTATTCTGGATGAGAGAAACTGTTACAGCAACTTCAATAGGGAAAGGCAAGTAAACATAGAGGTGGAAGACATATAATAACATCACAGAAATCCAAAGCTGGGCACTTTGGGAAAAAAACCTTTGGGTCAGAAATAATCAGGACATGTTAAGGGATAACATGGAAGTAATATTTGAAAGCAAGAGTGAAGGCCTCCATTTATTTAGCATGAGAAGCCATCTAATGGAAAGGTTGCTTGTCATCTGCTGTGCTCATTCAGGGCATTTGCTTGTGTGGACCAAAGGTTACAGACCAGGGGTCCTGTTATTTACAAATACATAATCGTGCTTATCTGTTTGGGTTTCCACTTATGTAATCTCTTCCCACTCTGAGAGAGACGGCAATTTGCTTTAGGGAAGCTTAAATTCTCGTGAAAGGATTTAAAAGGAAAAGAGAAGATGAATGTTAAGCTTTAGAGATTAAAAATAAAACTTTCAAGCCTACTGAATACAATGATCATGGGATTCCATCTGTGTCTAGAGAAAAGGGAATTTATAACCCCAAATACTTTAACTTTAGACATCTGGATGGAAAATTGGCTAATTCATAAACTGTAGAATTTTAACATAATTCATAAATTAGAAGAAAAGGAGAATATGTCATAATGGAAACTCCAAAAAAAAAAAAAAGGAAAGAAGATTGTCGAAGCCTTTTCTCTCTGATTCAGAGAGAGGGAGGAATTTTTGGTATATATGATGAAAACCAGCACTAGGCTATGTATTAGGAGTCAGGAAATCTAGGCTTGTATTTAATAGATATGAGTCTGAGGTCCTTGGTTTTCCAAACAGATTCCACAGACTCCTATAGGCCCTTGAGAGTTTTTCAGGATGTCTGCAAGGTTTATTTTAAGAAAAATACTAAGAAATAATTTGCTTTTTTATTGTTTTGACATGTTCACTCACGGTACAAAAACAATGTAAGACTATGTGCTGTAGCCAAAAACCAAAATACGCCACCAAATCGTATCCATAGTCCTACTAGATTTTTCACCACCCCAACATTCAAGGTAAAAAAGAAAAATCAAAGAAACAAACAAACAAGAACAAACTGTTTATGTAAGACTGTTCTTAATAAAGCAACAGTAAAATCACTAATTTTATTAAATATTGACCCCCTACATTCCATTTCATGATTCTGTGTCCCACAGTTAGAAGTCTGCATATTATAACTTTGCCAACCAATGTCAGCAGCGTGACTTTCTCTAGAGAACAGACCTGCACAGAGCTGCATTCTCATCTGTTTTTTTTTTTTTGCATGAAAAAACCATTTTTGCTCAAAAAAACAGTTGACAGATGAGATATTATTATTCAGACCTGGGCATCTGGCAGACAGTTTTCCAAAAAAGGAATGAAGTGAACCTGTCACTCTAAGAAAAAAATATAACCGACATCATTTGGTGTCAGTGACAATCATTTTATATCATACTCTTCACAGTTAATCTGTATACCAGATACTATTAGTTTATCGTCTTTTTCTAAAAGTAGAACTTTAGAAAGCTTATGTTCAGCATTGTGACTTTAACAGCTTTTTAATACTTAAAGCTGTCTGATGAGACTGATGATTATATTAACATTTATGACCTTCCTTACATATATTTATAATAAAATGTGGCAAACTTGGTAAGACATGCATAATTCAATGAACTAATATTTTCCAAATGGCCAAGGGCATGATGTTACAAAATCATGCATGAGTAAAAATCCTAAGAGCAAGATAGGACAATGGATTTTAACGTAGCAGAGTACAAGACAAAATGTAATAGGCTTTCTGATGCCACATTACATCTTAAGTTTATGAAACTACCACATGGACAACAGTGTGGTGATTGTGGGGGAGAGTGAGAAGGTATAAAGGGGCTAAATGGTATGGAAAAATCCAATAAAAATAAAGTAAAAAGAAGAAGAAGAAATTATTATCTGTGAAGTTTTAGCAGATTATCAGAGAACAATGTCTGCAGTCATCTGAAAAGAATAGCTTGGAGGTCAGAGAGGTTCATCACTCAGACGTGTCTTCAGGAAAATGTATACCTGTAGCTACTTGTGCAGGGATGTGAGGAGACTTCCGATGCTATAACGAGAAGATCCACTGTGGCAAGTAGATGCAGGCCTTGCTCTCTGCCAGCTGCCCCTCGCCTATGATTGATCAGTGTGGGTTCTGGAGAGGGCTACGTCTGGCGTGGAATTCCACTGACTGTCCATCTTTACACTAATGCTCTTTATCGGTTTAGCCAAAAATTTTTAAAATTTTTTAAAATTGCAGTTTGCGTTCAATATTATTTTGCATTAGCTTCAGGCATACAGAATAGTGTTAGACAATCATGTACTTTATGAAGTGTTTCCTCCAATATTTCTGGTACCCACCTGGAACTATACACACTTATTACAATATTATTGACTATATCTTCTATGCTGTACATTACATCCCTGGGACTATTTTGTAACTACAAATTTGTGCTTAATTCTTTCACATTTTTCTGCAGTCCCACAACCCTCTCCAATCTGGCAATCATCAGTGTCTGTGTCCATTTCAGTTTTGTTGGTTTGTTTCTTCTGATCTTTAGACTTTACACATAAATGAGATCATATGATATTTATCTTTCTATGACTGACTTATTTCACTTAGCATAATCCCTTCTAGGTCCACCCAAACTGTTACAAATGGTAAGATTTCATCCTTTTTTACGGTCAGGTAATAATGGATTGCACATATATACCACCACCTTTTTATCCACTCATCTATTGATGGGCACTTGGGTTGCTTCCATATCTTCTTAGCCAAAATTTCTTAAAAACTACACTGACAGCTGAGATCTTCCATCCATATCTCTCTTCCTTCCCTTTCTCCTTTCTTGGATGTTAGGCAAGTATCACAGTCTGAAAGTTTTTCTTTAATAATCTTGTTCTCTTTCCTCTTTATTTTTTTTAAAGACATCTCCTTCAGTAAATATTTTGCACTTCTTTGTTTTCCTCTACTACCTGGGAGACATTCCCAGTTCCAACTATATGTGTGTGTGTATATATATATATATATATATATATATATATATATATATGTGTGTGTGTGTGTGTGTGTGTGTGTGTGTGTGTGTGTATACTCTCTATTTGTACATATACACACATACACATATATGCATATATATATGAATTACTTTTAAAAAAGTCATTTTTAAAAAATGATTAAGATTTTTTAAAAAAATCTTATTTATTTATCTTTAGATGGTAAGGAAAGGAGAGAAGGAGAGAAGTATCAATGTATGGTTGCCTCTTGTGAGTCCCCTGCTGGGAATTGGCCTGCAACCCAGGCATGTATCCTGACTGGGAATCGAACTGCAATCCTTTGGTTTGCAGGCCTGCACTCAATTCACTGAGCTATGCCAGCCAGGGCTGAATGACTTTTTTATGTATGTCAACCCAAATTACACAGCATAATAGAGTGGATGTAAGCAGGTATGAAAATTCAGTTGTATTCTATCAAGCCAGATGTTAGAAAAATTGCAAAAATGCAAGTAATGCCACTCTCTACTGTATGCAAATATAAATAATATTCAGAAAAGCCTTATATTAATATAGAATGTTTTTCTATTTCTAATTAATTAATCTACATTTTAAAATGTTTGGATCCAATGTGTCTTAGCTTTCTATTTCTGCTGTAACAAATTAGTACAAACTTAATGGTTTCCAACAACATAAATGTATTATAGTTCTGGATGTTGAAAGTTTGCAATGAGTCTTGATGGATTAAAATCAAAGTGTCCACTGCTTGTGTTCCTTCTAAAGACTCTAAGGGAGAATTCAATCCTCTGCCTTTTCTGGCTTCTAGTGGCTGAGCATATTCTTTGCTTCTTGGCCCCATTCCAGCTCTTGCAACATTCCTACCTGTGCTTCAGTTATTCCATCTTCTCTGACTCACGCTCTGGCTTTCTGGCCTCCTTATTTTGTCTTTTGAAGATTTTGGGATTACATTGAACACACATAGACAATACAGGATAATCTATCTTAAGGTCCTCAGAAGTCCTTTTGGTCCTGTAACAGCTATTCACAGGTTCCAGAAATAAAGACATGGACATTTTGAGGGAAGAAACACTATTCTGCCTAATACTCAGTGTAAGTAAGAAATGGTTTAAGGAGGTAAGAAGTAATGGCTTGGGCTGAAAGACTGTGTTTCTCATTGAAAGGTGAAGAAGAGTGTAGAATGTTATCATTGAGATTGTGTTTAGGGCTGAGCACACTTCTGGTGAAAGGTTGTTAAAGCTCAAGCAAAGAAATACCATTAAATTATTATTTTTTTAGAATTGGAAGACAGGATTCTTAATCTGTGCATGACATTTTAAAAATTATTTTGAGTGGTGAACATATAACACAACACATCGATGATGTATAATGGAATTATATATCTAAAATGTATATAATAATATTAACCAATGGCACCCCAATAAATTTAATAAAAACAAATTAAAGATATTTGCCATACCAGTCTTTTATCTCCTGAAAAACAGTAACCTCCTAATGAACTGAACCATTTAAGAAAATACCCTGCTTTACCTACTTAGGATTAAAGTAAAAATTCTCTACTTTCAAATATTGTAGAAACTGCAACAGGTTTTAGTTTTCAGTATTGTAAAAACCGAAACAGTAAATAAGGTTTTATTTACTTTTAGAGAGAGGGGAAGCGGGTGAGAAAGAGAGGGAGAGAAATACCAGTGAGAGAGAAACATCACATCAATCAGTTGCCTCTTGCAGATACCCTGATTGTGGACCAAACCCGCAACCCGGGCACATGCTCTGACCAGGGAATTGAACTGGTGGCCTTTCACTTGGCATAATAACACCCAACCAACTGAGTCACACTGTCAGGGTGAAACATTCAATTCTTTTGACTAACCAATATCTCCCTTACAAAAATAACTGCAATAATTTTTTTCTCACTTCCAGTGGCTGAAGAAAAAATATATTTGCCCTGGAGGATGGGGGAGACAGGACTGACATAGGCATTTATGTGCATTCATAACAGTGATGATGAGGGAGCATTGTCATTTGCCAAAGGCCATTTATCTTGAGCCGAAGTTAGGCTATTTCTTAGCTTCTTTCTCCAAGGATGCATCCAACCATGAATCATTTTCTGTTTAACCTGAAAGTCACTAAAAATAGTACTGTATGCATCTACAAGGTGTTTTGGAAATAACACTGTCATATGAAAGAGTTTTACCTGAAGATACAAAATTATATAGCTCTGTAGCCTTCTGTACATCACTCAGTTTTTTTAAGTGTCTATTTCCCCATCTGTGATGATGACAATAGCTTCACTCTGACATTTCAGGGTTATTTGCATAACCAATGACATCATTTATGTGAAAATACGTTTTTATCACTTTTTAACTACTAAAGAGATTTTCATTAATCATAAAGCTTCTATATATTAACTTTCCTGCTTTCTCTATGAATATTATTATACTAATATCTCAAAGGCTAGTTATTTTATTATCAAATGTAATGAGTGATATTATTTCACTAGATACTGGATGAGAATTATAAGCAAGTGTATGTGATATAATCAGTTTAAATGCAACCCATGTAAAGATTTTGGTTAAGTATTTAGTTATAAAAATAAATTCACTTCATAGCTTTAGGTTTATAAGTATTCAGGCTATCATAATGAAATGCATCTTTTGTAGCCATGAACTAACTTTACAGAGTATTTTCTTTAAGTGTGCATTTAATAAATAAATTACTCCAAAATACATTGTTTAGGAAAACAATCTTAAATATATATGTGTAAGGTGTACATAAAGCTAATTTTCTTAAGGATACATAAAGTCACCTATTCAAATACCACACTGGAAATAAGAAGTAAACTGTGGAGAACCTCAGCTATCAGACTTTTTACATATGAGTTACTTCAAATACAATGCATTTATTCTAAGTGTGTATTTAAAGAGAAAAATATAAATTTCCTTGTGATTAATACCTGCCCCAATACATTTGTATCTGCAAATAAGATTTATGGTTTGCTTGTAATTATGTGGTAGAATGAATCAAGAAGCAATTTCTTCAAATATTTTTAATTGATAATATTCCAGACTTATGAAGTTTTATCTTTATTTTTTGAAGATCACAGGAAACACAGTTAACTTTAAGTTGTTGAATGGTTTCTCCATTGAAGCATATGCATACTTTCTTATATTTAATTACAAAATTCAAAATATATTAATTCCACTTTCTGTACTCAAACAAGTGATAATGCTTTATTTTATTTCATACAACTTGCCATCCCTTCCCTACTACTCATTAACCAGTGTGTGGCCAAGAGGAGATGATCTCTTTGTGGGATGGCCACAATTATTAACTGACCTGCCTTACAGCATTATCATCTGGGAAGAAGTGGGAGAAGTTGAGTCAGAAAGTGTTTTGAGTTGATTATCTTACTGTAAAAAATATACATAACATAAAATGTATCATTTGATTCATTTTTAAGCATACAATTTTATTTAGTGGAATTAAGTGCATTCACATTTTATGAAATTATCACCAGTACCCATGACCAGAACTTCATCATCCAAGGCAAAAATTCTACCCATTAAACAATAATGTCCTATTATCACTTCCACTCAATCCCTGGCGACCAATATTTCACTTTCCATCTCTGTGGGTTCAAGTTAATTTTGAAAAGATCATATCAAGTGAAAAATAACTGATGCCTGAGGATGATAGGAATCATAAAATATCCATCAAATATCTTTATTACAAATCACATGCTTTTTAGTGAGTGTTTGCAACAAAATAATCTTATCGTCAGACTCTTAATGGTCTACAAAGATGAGCATATAACAAAAATTAGTTTTAGAGGCCCTAATAATGTTTTAAGAATAAATTGATTGAACTGGATTAGTAACAACCATGCTAGACAGAATTCTAGTAGGCCTCAAGATTTCACACACTATATACCCCTTCTGCCTCACTCCCAGTAATGTAAGTAGAATGAGTTTTACTACCACGGTTATGCTACATTGTACAGCCAAATTCCACTTGAAATGAGCATTTTGTCCAGGTGGGCCCAACCTAATCACATGATCCCTTTAAAAGCAGGGCTTTTTCTGACAATGACAAAAGAAGAAGCCGGAGGTTCAAAGTATAAGGAGAATTCCACATGTCACTGTTGGCTTGAAGTTATGCTATGGGTCAAGAAACATGTGTGGGGTCTAGGAGCTGGGAGTTGTTCCCTGTGACAACAAGGAAACAGAATAGCTCTGTCTTCCCACTGCAAAGAATGATTATATAAAGAAAACTATGATGGTAAGTGAATTTTTCCCAAGACTAAGCAAAATAAAATATCAGCCTGTCCGATACCTTAATTTTGGATTTGGAATAACCTGGGTAGAAAACACAGCCATATCAAGTCAGACTTATGACCTATATTGAACTAATAAGTGGGTACAATTTTCCTCTTTTTTGTAAGTTATTACACAGCAATAAAAAACAAGATAATAACAGTTTGAAAGAGTGTCAAAAGTGGTGAGCCACCATTAAGAGTTGCAGCAGGGTGTCAAAATTCTGATACAATTAGCCCTGGCTGGCGTAGCTCAGTGGATTGAGCGTGGGCCTGTGAACCATACGATCGTGGTTCGATTCCCAGTCAGGGCACATGCTTGGGTTGCAGGCCAGTTCCCAGTATTTACAAGAGGCAACCATACATTGATATTTCTCTCCTTCTCTCCTTCCCTTCCCCCCTAAAGATAAATAAATAAAATTTAAAAAAAATTCTGATACAATTAATTGACCCAGAGAAGGACAGGGCCACACCCCATGTGATGTGTCTTCCTTCACACTGGGGCAAAGGGACTGATCTTTGGCAGCAGTGGACGTTATGGAAGTCAGAGGTGGCTTCTGGAGTAGAACATAATGTCCTTTACTGAGTGCTGTCCATTGCCATGTTCACTGAAATAATGAATCCAATCATCAGTGGATTCACTAACCATTTGATAAGCAGCTTGATTCCAGAGGATGGGCCTTTATATGAATGAGTCAGACAGCTCAACCAGTAGAGTCAATGTTTTTTTTTTTTTTTTAGAGTTTGTGTCCTCACATATGGTGTCTTTCGTATATCAGTCTTTAATCTGCCAAATTAGTCAGCTAGGCCATTGTCAATAAACTAAGAATCAGTTAAAATACAACACCATTTATCAATGGTAGTATTGACAAAAGCTATGAAAAATGCCTTTTACTTCGGACTAGCGACAAGAGTAACCGTATCTGCTTTTCATTGTACATAGTTGACGCTGAGGTTGAATAAGAATAGGATCACTATAGCCACCCCCAAGTTTTAACTTAGCCAAACAGGCAGTGAATCAGGGCCAGACATTCAGGACAAGCCTATCCGTCAAGGCCCACATAGAGCCAATGCTTTTACTTCAGGCTACATAATGTTTCCTTCAAAGGAACAGCTGTCGCTCTGTTCCTCAGAGTTAAGATGTTACTATGATCAGGTCATATGTACTCTTGAATTTTCATTTGACAAGAGACGTTTTTTGGATCCTTCAAATCCTGTCTTTAGTCGGTGTTGGCTCATCTCCAAAAATGTGACATCAGACAAGAGAGTCACAAGGTCTTCTTTGCGAGGCAAATGTTCAGTTCCAGTGAGATCCATAGCAGGCTGACTGCCAATCTACAAAAGGTATTCACCTGGTAGTTGTGTGAGGGAAGCCCTGTTATAAACCCTAAGGCATGTTTCTGGGAGGAAGTGGCCCACTTTTGCCAAAGGCTCCCATCAGCAGTGTACATCAAAGAAAATACCAAGACTGTTGGGACTCAAAGGTTAAAAGAGTCACACTTTGAAGGTAAGCTTCCCACACAGTCTAGGGATTCAGGCCTGAAACCAAAAAATGCTGATTTCCATGTAGTCGACGTAAAAGGCCAAGTGAAACAGCTGGTGAGGCCCACACTACCTTCAGTACCCAAAGAATTTTATATGATGTTCATTTTTGTTTGTTAATGGATGGCTAAGGGTAAAAAAAGAAGAGTTACAATGTATACTCCCAAAATTGTACTTGGTGATCAGGATCCAGACTTTTGTCAGGGGTTCTCCAACACCCCTTTGGTTG
The DNA here is from genome assembly GCF_014824575.4 of Sturnira hondurensis. Taxonomy (NCBI): domain Eukaryota; kingdom Metazoa; phylum Chordata; class Mammalia; order Chiroptera; family Phyllostomidae; genus Sturnira; species Sturnira hondurensis. The sequence goes on along the minus strand of NW_028097389.1, from coordinate 1,498,823 downwards.
GAGATGTGCTAACACTGCATTTGGAACTGAGACTGGGACTTCAAACTTGGCCAAAAAAAATGGACTTGATCTATGTATTTTTTTAAGTGAATTTCTTAGGGTGGCATTGGTTACTAAAACCATGCAGGTGTCAACCCAGCAACACACCATCTGCATACTGCATTGTGTGCTCAGAGGCTATATAGGCTGTTGTGCCATGTCATGAATCCCAGCAGTGACAAAACACAGGGAAAATCAAATACCCCTATGGGAGCCCTGCAAGATGTCACCCAGGGCATTTTCCAACGAATGTGAGTTAGTCTAACTCCTTAAGTATAAGTGAATTAGAAAATGTGTTAATGTTTACAGCAGCACATCATGTGTTATCAGTTGCAGAAATAGACATGATTGTCATCACATTGTCTAGAACAGCAGGGGCACCGTGAGCCGACATTGAATTCATTTGGTGATATTCCACTCTGTCTCCGGCTCTCTAGTTAGCCTTTCCACTGGCCACATGAAGCAGTCGTATTGTGATAGTGCATCTCTCATTACTTACATTGCTTTTACTTCCTTATTCAGGACTGATTTTCCCTTTACCCCCTGGAATTCTACGTGGTTTCTGTTGGAGCACACAGAGGGGACAGAAATCCCCTCTCCCTGGGCTGCAGTGAAGACCTGCTGCAATCTCTAAATGGGAAGATCCCCTTTGATACTTCATGGGCACTTAAAGCACAAATGTGTAGGAAAAAACACCGAGTATCAGTGATATATTTTTGTTTCAACAGTGCATCAGTTGGTACTAACAGAGTCACTTTTGATCTGTAACTGTATGAGTTGAATTTCTGTAAGTCCAGTGTGTGTGTGTGTACATGTGTGCGTGTTTATGAATTTATGTGTGTTCTTTTACACGGTCACAAAGAAGTCTATCCACCTTCCCAAGAGCAGTAGAGAACAACCAGGAAGGCAGGAGAGTCTAACCAGTGAGGAGTCATCAGGGAGGTTTTTATCTTTAGGTTCTTACTTCCAAAATATCACCGCCTCCTCTGATGTGTACCAGAAGATTTCTGCCATCACGCAGAATCCAGGGTTCATTTGCTCCCATCTCTCCTGCTCCTTGCTCCAACCACTTCTACACATAGCTCCTCATTAGCCACAGATATATACCCCGGTCAGCCGGGGAGTAGGAACTGCTGTCCCATCGTCATGACAACTTACCTTCCTTTTCCTTCCCATCCAAAGGGGCGTGAGCAAAATTTAAAGCACCCGTTTGCTGGCTTGTTTTCACCCTAACTCTTATTGCTCCCACTGTAAAGCTTCATTCACTGTTAAGACGGTGTGGGGAGGAGGCCTTCCTTCATTTAAGTCCTGTGGGATGAGAAAGGACTGGGTTTGGTGTCCACTCTCCAAATAAACTTCATGAGGAAAGCCATGCTGTAGCAGGCACTTCCTCAGACATGAGACGTAAAGTTGCAGCTATCTCGAGCAGTTCTCACTGCCTCTGAGTATATTTCAAAATCCACAGGTTTTGTTGATGGACAAGAGGTGAAATATTAAGAGCAAGCGTAAAGAGAAAAATGACTCCCAGCTTTTTTGGTCTGTTCTACTGTATGAATAGATTTTGTTTATAAAAGTTGGAAAATATAATGAGAAAACTTCATGGCAGGAAGTTGATACAGGATGGGGTTTTTTTAGTAGACCTGGGTGATGAACTAAGAATGGCTCAAGAAAACTGAGGAAAACATGTGGTCATGATTAGCCATGGAACCACAATAAACAAAGAGGGAAGTGAGAGTCTGAAGGTATCTGAGAATAGTGAACGAAGAACAGAACAATAGTTTATATATTTTGACAGCATGAAAGAATTTCAGGTTATGGCATAGCACCAAAATTATCTTGGAATATGAAAGGTATGTATCAGGGTAGAATGATTAAAATTCTGACTACAAAGCGATTTCTGTGAAGAAAATATCTAAGTTATGAGTGATCAAGGGTATTCATTTGTTGCTGTTGTTGCATAGCACATTACCACAAATTTAAAGACTTAAAACAACCCACATTTATTAACTGAGTTTCCATAGATGAAGAGTCCAAGCATGCTCTAAGTTCTCTGCTCAGGATCTCAGGAAGCTGCAGTCAGGGTGGAGACTAGGCTATGACCTCACCGGGAAGGTTAACTGGAGAATCGACTTCTACGCTTATTGAGATTGTTTTGAAGAATTCATTTCCTTGTGACTGTAAGTGCAAGGGCCCTATATTCTTACTGACAGTAGGCTGAAGACTGCCTTCATGTCACATGGCCCCTGTCACGTGGTCCTCGCAAAAGGCAGTTCACTATATGGCTGGGGTTTTTCAAGGCTAGGAGATTCTGTTATTCCAGTCTGCTAAGATGGAGTCTAATATGATGAAAGGTAATCAAGGGACTGACAGCTCATTGTATTTGCCGTATCCTGTTAGTGAAAAGAAAGTCAAGGGCAGAGGATAAAATACTGAGAGTCCCTCAGAATATGTTTGACACACATTATGTTTGGGATTGATTGATTTCTAAGTGACTAATAGTAGATAAACTGGTGAGCGCATCTATTTACACATTAAGTTTGTAATTTTTCTTTGACCTCTGTGATAATATATTAATTTAGTTGATTTTATTAAGGATTTGTATTCCACTTTCACTAATACTGTTGTGTGATGTTCAACTCTGAAGTACCAAAATATGAGCTTCTCAATCTATTAAATAAGTTTGATGAATCTAACATTATTTGTTATCCCCTTATGCAGAAATTTGGGCACCTTGTATACAAGCCAATGGAAAATTCTCATTTGCTGAATCACAGTAAAACTTCAAAAAATATATATAAAATTTAAGAATAAAAGAAGCTTATTTCTAAAGAAGATATACAAATGGCCAACAGGTACTTGAAAAGTTGCTTAACAACACTAATCACCAGGGGAATGCAAATCAAAATTGTAAGACATCACGTCACCCCTGCTTACAATGGCTGTATCAAAAGATAAGGGATATGTGTTGGTACGGAATTGAGGGGGAAAAAAGCCTCTGTGTGCTGTTGGAGGGAATATAGTGCAGCCAACAAGAAAAGAGTATGGAACTGGAAAGCATTATGCTGAGCGAAATAAGCCAGGCGGTGAAAGACAAATACCATATGATACCACCGTTAACAGGAATCTAAACAACAAAACAAACAAGCAAGCAAAATATGACCAAAGACACTGAAATATGGAACAGGCTGACAGGGACCAGAGGGGAGAAGGAAGAGAATCACAGGGGAAAAGGGGAGGGACTCCCATGAACAAGTATGAAGGACACATGGACAATAACTAAGGTGAGGGGCAGAAATGGGAGGGAGGTGGGGAGCACTGGGGGAGGCAGGGCTGGGACTATAAGACAGAAAACTGTCCTTGAACAAGAATTAAGTAAAAGTAAAATAAAATAAAATAAAATGAAATAAAATAAAACATTGAAATGCTAAAAAAGAAAAAAGAAAAGAGTATGGAGGTTTTTCAAAATACTAAAAATAGAACTCCCATATAATTCATATGAAGCAAAAGCAGTCACTATCTGGAGGAGATATCTGTGGCCATGCGTTTATTGCAGCATTGATCACAATAAGTGAGGCATGGAAATAATTTGTGTCCATGGAAAGATGAATGAATAAATAAAATATGGTGCATATATTTACAATGGAATATTAGTCATCCATAAAAAGGAAGGAGATCCTGCCAATTGTGACAGTATGAATGGACTTTGATGGCATTATGCTTAGTAATATAAGATAAAATCAAATTATGATTTCACTTAGATATAAAATCTTTTTTTAAAGATTTCATTCATTTATTTTTTTTAGAGGGGAAGGGAAGGAGAGAAGGAGAGAAATATCAATGTGTATGGTCGCCTCTCGTGAGTCCCCTGCTGGGAACTGGCCTGCAACCCAGGCATGTGCCCTGACTGGGAATCGAACCGCGATCGTGTGGTTTGAAGGCCTGGGCTCAATCCACTGAGCTACACCAGCCAGGGCCATATAAAATCTTTTTAAAAAAACAAACAAGAAAACAAAACCAAAAACCCTCATATTCACAGGTACAGAGAACAGATTGGTGGTTGCCAGAGGCAGGAGTTGGAGGTTTGGGCAAAATGGGTTAATGTAGTCAAAAAGTACAAATTTACAATTATAAAATACATAAATTCTTCAAGTAAAATATACAGCATAATGACTGTAGCAATACTGTATTGTATATTTGAAAGCTGATAAGATAATAGATGTTAAAAGTTCTCATCACAAGAAAAAAACATTTGCTAACTATGCGAGGTATGGGATATTACTAAATTTATCATAGTAATTATTTTACATACCTTAAATCCTTATGTCATACAACTTGAACTGATACAATCTTATATGTCAATTATATCTTAATACATCTGAAAAAAGTCATGTGTCAATCCTATAGACAATGAATAAGTTATCGTCTTTATATTCACAACCTATAAAGGGAGTCTCTGTTGGATTTGACCACCAATAGATGTCCTTTTGAGTTTTCCAGATAATTCCAAAAGCCTAACACTATATAATATGGGGATATATTTAAAACAGTATTTCAATATATCGCTACATATTGATGACATACTTTAAACATTCAAGATCCCTCAAATATAATTCATGTTGAAATATCTTTAAATTTTCAGATCTTGTTACTAGATGTTTCCTCCCGTTTTTTTCTCAGGAATTAAAAAAAAAATTTCTATGGAGTTGATTTTAAATTATATAAGCAAATAGTTGCTTTAGAGGAGCATTAAAATGTTATATAACCAAGGGTTTCTTTTTTTTTTACTTTTGACAGGTATCTAAATTATATAGTGAATTAAACATTTAATAGTCAGACTGTATATTCCAATAATACATGCAAACAAATAAGGTCATTCAAGCTTTGCTGATGCCTGCCTTTCAGAATAATAGCAAACGCTGATATAGTGGCTTTCTTACTAATTACCAGTCATTGTTCTATGTGCATTATACAGAATAATTAATTTTTACAACAAACTTATGAGTTAAGTTTTATTATTATGTCCATTTTATCACTACAGAAACTGAGGTTCAAGGAAATTAAATAGTAAAGGTAACCCTGGAACAATGTGGATTTGAATTGCACAGGTCCATTTATTTGCGGGTTTTCTTTAATAAATACCTGCACTGTTTTCCATCTGTGGATGAGTCTATGGACGTGGCTGGTGGACATTATGAATTGATCTGCGTCATACTATGTAAGCTATTTGAGCACCAGTGAATTTGGTTTATTCAGTTCACCTGAGAAGCTGAAACAAATCCCCTGCAAATTTCCAAGGACAACTAAGTTTTGGGGTAACAAAATTGATATTTAGATTTTCTACTATATAAGGGCTAACATCTATAATGTTACCCCACCCTATGTCCAAACTCATACGGCTAATAAATAACACAGGATTTTAATTAGGTGGTCTGCCTGTAAGGTCTTTATTCTTAATAGTATTCAATACAGAAAAGAATAGATTTATCAATGGTTATTATTTAATATCAGCAGCTATTTATTTAGTGTTATCAACAGCTAGTAGTTAGTCCATCAATTAGGGGCCACATTTATATTTAATTTAACTCTATTATTCCATTGTACACACATGCACACATATATTTTTGTCTTCCTGATACAATGTATTTGCAGTCAAGCAGGGCTGCAATTAAAATTTGTCTTATATTAGGTGATTCTGCAGATATCTTATTTAATGTCAAATTAGAGTGTGATACCCAAACACCTACATCATTCAAAGCCAGAACGACTCTAATCTTTATCTTAAAAGGTGGGCTTAAAAAAAAGTATTTCAGTTTGTGCTTTAAGACTTTTCTATAATATGTCTATCTGTGCCTCAGGTAGAAATAATATTTCTATTTGTGCCTCTGATAGAAATTGGCCAAGTGAACCAAATGAAATATTGATATACAACCATGCAATGTTTTTAAATCATGTTAATTGATTAACTTTCAAAATGGTCTGTATCATTGATACCATTGATACAGGGTGTAGCCAAGGTGGGGGGGCAAAAAAAGATTTGGAATGGTGTCCAGAACTCAAGGTATATAGGAATATTGGAGAGACATATAAGATGCCCTCACCCCACCCCCACAGGTGAGTTGGGGTAAGGGACACATGGATCAGGAACATGCAGGGCTGTTTTATACAGACACAGCCTTGCAGCTAATCCATGGCCTGGTCATTTAACAAATCTATAGCCTTTGGCAGGTCACTTGGATATGTTAAATGGCTGTGGCCAGGCTTGGAGCCAGGGGGATGAAGTCACTTCCCCTCAAGCAGTAACTGGGGGGCAGGTCCCCCAGGTTACAGTGCCTGTGTGGGAGCTTGGAGAAGATTGGCTCCACGACATGGGGCCATACCTGCCCAGACTAACAATGGCAGCCCAGTAAACTTGTAATAATGCAGAAATAATGGCAGGTGTAACTGATCGTGGGAGGAGTCGGAAATAGGGGTACAGAGGAAGATTGGCGCAGGGATTTAAACCCAGACATAGCAGCCATTGGGGGGAGAGCCATGTGGTTTTGGGCAGTTAGGACCCCCTCTTGCCCAGATGAAAGGGAGAGCCACGCATCTTTGCCAGAATGGAGATTCCTGCAGTCAGGTGAAGCAGAAAGACACACGCTTTTGGTGCAGTGCGGACCCCTGCAGCTTTGGTAGAAGAGGCCCACACGGCTTTGGGTTGCTCCCTTTGGCCACGTGGCCTGGAAAGCAGGAGAGACTTTGACTGGAAAAATGGGTAAAAAGAACTCTTGCCAGTGGACCGTGAGAAGGTATCACATGACTTTGGATTAACTGGAGATCCTGTTTGGACGGTGACACAGCTGATGGTACCAGCAGCTGGGAAAAACGGAGGTATGCTCTTTTTCTGATTTAAGATACCCAGAGTTAGGACAGGGGGAGAGGGGGGCGCTGTGTTGGTAGGTAGATATCCTAGAGGACTATGATATTTTAATGAAGACGTTAGGTCTGAATAGCATTAAATAAACATTTTGTTTCCTTTTCACAAATCTCTGGCATTGTGAGATGTCTTTCCGATTGGCGGGGAAGATTGGGCCCAAGGGGGTCCGGATGGTATATACCATCCTCTGGAGTCCCAGCCCCAGTGTATCTGTTCTGTAACAGTTTTTTGGCATCCCTGGGTGGGCCAAATATTGCCCCCCACCCTTGGAACCCTGTTCGGTGACATCATCTTAGAGATAAATAATTATTAATAGAAATTCATCTAGAAAATTGTTGAGAAATTCATCTACAAATAACCATGGAATATTATTTGAAGGCTATATACAAAGAGAATGTTGTTTTGCATTATTTTTGTTGAGGGCAAGGGGAACTAGCTGGAACATAGCTGCAAGGAAGCAAAAGGTATTTTACTAACTAACGCAAAGAGGCTCTGGGACACGCCCGAAGAGCAGGGTGTGTTCCAGGATGTGGTTTAAGAGCAAAGGTTAGTCAGGCAGATAGCCATCTGGACAGTCACTAGGGAGGGAAATTTTGCCCCTGTGCACGAGCTCAACTGACCAATTAGGTAAAGGAGCACGAGCCAGTGCACGAGTTAACTCACCAATGATCAGTAACCCTATTGTGCCCCTGAGCCAACCGCTAACCACCACATCTGCTTCTGTATCCAGCTTGCTTGCGCGCCTCCTTAAAACCCTAAGCCTGTAAGCGTTTGGCGCGACTCTCATTTGCAGCCCTTGCGGGCACCGTGTCTCTGGACACTTTGGAGAGTTCGCCCCTGCGCAGGTTAAACTTGGCCAATAAAGTAACATCTTTGGAACCCCGAAAGTCTCCGACATTTGTTCTCGCAGTTGGTGAATGCAACAATTTTCAGAAAATAAAAAGCCATGGAACATATAGATACACCTAAAAATCTTGTAAAGAAAAACTAAAAAGCATGTACATATAAATATATGTACACATGTGGGTATTAAATGAAAGATACATGGACATACAACAAACCACAATCTCTCATATATCTTATTAAGTGAAAATTGTTTCTCCCATACAATAATACAGAATTTATAAGCCCAAACTTCTTATAAACTGAAAATTGCAGTACTATCTTCATAATATATTTACCAACTGTCTAGAGGTCAGTGGATTCATGTGACCTGAGAAAGAAGTGAGGCTAATAAAACAGTAACTCATAGAGTTTTAAAAGATTATGGCCAAAGAAATAGAAGTACAGTGTTTTCAATTGACAGGTCAGTGTAAACCTACGCCACGAGCTCTGGATATNTTTAATGAAGACATTAGGTCTGAATAGCATTAAATAAACATTTTGTCTCCTTTTCACAAATCTCTGGCATTGAGAGATGTCTTTCCAATTGGCGGGGAAGATCGGGCCCAAGGGGGTCCGGATGGTATTAGTATACCATCCTCTGGAGTCCCAGCCCCAGTGTATCTGTTCTGTAACAGTTTTTTTGGCATCCCTGGGTGGGCCAAATATTGCCCCCCACCCTTGGACCCCTGTTCGGTGACATCATCTTAGAGGTAAATAATTATTAATAGAAATTCATCCAGAAAATTGTTGAGAAATTCATCTACAAATAACCATGGAATATTATTTGAAGGCTATATACAAAGAGAATGTTGTTTTGCATTATTTTCAGAAAATAAAAAGCCATGGAACATATAGATACACCTAAAAATCTTGTAAAGAAAAACCAAAAAGTATGTACATATAAATATATGCACACATGTGCGTATTAAATGAAAGATACGTGGACATATAACAAACCACAATCTCTCATATATCTTATTAAGTGAAAATTGTTTCTCCCATACAATAATACAGAATTTATAACACCAAATTTCTATTTGCCAACTGTCTAGAGGTCAATGGATTCATGTGACCTGAGAAAGAAGTGAGGCTAATAAAACAGTAACTCATAGAGTTTTAAAAGGTGATGGCCAATGAAATAGAAGTACAGTGTTTTCAATTGACAGGTCAGTGTAAACCTACGCCAGGAGCTCTGCATATAGACCTGTCACAGATAAAACTGTGGACCCAGAGAGGAGCAGGAAAATCACTAACTGGCAACAGCCTCATAAAAAAATAAAAATAAAAAAAATGAAGTACAAAAGGAAATTTCTGTTTAATTAAAGCAACGTTGTTTCCTTTGGTCTTCTTAAATGATTAAAAGAAAGACAATCACTTTATATTGTTATAAATTCCTTCACAGGCAAATTAACCCTATGTAATTACTTATTTGATATCCATTACATTAGTTTGAATCTAAGTTAATTTTACGTGGTGTGTTTTAGGGATAGAGGCCTACCAATGTATATATTTCTTTATCTGAAAAATGTTTATTCTAGAAAATGCTTATTAAATTTTCATTTTAAAAATTCTTTTTTACCTTCCTTGAGTCAAGTGCCAATATGATAATGGGAACCAAACTATGACATGTTCCAAATGCCTTTTACAAGATTGATGCACTTAGCCCAGATATTTCCCAAAGGGTTGCTGAAAGGATAGGCTAGGTATAAAATTGTTGAAAATATTAAAAAATATATTTTTATGGGCTAGTTTGAAATTACTAAATTTTATTTAAAAATATGACATTGATTACTATATTTATACATAAACAAGGAAAAGTGAAAGTAACTTTAGCACTTTATATTAAATGGCAAAACTGTACCATGAAGTAAGTAAAGTTTCATATTATAAAAATCAACATTATAGGAAGTGTTGTTTAGGGTTACTTTTTAATAAATTATTCAAAACAAACAAATTATATTTGTTTAATTTTAATTAATGTGAAATAGGGTGTGGTTTTCTGATGTGGACCCTGGCTCGTGGGATCCACGATGTTGTGGATGGGGGAGAGACATTCACACGGACTACTGAGCCCTGTGGAGGAAAAGGGCAGGCATGGCTTTTCCCTCAAGGGGAGCAAAAAGCCATGGCCTCCGCCATGGTGAGCCTTTATCCGGTTTCTCCACACATTACACGATGGTCTTCATTTACTATATACAGGTTGCTTTAGGTGGTTACCTTTTACAAAAAACAAAGGAGGCAATTTCGCTAATCACATCACAGAAGAGGGATATTTGCAAATGAAAAGGAAAGGTGGTTTAACCGGTTACACTGGTCCTTGGAAGATTTAGCAGGGATTCTAGGAAGTCACCCTGCAAATCAGGGTGAGGGAGTTTCAGTAAAAGCAAGTCTCGAAGAGGCCTGGGTAACAATGCAGGCCTGATTCCCCACAGGAGAACTTATCTGTGGGCATGGGTCTTGTGCATCTTCGAGTGGGAGCTGGGCCCATGCCACGCAGAACTGTCTCTACAGTTTTCTGTTGTCCTTGTAGCAAATTACCATATAACTGCTTAAAACTATACAAATTTATTATAAATATAATAGTTCTGGAGGTAAAAAGTCCAAAATGGGCTTCCCCAAAGCTAAAGCCAAGGGGTCAGTAGGGCCATGCTCCTTCCAGAGATTCTGGGAGACAATTTATTTCCTTGTCTTTTCCAGTTTCTACTACATCCTTGGCTTATGCCCGCCTCCTTCATCTTCAAAGCCAGTAGCATAGCTTCTTCAAATTTCCCTCTGCTTCTGTCTTCACGTTGGTGTTCGTTTATAAGAATCCTTGTGACTACATCTGGACCACCTTGATCATCCTGGATATTATCTCAAGATTCTTTATTTTTTTTTATTTTTTTAAATTTATTTAATTGTTGTTCAAGTACAGTTTTCTGTCTTTTACTCCCATCTCAGCCCACCCTCCCCAGTGCCCCACCCCTCCCTCCCATTTCCACCCCTCTTAGTTGTCGTCCATGTGTCCTTTATACTAGTTCCTATAAATCCTTCCCCTTTTCCCCTGGAATTCTCTCCCCTCTCCCCTCTGGTCACTGTCAACCTGCTCTCTATTTCAGTGACTTTGGTTATATTTTGCTTGCTTGTTTGTTTTGCTGTTTAGCTTCCTGTTAAAGGTGAGATCATATGGTATTTGTTTTTCACCACCTGGCTTATTTCATTCAGCATAATGCTTTCCAGTTCCATCCATGATGTTGCAAAAGGTAGGAGCTCCTTCTTTCTTTCTGCTGCATAGAATTCCATTGCATAATTGTACCATCGTTTTTTGATCCAGTCATTGACCGATGGGCACCTAGGTTGCTTCCAACTCTTGGCTATTGTAAATTGTGCTGCTATGAACATTGGGGTGCATAGGTTCTTTTGGATTGGTGTTTCAGGGTTCTTAGGATACAATCCCAGCAGTGGAATTGCTGGGTCAAAAGGCAGATTCATTTTTAGTTTTCTTAGAAAATTCCATACTGCTTTCCATAGTGGTTGTACCAGTCTGCAATCCCACAAAAAATGGATTAGGGTCTCCTTTTCTCCACAATCTCTCCAACATATCTCAAGATTCTTAACTCAATCACACCTGCAAAGTCCTTTTTGTGATACAAGGAAACATGTTCTTCGGTTCTAGATATTAGTACCTGGGCATATTTGGCACCATTGTTTAACACTACCATGCAGTGTTGGGCATAATTTAGAAAAATGTTTCTAATCTAACTAATTTCTAACCTACTAGCTCTAAGTATTTCTAAGGATCATTAATTAAGTAATTAGAAAAACCAAAGAGCATTTAAATGTAAATAATAGCTATTATTTAACCTGTAAATTTATTTTTCCTATTGCAAGAGATTTTTCTTTCACTTCCCTAAATATTTTTATAGTTTACTCATACAACATTTCAATAAACACAGATTGACACAATAATAAATAGTATATTAAAGAGAATAAGTATGAAATACATTTACTTTATATTTTGGTGGTTTTTATGTATAATAGGCAAAAATTGACCACATGAAATAAGGCACAGTCATTTTTTGTGTATAGTTTTAAATTTACTGTTAGAAAGTCATTATCAAACATGTATACAATTAGCANTAGTTTACTCATACAACATTTCAATAAACACAGATTGACACAATAATAAATAGTATATTAAAGAGAATAAGTATGAAATACATTTACTTTATATTTTGGTGGTTTTTATGTATAATAGGCAAAAATTGACCACATGAAATAAGCATAGTCATTTTTTGTGTATAGTTTTAAATTTACTGTTAGAAAGTCATTATCAAACATGTATACAATTAGCAACTAAAGTAATTATAGAAATTCTATTTGAATTTCTATTTTAGTTCTATTAATATGCCAGTAGGGTACATATTCATGCATGAGAGAAATGTAAGTGTTAACTACTAGAAATATTTAAAAAACACAATAAAATACAAGCTTCAGAAGTAATAGAAATGTATATCCTCCAAAACAAAGTACATTTTATTTTGTTATTTAATGACTGAAAGTATTGAATGTACCTACATAAAAAAAATTTTTGTCAAAAAGTCTCATCCAAGTCATTGATTGGTCTACATTCCAACATTTAAATCAGTGATGTATTAATGTGAAAAAGAAATTAAAATGCAAAAACCATCTTATTTGAAAAAAGTGTATATTCTAAGTTATAATATTAGCATAAATAGAGGGTAAAAATCTCAGGTTCACAGTCAAGACAGGGAAGAAATGGTGTTTAGAGTCTTTCCATCATACATGACATCTTCAACCAATTCATAATACATCTAATTACTTTCACAGAATATTTCTGTAAACCAGAGCATTATTCAAAAAATTTTAATCTATACCATTTATAAACTTATTGTTATTTTATAGCAAATTATATTTCATATACTCAGCATGTTTCTTATGTCTCATAGAACCACATATTGTCTCAATGTAATAATGAATCCTAAGCTCACTGAGGACAGAAATCTCTAACGTTCGTGGTGTCCTGACCATGAGGACAGAGCCAATACTTGATGACTTAGTGATTTTAAGCTATAAAATTACCTTAGATATTGTTGTAAAAATTAACTTTCTTAAAAAATTTAGGGCACTTTTTCTGAATCCCAAACTTAGCAAATCTCCGTAGAATACACAGGAAGAGCATGTCTTCGTTGGAGTTAAAAGTTGTTCAGTGATTCCTAAGCCCAAAGAAAAACAAATATAGACTTCAAATTCTATCATACTAGCAATTCAATTTTAATAATGTGTTGTGCAATTTTTCTGGTCATACTAAAACAAATATTGAATATATATGCGATTTATTTCAACAAGAACAGCATGTATCATTCACCCTCATTCAAGTTTAAATTGATAATAATGTCTTTTTGATAGGTCATCTTTGTACATACCGGTTCAATCACCATCCCAGTACACTATCCGTTGAAAGACAAATAGAAGAACAGCAAACAAGTCATGCTGACAGTAAAACTCTAAATGTTCTCTGTGCACCTTCAGTAATAAAAGACTAAGAGAGAGAAAAATAAGTCCTAGCTTATGTAAACATCAAGAAAAACAGACTGATTTTTTTCAACAGTCTGTGTACTGAGATCTACTCTTGTAGCTTAAGGAACTGCATGTCAGAATTGCAAGAGGAAAAAACCGTAGTCTATATTTATGGCAATAAACTATTTAAAGTATGAAACAGTGTTTCTGAGTAACTATATTATTACTAATACATAGATTTTAATGTATATTACATTCATATAGATGTGTGCTTATAAGTGGGGCTGTATACATACGGAGCAGGGCACATACATGTGGAGTGTGGTGTATATGTGCCGGGATGTGAGTACAGGTGCTTGTGTGTATGTGTTCTGTGTGTGGCTGTGTGAATGTGAACATGTTGGACATAGATATATGTGTATATGGGTGTTAGGGGCTATATGGAACTAAGTGGGAGTATTGTGTTTACATATGCATATATAAGTGTGTTTATGACGAGTATATTTATGTCAGTTGTTCTCAATGAGGGACAACATTGCCTTCCCAGGGGACATTTGGGAACATCTGGATTTATTCTTTGGCTATTACAACTGTAAGGGAGGTGTGCCACTGATTTCTGGCCACTAAAGGCTAGTTAACTACTAGAAGCTGCTTGAGCATCTATAATGCATAATGCAGACGTGCCCAACAAAGACTTACCCAGCAGAGAGTAGGGTGCTGGTGGGGTGGAACTTTAGAAACACCGGCTTGCTCGTGTTGGGGGTGAGGTGGTGACTTTTACGAGGATGTTACAAATCTTGTGCAGGGTAAGGAATTAATCATCTTTTCTGTGCTTTTATGCTTCATGTCATAAACAAAACCAGAGACCATCTCATTTGTTCCTTTGCATCACTGGTACCCAACATTCCTGAGAATCTCTTGCTATTTTTGCCTGACAAACAAACCATCTACTAAAAAACATTTAGCACCAGTGTACGGTGTGTATGAGACATACTTTTCCAAAATCATAAACAAACATACCCTAAGCAAGATTCCTTTATACAGACTCTCAGAGAAGCAACTTTTTAAAAATTACTGAAATAAGCCCATTATATTGTTCACGAAAAAATGTAATGCCTACTTAAGATTGTCACTATGAAAATGGCTGATTTATTATTATTTGCTTCAATAATATGTAGATAATTGAATCTATTTTATGTTTGGAATCTGTGTCTATTGGATGTAGCATATGAAATAGGTGAAAAACAGGCTGTCAGGGCCCAGAGGGGAGAGTGGAGAGAATCACAGGGGAAAAGGGGATGGACTCACATGAACAAGTATAAAAGACACATGGACAATAACTAAGGGTGGGGGGTGGAAAGGGGAGGGAGACGGGGAGCATGGGGTGGGGGGCGGGCAGGGTTGGGAATATAAGACAGTAACCTGTACTTGAACAAGAATTAAATAAAAATTATATTTAAAAAAAAAGTCAAATTTTCTTGTATGTATACGTTCTTCTCAGGTACAGTCCATAAAAGGCTTCCAGTAATAAAAGTCCTGCCATTCCCTAATTACATCTGCTTATTTCCAGGAGAGTTCTCCTTCCGGCCACATCCTGAGTCATGCACTAGGCAGGTGATCCAGCGCCTCTCCTCTCAGTAGGATTTCTCTTTCCTTCCTTTCCAGCTTTTTCGGGCTCATCCTGGCAGAAGAAAAGACTGAAAGTGATGTCTCCAGTTTATTACTTTATTTGTCTAGGGGCACCTCTCTGATGGAAATGACACTAAATCCACAGGGAAGTAGGAACTGGGATTTTGATGAGGAGGCCACCCACACAGCTGTGATCAAACCTCTGACTCTGTTACTACAGCTGTCAAAATAAACTGATGTGAAACGTGAAAAAAGAGAGACGCCTCACTTTTAACTGCCAAATACACTGCTCTAATTCTCTCAAAATATTTTCTGTTCCTTAAATAAAAGAAGCAAGGACGTATACTTTTTCTGTCATTAAGTTGTAAAACACATATCTATAGAGATTTGTGTCCATGTCATAGGTAAGTTGATAAGCCTAAGACCTGCATGCTAAAATTTCATAAATCTGGCAACTTACATACAGTTTATTTTTAAACCACAAATTTACAATAGCTATGTGCTGTCAATTTTTCTAAAAATGATAATGCAAATTGTCACAGTTGATATTTAGCTATTATTACTATACAATGTTCCACACATAAAACACTCTTTTGTCCCCGCAGGAGAATACTAACTACAGGCATCTTACGGTTTATAGGAAAGATTCACAGTTGTTTTATTTACAATTTCTTGCACATGTGTAAAGGGACCCAAGTAGAAATATAACCATTAGGATAGTTTTACATCTCTTTTCTAAGGAAGTTACTGTATTATTTGATATACTGACTTTGTGTAGTGGTTTTCTGGTCTGCCTAGTTTTAGGCTACAATTTTCTTCTCTTTAAAAACATTTTACAAATGCTTCAAAAAGATATTAGAGAGAATGGACAATCAGACTAAAGTTCTGCCTGTGGGCTCATCTTTAATACATTATTATCTGTCTAGCATTTCAGTTTGATAAGCAAGGCAACCCAGGTGACACCAAAGTCATTTATCTCTTCTGGTTACAACCAGTTCATTACTGATTTCCCGATGAGCAAACATATTCAGCGCAGAAAGAGATGCATTGACTGTTTATTTCAGATTAAATAGGATTAGACAAAATAATTATAAACTGTCAATCACTGGTCATTGGAAGTAAAATTATTCTGCTTTCAGCTCTAAAAATTTCTTGATTTAGAATTGTTTCATAGTCGTGAAATTGAGCATCAAAATGGATAGCAAGCATCCCATAAAATGGACAGTATTGTAGAATATGTAAATGGATGTAGAAACTTGTCAGATAACTAACATGAGAAAAATGGCTCTCAGATAACTATTAACACAGGAAATAACCCTATTGTTGATTATTAAAAACTACATTTTAACTTGTGTGACCAGTGATTAATGGGTGATTTAAAAAGCCAGTAGTAACCCATACTGTATATAAGGACATTGTACTGACCTGCTTATCATAAAAATTTTCTATTTTTTTCATATTGCCCAGGTCCTTGGAGCAGATTTTGCAGAGGGAGGATACAGTCACCATTCCACCAAATGGACCAAATCCAGGGAGGCATCATACTAATCATTACAGAAAACTGCATGAGACAAAGAATCTCTTTAGAATAAGAGGTTTAATCTTAAAATGAGACCACAAAGATAAAAAGCCATTACTTTCTTCCTTATTAATAATATAGCTGGATTAATATATGAAGGAAACTTTTAGCAGCATTATTTACAGTAGCAAAATCTAGAAACGATCGAAGTACCCATCAGTAGATGAGTAGATAAAAAAGCTGTGGTATATTTGCACAATGAAATGCTATAAAACTGTAAAAAAAGGAGCTCTTACCTTTCATGACAGCATAGATACACACAGAGATAATTCTGCTAAGTGAAATAAACCTGTCAGAAAAGAAATACCATGTGGTCTCACTGATGAACAGAGTAGAAACAGAGGCATGGATACATGGGACAGATTGACAGTTGTCAGAGGGGAGGGAACTGGTTGAAAGAAAGTGAAGGGATTAGCCACAGAACATATATGCATGACTCATAGACACAGACAACAGTGTGGGGATGGCCAGAGAAAAGTGGGGGGCATGGGCTGCGTAGAGGCAGGCAAAGTGAGGGGTAAATTGTCACATCTGATAAGACAGAAAGCTGTACTTGAACAAGAATTAAGTAAAAAAATTATTAAATAAATAAATAAATAAATGGTCACATCTGTTATAGTGTCAACAATGAAGGTAAAGCAAAAAATAAAAAATAGTTTAATTACATTTAGCACATATTTAAATATTTAATAAGAACAACATAAAAGAAAGCATGAGTGTACAAAATGGTGAGGGTTGTCTTTATATATCATAGAGAAATTGACCAAATTTAAAGTGGTCAAAAATTTTTAACCATGATGCATAATCAATATCCTAAAATTATTGCTAGTTACCTCAGTAAAAATATATATTATGTAAAGTCATGAATTATTAAGTAAAGTTTTGGTTTTAAAAAAATTCTTAAAAATCTACATTTGTGTGTTCAAATAATTATCATTACTGGTTTACCTTTGCACTGATTTTAGATGTGGAAATGCATCCACTATAGGCAGTGTCTCACTTGTATGTCACAGAGAGAGTGAAACTGTCACCAGACTAATTCAGACTCAAGTATTTTGTGCACTTTTGTGGAGTGTGCTTGCACATGACACTTCATCTAGGTCTTCATTTATTCATCTCTCCAATGTGGGGAATGATACTATTCTGGCTTAATTATTGTAATAACAAAATGAGACAGTTTGTGTTCAAGTATTATGAGAGACTGAAACACGTCAAAAAATTAACAAGAATTTATTAAATGCAAGTTATGTACCAGAAAGTGTGAAACATGCTGGAAAACACAGAGTTAAATTTAACACAGTTCTTTCTTTCAGGTAACCCAACATACCAGTGAGAGAAAGAGAGAAAGGGACAGATTGTATCTGTAACATCATATGCTAAAGGCTAAATGAAGAGCCACTGAAATAACTCTGAGTAACTCTGCAGCCTGGAGAACTTCTTTCAGTCATTTTTCTAGTGAAAGGCAGATAGCAAGAGGTATATTCTCTTCACCTTCTTTTACTTGAAAATGCTTTTTATGTTTTAGGCACTCTTGGGTATTTTCTTCTGAACAAAAATCCTGGATTTGCAGAGTGTTTCTTTTTCTTTTTTTTTCCTTTCAGCCCCTAAAGTTGCTGCTCTACAGTCTTATGTCCTTCACATTTCTGAATGGTCAACAGTAGTTAAGTATTTATATTATGGTCCTACATGTTATCAATTTTTCTCTGGCTCATTCCAACATGCTCTTTTAATCTTTGTTTTTCAGTAGTTTGATCATGATGGCTCTACATGTGGTTTTCTCCGTTTCATCCAGCTCAGGTGTCACTGGCCTTCAAGAAGGTGCTAAAATTTAGGTCTTCAATATACAGCAAAATTCTCAGCTATATTTTAAAAAATATGTCCATCAATATCTCAGCTAACTATAGATATACACACACACACATACATATATACACACACACACACTAGCTAACTATATATACATATGTCTTTTATAGTTTTCATAAGTTCCTGGGGCTCTTTACATTTTTCATATTCTTTCCTAATATATTTACATGTTTACTGGTTCTTTCCTTCATTCTCATTTTCATTCTTCTGTTCTATACCAGAATTGAAGTTTTTCCTTCCAAATTCCATTTTTAAAATTATTTTTAATTTACTTTTTACAAATGTATTCATTGAATTTGTTGGGGTTACATTGCTTAATAAAATTATGTAGGTTTCAAGTGTACAGTTCCATAATACATCATCTGTACACTGTACCATGTGTTTGCCATCCAAAGTTGATCTCCGTCCATCACTATTTGTGCCCCTATACCTTTTACTCTCTCCCTCCACCCCCTTTACTACTGGTAATCACTATACTGTTGTCTGTATCTGTGAGTTTTGTGGGGCTTATTTGTTTTTGTTTGTTTGTTTATTTAATAGTTTTATTTAATCCTTTCACCATTTTCACCTAGTCCCACAACCCCTCCCCCCATGTTTGTATTTTTTAGAGTTTTTTTTTCTCTGCTGGTATTTTTTGAATTTTCATTTACTATATCATATTTTCCTTTTTACTTGAGTATAATAATAAGAGCCACAAATTCCAACATTAGGGTCATCACAAGATTAGTTTCCATTAATTGCCTTTTTTCTTGAGAATTTGTCAGATTTCCTGTCTCTTTGAATGTTGAGTAATTTTGAATTATGTCCTAGATATTGTGAGGTTTTATTTGGAAACTCAGGGTTCTGTTGATAGTCTTTCTTTTTTTATTTCATTTTTGCTTTTATTTTCATTATATTTATTTATTATGCTATTACAATTGTACCATTTTTCCCCTTTGCCTCGTACACTCAAAAAGCTCCTACAAGCAATCCCTACCTCATTTTCATGTTCATGGGTCATGTATATAATTCTTTGGTTTCTTTGTCTCCTACACTGTACTTAACAGACCCATGGCTACTCTGTAATTACCTATTTGTACTTCTTAACCCCATCACCTTTTCACGCATTCTCCCACAGCCTCCTCCCATCTGTCAACCATCAAAATGAACACCGTACCCATGATTCTGTCTGTTCTTGCTTGCTTAGTTTGTTTTTTAGATTCAGTTGTTGATAGATGTCTGCTCATTGCCATTTTATTGTACATAGTTTTGATCTTATTCTTAAGACCCTTAAACATTTCATATAATAATGGTTTGGTGATGATGGACTCTTTTAGTTTTTTCAAAGGATCTTGCCTTCGCTAATCTCTCTTGTCCCACACCATCCAACTTCTCTCTGCTTTCTCATTCTAGCAGACGAAATTATTTTCAGTGGCTTGATTATGTCATTTGAGATTGTGATTATAATTGCAACATTTGACAATGTAATTCCTCTCAAATATTAGAATTGTTGTGTACATAGATCTTCTTTGTCATACTTTAAGTATTGTATATTCTTTGTTTGACCAACCAAAATATCCTGTCAAAGGATTTAATTCTCTCAGTTTTTATTTTATGTATTTTAGACAATATTAGGACAATTTTCTCTCTGAGATGATGAAAATACACATTTCTACAGTCCTAAAATGGTTTTGACTGGGATAGTACTGGGGTGGGGGGAGGTGAGAACAATGTTCGCCTCCTCTATTATCTTGACAAAAAGTTCTTCCTTGCAATTTATTTGTTAAAAAAATCACAGCATTTGTCTTTTTGTTTTATTTTCAAATTGCTGATTTGTCCCAATAGTTTATTTCCCATGTTCCTCTGTCCCTTGTATTTCCTAAAAACTGGCAGCTATGGGAAGCTTTCAGAAGTGCACATGTTCAGACCCCAATTTTATCTCTAATTTTTCTAGATCTCTAGATGTGTCTGAGTTTATTTGTCTCATGCTTGGCAACTGCCAACCCATCTGACTCTGCGGGTAACCTCAGTCACAGAGAGAGCATCAGGGACAGACACTGAGTATGTACAATACTTAAAGTATGACAAAGAAGATCTATGTGCACAACAATTCTAATATTTGAGAGGAATTACATTGTCAAATGTTGCAATTATAATCACAATCTCAAATGACATAATCAAGCCACTGAAAATAATTTTGTCTGAATGAGAAAGCAGAGAGACGTTGGATGGTGTGGGGCAAGGTTCTAATCTCCAGCGGTGGACAGTAGGGGGCAGTTGATGCAGGAAAAGGCATCAGCTGCTTTTTGTGGGTTAACTGAGACTCACAGTGGAAACTTTCTGGGAACCCTGGGGCCTGGGCCTCCCTCCTCTAACCAATTTAGGGAAACTCCTTAAGTGATCAGGACCTTCCCTGGCTTTGAGGCTGTATGTTGAAGGGGGAGCAATGGAGAAGTCCTTGCTTCCGTGGTCCCTGAATTCAAGTGTGCTGTCCGCAGGCAGGATGATTTAGGTCCAGCCTGTGGGCCACAAGCTTTTGACAATGCTCCCTTTGGTTCTGGACTGCGGAGGCAGGTGGGCTGGGACACAGGCCCAAAGCCTGTGCTCTCTCTCGCCTGCTGTTGCCGTTTCCCCTCCCCCACTCCCTTGGGCCAACTGTCCCCTTAACTGCTGAAACGGTCCACAGGCAGCAGCCAGCCTCCCAGCCCCGAGACACACCGCAGTCAGAGGATCTTTCTATCGTCTACACCAGGTCACTCCACTGCCTTGGTCTCAGCCCACCCAGCCCCCATCACACTTAGAAAGACCCACAGTCCTCACCACGGCTGACAAGGCCCACCATAGACTGGGCCATGTCTCCTTCTCCCATCGTGTCTTCATTCTTTTCTCTTTCCTCCCCTTTCTGCTGGTCCTGGGACAGGCTGGCCTCCTTCCTCCCTCAGGGTCTTTGCATTTGCCATGCTGTCCTCCAGGAATACTCTTCCTCCAGCTCCTCACACGACCCGTGAGTCACAGCTCCACTGAAAACCGGCTCCTCTCAGTGGTCTCCCCTGACCCCCACGTATAACCTAGCCCCTCTCCTCACTCTGTCCTCTCATCCTGTTGTACTTCCATTTGGAACAGTTAGTGTTATTTGAAATTATACTGACTTGTCTCTTCCTCTCGTGTGTGCATGCTCTGAGGGGAGGGGCTGCATTCACCTCAGTCACCAGATACCCTGAGCTACAAGCACCTGTGCTCAATAAATATTCGTTGAGTAAATCGATAGTTGGAGGGGTGGGTTCACAGATGAAAACAGCACTTTCTCAGTCCCAGGTCTACACACACATACAAACACGTGTACACACACATGTCCCACAGGCTTTGGTTTCAGCCCAAGTTCCACCCCAGTTTGCACCGGTGTCATGACAGGAGCCACAACTGACACTGCACCCAAAGGTCCTTTTCAGGGCCAGAAGGTCTCACTGGACCAGGCTCCCCACATGGGAAGGTGCTTCAAGGGGCCAGGGAGGTATGGGGTCCGCACATCGGACAACTGCATTTCAAATCAAACACTGGCTTTAACAGAAAGTTATATTTACTGATCAGGAAGGGGCCCCACGTGAGGACAGATAGGCTGGGACTAAGAAAGCAGGTGAGTGAGCCCTGGGGGCAAAGCGGTCGCTGCTCAACACTTTCCAGGGAGCAGGACGTCCTAAGTCTCCCTATTCTGCTTTTAGACCCCAGACTAAAGGCTGCCTGGGTTACCACAGACTGCTTCTTTCAGTTTCGAAAACCTTCCTAGTTTGTGTTGGTGCCTCTGGGAATGACTCAGGGCAGGGGCCCCTCTGGAAGACTAGATGGGCCTCTACTAAGGTCGTGCTGCACCCTCTCTTTGCTGCTGCATCCTACTTGGCTCAGAGAGGACAGACTTTTTTCTTCTGCTCAAGGACAGACTCCAGAGCACTGAGCAGAGGAGCCTCAGGTTTTCTGCCAGGCCAGCTTCAGCCTGGGATGTTGAGAGCAGCCTCCATTGGAAAGCTCAGGCTCTGAGGCCCCTTGCCCATTGCTGCTTAGTGCAGGAGGCGGCTCCTGGCTGAGGAAGGCTCGGACAGAATGCCTCAGATTGTAATGGCCTGTGGTGGGCAGGGGGGCAAACAAAGGAAGAGGCCTTAGCTGTCTCAGGCTGTTAAACGCTTGTCTTCTCTGCAGAGTGTCTCCGCCAGCAAGCCAACATGCGTGTTGCAATATAGTCTTTCCTCTAAGTCAGCCTTCGGTCCCTGCTCTGGCCATCTGACTTGAGTGAGCCTCAGGAACAACAACACCAAGCTGCCTATATGATCACCAGCCCAACAAGTGACAATGACACTGAGGAATAACAGTGAATCTGAAGAGGTAACTATGTCATTCACTCAGATTTTTATCACTGAATGTTCAACCCAAATCCATACTACCCTAATAAAAATAATAATCATTCAGAAACAGCAATAGCATCATACAAGAAAATTTGGGAATATGGAACCTGAGTCCCAAGGCTTTATTTAGATTAAGTCCAGGTCCCTTGGGGCAACCCATTCCTATAAGGCAGAGTCAGAAGGAAAGAGTCACAGTGCAGCTCTTTCTGTCCCAAGGTGGAACTCTCAGGACACCACACAGTGACATTCTCTCTGGATGCCTCACCCTAGGTCTGACGCTGTCTGCCTTTATGCTGCTTTTGGTGTCTGTCGCCCTACTGCAGGTGCCTTGAGAGGGTGATGTTGCCTTCGGATGGGCACGTACTGTCTGCCAGGCTGCACCGTGCGTGCTGCGGGGCTGTGTCCTTTCTCTGGCTCGTTGCTGCCCTGCACATGCTCTGATGTTGCAGAGCATGAGGCTGCAGAGCTTGATGTTGCAGAACATGTCAATCAAAATTTTCCCCAGAATGGTGGTCTTTTGAGTATGTATCTATGGACTCTTGGGGCAACCTTCTTTGATGTCAGCTTGTCCTCAAGGTCCAGTCGTGGGATTTTCACTCTGGGACAGCCCAGATCTTCATCGCAATTTTCTTCAGGGTGGCGTCTCTTCACTCCTTGTCTTGGGATGGAGTCTTCCGTTCCCACATCAGCTGAAGTGAGTGTCTGTTGTATCATCATGTCAAAAAGATCTAATCGTGGGATTTTGGTGCTGGGACAGCCCAGGTCTTCATCACAGCTTTCTTCCGGATGGTGTCTCTTCACTCCTTGTCTCGGGATGGAGTCTTCTGCTCCCACATCAGCTGAAGTGAGTGTCTGTTGTATCATCATGTTGTCAAAAAGCTCTAATCGTGGGATTTTGGTGCTGGGACAGCTCAGGTCTTCGTCACAGCTTTCTTCCGGATGGTGTCTCTTGGCTCCTCGTCTCCCGACCGGCTTCTCCACTCCAGCTGCTGTTGGGGTGAGCGTCTGGGGTGTCGGCCTGTTTTCATAATATTCGAGTCGAGGAATTTTGGGGCTGGAGCAGCCATCCGGCTTCCGTCGCCGAATTCTGACAGGTTTCTCCTCAGGATGGTGTCTTTTAGGTGCCCGTTTGGGGACAGGCTTCTGCGATTTAGCCTTAGCGGGGGCGGTGAAAGCCGCATCCCCACAGGACCGGTAGCCACCAACCAGGCAGGGGACCTGGTGGCCACCAGATGTGGAAGGAGAGATCGGAGTCGCAGCTGCTGGAAAGAAAATCGGAACTGATCAGTCACTTGTCCTGCACGTAGTCCTGCCAGGATGTGTACTCTCTCCCAGGTTCTTGTGGAAGCCTTCTACTCTGCCTGGCATCCAACACACAGCCTTAACCCACCCACACCTTCTATGAGCCCCCGAGAGGAGGGGAGTGGGCTGCAAGAGGAATTCTGTGGGCCCCAGGGCAGCAGCAGGAGACTGGAACATCTTCCCCATTCCCTGAGAAAACNGCCACCAGATGTGGAAGGAGAGATCGGAGTCGCAGCTGCTGGAAGAAAAATTGGGACTGATCAGTCACTTGTCCTGCACGTAGTCCTGCCAGGATGTGTACTCTCTCCCAGGTTCTTGTGGAAGATTTCTAATCTGCCTGGCATCCCACACACAGCCTTAACCCCTCCCTCCTATGAGCCCCCGAGAGGAGGGGAGTGGGCTGCAAGAGGAATTCTGTGGGCCCCAGGGCAGCAGCAGGAGACTGGAACATCTTCCCCATTCCCTGAGAAAACAGAACTCGAACATAATTGCAATCAGGACTCTTCTCCCATCTCTCCCACAATAGAGACAAGTTTCTTTATAGCCTGTCACTTCTGAGGCTTTAAGAAATGCCTTTCAGCCCTGGCTGGTGTAGCTCAGTGGATTGAGCATGGGCTGTGAACCAAAGGATCACGGTTTGATTCCCAGGCAGGGCACATGCCTGGGTTGTCTGCCCAACCCCAGTGGGGGCCATGTGAGAGGCAAACACATTGATGTTGCTCTCCCTCTCTTTCTTGTTCCTTTCTCCTCTCTCTAAAAATAAAAAAAAAAGAAATAAAATATTTTAAAAATACCTTTCAAGTTTTAGGGAAAATATTTAATGTAAATTGGTTTCACATCCTCTCCACCTTGGCAACTCGTCTCAGGCCCAGTTCATGCCTGTTTGTTTCATCACACTGAACTGTAGCCCCTGGTATTTTATCTGGATCAGAAAAAGGCCAAATGCTGAGGCAGAGTGACCAGGAGGTTCAGAACACGATTCTGGGTACCAGGTCTAGGCTTATGTCAGCCCAACCCTCTGGGATGCTATTTCCTTAGCCCTCCAGTCTCAGAATCACTGGTCAGTCCCTTTGGCTCCTTTGTTCTTCCCATGCACTGAGCCCACCCTTCCCCCAGGACTCAGCAGCTCAGTCTGGATGTGTGTGAGGGGAACCCTGTGGACGTATATGTGACAGCACAGTGAGTGGGACTGGGTTTGAAAGAGAGGTTCATGAGCCGTGCTCAACAATTCTTGCTCAAACTTCTCCATTTACCATTTGCCAACAGAAATGTGCTTGACATTTGCTAAGAGAAAAACCAGTAAAGGTTCTAAATGGAAGTATCTTATAGCCCAAAGAGGAAGGTTACATTGATAAAGATGAGAACTTTCTGAACATTTGCCCAGGAATGGCATTGCACTTGCCCTCAGCAGTGAGCAGAAACACTATGGGTCCCTGAGGAGTCCCAGGCCACTGGTATTATGTATAGCTAGAGTGGTTCTCGGGGGTGATGGCCAAGCCCAGAAGGATCGTGTGGCAGCCAGGTGAGGCTGTGCGCACCCCAATGCCTCCTTAACAGATGCCCAGCCCAGGCCTACCTGCTCTGCTGCTCTCCAAAGGGACAGTTGACAAAGTACATTGGGGTTTCAAGTAACAATGGCTCATCATCTTTCTCAACCTAACCGACCGGTGTCTGGTAGAGAACTGAGAGGCAGATGCCCAGAACACCACATTTATGCAGTTACCCTGCCATGGAAACCGTGAGGTCATCAATACTCAGTGAGGTCACAATAGAATCTGTGACTTGATGCTCTCCAGATTTTGTGGAGAGCAGGCTCGGGGCAGGGAGGCACCCTGCCTGTGCCCTCACACCTGGCCATCCCCACCTATGCCCTAGTGAAGTAACCACTCCCTGTGAAGCACAGCTGTGGACTGGCACAGGTCTAGGGACCACAGGAAAGCAAGAGAACCCCCTTCTTAGATTGGTGTAGGAAGCAAGATTTGCTGAGAGAGCTTTTTACATGGCACTGACCCTTAGTATCCAACAGTTGGACAGGCAGTGATTCGTGTGGACTGGGGAATCGGGAAAGGTTCCTTTATG
The DNA here is from genome assembly GCF_014824575.4 of Sturnira hondurensis. Taxonomy (NCBI): domain Eukaryota; kingdom Metazoa; phylum Chordata; class Mammalia; order Chiroptera; family Phyllostomidae; genus Sturnira; species Sturnira hondurensis. Next base: position 1,472,635 of record NW_028097389.1, on the reverse strand, counting down.
GTGGGCAAGTGAGTTTTGGACTCATGAAGAGAATAGGGAAGACAGTCCAGCTGGGAAGAGTAAAAGCAAAGACAAGCTCTTCTTGACCTTCTTCTACCTCAAATGTCAATTTGTAAAACCCTCAGTTTCTATGACAAAACGGAAAGAACCAACAGGTTCAATAACCAACCCCAGGCTGCACAGGTAGCAGAGAGGTAGTTGTTCTGCTCAGCAGTAGGGCTTCGGGCTGAGGCTATGGATTTATAACTGACAGGAATGTGAGGACAAGCTCTCACATTTCAAAGTGACACAGGCAGAGATGATCAAGGTACTCCAGGGCAAAGTGAGGGTCCTGAGTGACTTCACAGAGTGGGAATGATGGGCCCATTTTAATACCTCACTGAAAGCAAATCCATGACACAATGACATAATGCAAAATGACAACCCAATCAACACCCTCCTCTCCCCCACAAAAGGAAAATAATGACAATGCCAGCGCCATGAAAGGGTAAAATGGGGCTGCAGAAGTCACCCAGGTGAAAATCATAGTCAACATTTTGAAGAGGTAATGGTAAAAGACAATTCGGTTCTCCTTAGAGGAAGAAATAGACACCATTGACCTTAGCATGATCAGGCCCATAGAAAAAAGTCACATTTTTGGCCCCTATGGTGTGGCCAAAAACTTGCTCACAATGAGAGATAACCTTCTTTAGGAGGGGGATTCCTGTTGCTGACCTTTAATAATCAAAGTTGGGACATTTGTTTGCTGAGACTGTTGCAGAGGAGATGTGCCCAGGAGGTGGATGGCCACTGTAGAAGGTGGGTAACCCTGGTTGAAAACCATAGGCCTTCTTACACTACTAAGTGGTTTGAAGAGCACGGTGCATGTTTGGACAAAGTCAGGACTAATTGGAGATGACCACTTTTGGAAAGCGAGAGGAGTTAAACTAAGAAGGGAAGGCTCTGGAGGAGGTGTGTCCTGGTAGGTGGGCTAGTATGAGACCACTCAGAGTCTCCAAGGGTTCAGTGAGATTACTTGTCTAGGATCATCCCTCTCATCTAGGGGGGTTCCGACACCTTCTCAGGACCTCCTTGAGCCTCCGGGGAAGGCAGAATAACATAGATAAATGCTTTATCGCCTTAAAAGGGTTTGAGAGTCACAGTTTAGAAATACCTGTAAGTGAATTCTTGGACCAAACCTCAGAAAACATTCAGATCTGTAGCGGGGCTCAGGCTTCTGCACTTTTAACACGCTTCCTGGACAGCTGTGACACAGGGGTGCATGGATAATGTCCATACTATTGTCTAAAGTGAGTGGCTTTTAGTGTCAATGTTGGCAATATTAAAAACTGTGCCAGGCATAGATGTGAACAGGGACTCTTCCAGGAATGCAGAGGAGTGAGCCATAATTCTATGCATGAATCACATTTGGGAAAAGCTAGCACACAGTGGTGAAGGACACAGCCCTGGGTAGAGACAGACCAGATCGTGATCTACTTGCTGTGCACATTTTTTATCCCTCTGAGCCTCAGTTTCTTCACGAGGAAAAGGGAGTTTGCCTCAATATTCCTTTGGTAAAGGTTTCCCTTGGGCCCCTGTCTCTTGTCTACAACCTGATCCTTTTTGGTGTTCAAGGAGCTCTATGTTGTTCTGTGAAATATTCTCTTTGACTCTGAACTCTTCCTTACTTCAGGCAAAGCTTATATTAGACTGTAGAGCCTAGAATCCAGGAATTAATGAGAGGATACCATACGCTTATTTTGCCGGTTTGTTAAAAAACACCATAATCCTCTTTTCCCTTTCGCCATCACCAAGAGCCGGGCACAGCCTGGGAATGCACACCGAGCAGTGCTTCCTAGTCAGTCTGCCTTCCATCTCCCACCAGAACTTCCCAGTCTGATCTCATCAGCCATTCGCAAGCTCTCCAAGAGCAGCTCTGGGGGATAAAATTTCTCTCTACTGCAGTTATATCTCCTTTCCCTTCTTATGGGGGTTTGAAAGATGCTTTGGGGGCAGGAGATAGTATCTAAGTATTAACAAATTAAAGCATCAGTTAAAAAAGCCTTTGTCCTTGGTGTGGTACTTTGGAGTGTGAGTTCTCTCAATCCAATGAATGCTGCAAATCAGAACCCCACTGTGCTATCACTTCCTCTTAGAATGTTAGATATCACCTCACACCTATTACCAAAAAAAAACAAAGAGCAAGTTTTGGCAAGGATGTGAAACAAAGGGAACTTTTGTGCACTGCTGGTAAAAACAGTGTGGAGGTTCCTCAAAATAATAAAAGTGGAACTATCATATGATTTAGCTATTTCACTGCTGGGTATTTATCTGAAATAAACAAAAACAATATCTCAAGAAGATGTTTATGCACCCCTGGTTCAGTGCAGCGTTATTTACAATAGCCAAGATCCGGAAATGACCTATCTGCTCATTGATGAGTGAATGGGTCAAGGGTATGTGGTATAGCCCTCACCAGGTAGCTCAGGTAGCTGGAGTGACATCCCATATCCAGAATGTCTGTGGGATCCCAGCTTAGGGCTCCCACAGCCCACACACACCTGGGTTGTTGGTTCCATTTTCATTTGGGGCACGCACAAGAGGGAACCGATTGACATTCCTCTCCCTGACTGATGTGTCTCTCTCCCTCTCTCCCATTCTCTCTCTCTCCCCACCTTCCCTCTCTATTTAAAATCAATAAATATATCATCAGGTAGAACATTATTCAGTTATAAAAAAATACAGAAATTTTGTTATTTGTGACAACATGATGAATCTTGTGAGCATTATGCTGAGTGATGTAAATCTGACAGATAAAGGCAATTACCACACGATGTCATTTATCTATGGATTCTAAAAATGAAATACCAAAAATCAGCTCATGTGTACAGAGAACTGATTGGTGGTTGCCACAGTGGTGGGAGAGAAATGGTGATGGGGGTTAAACGTCACAAACTTCCAGTTATAAATTACATGAGTCATGGAGATATAGTGTGCAGCAAGTTTACAATAGTTAATACTATATACTGTGTAGTTGAGATTTGCTAAGAGAGTAAATCTTAAAATTTCTCATAATAAGGAAAAATATGGTAACTATAATGACCGATGTTAACTAGGCACATTTTGGTGATTTTTGCAGTCTATACAAATATCAAATCATTATGTTGCATACCTGAAACTTATATGTCCATTATATCCAAATAAAATATAAATAAAAACAGACAAATCACTTTACTCTCATACCCAAGTCAAGAATACTTTTTAACATCATAAATTACCTACCATGGTTAGCCCTGGCTGGTGTAGCTCAGTGGATTGAGCGTGGGCCTGCGAACCAGACGATCGTGGTTCGATTCCCAGTCAGGGCACATGCCTGGGTTGCAGGTCAGTTCCTGGCACGGGCCAGTTCCCAGCAGGGGATGCATGAGAAGCAACCATACATTGATGTTTCCCTTCCTTTTTCCTTCCCTTCCTCTCTAAAGAGAAATAAATAAAATATTAAAATAAATAAATAAATAAATAAATTACCTACCATGGTTGAATTTCCCAGATTGCTTGATTTTTAATAATTGATTTGAATTATAATGTAAATAAGACTTCTCAACTCCACCCAAACCCCGCCACACTGTATTTGGTGGTTATAACTCTTAATTTGTGGGTTGTTCTTCCTTTTTCCTTCTTTGTAATTCTTTAAAATATTTTTTATTTTTCATATTGCCATGTAATATTAATTCCAGTTATACAACATAATTATTAGACATCTATATACCTCACAAAGAGATCTTCCCCATAAGTCTTGTTGTCATTTGATACTATACATAGTTATTACAATATCCACAATATTCACTCTGTTCCGGTTGAGGCACTTGACATCTCCTTGACTAAGCTCATAACTGAAACTTCCTTAATTATTTGTAATTTCTTTACCTTTTAAACTGATTTCCCTACCACCACTCCCATCTGGCAATTATCAAATAGTTCTCTGTATATAGGCGTTTGTTTCTGTTTCGTTTGTTCATTTATTTTGTGTTTTAGATTCTACATAAAAGTGAATTATATGGTACTTCCCTTTCTCTGTCTGACTTATGTCACTTAACACAATACCCCCTAAGTCCATTCATCCATGTTGTCACAAATAGTAAGGTACATTTTGTTGTATGGCTGAGTAATAGTCCACTGTATCCTCTCTTCTTTATCCATTTGTGTATCTGTAGGAAGTATTCTTTGCTTTGGAGCATTTAAGCCACTTATATTTAAAGGAACTACTGATAGGTAGCTAAGTTGATTGGAGAAAGGTCTAACAAAAATAATACAGAAAACACTGGCTTCTGCCCTGACTTTGTCTGAGAGAGAGAGCTGTTCCTCCCACCCTTACTCAGAAGCCAGACAATGCAGTTCCTCCCTGTATGTCCCTGTTGTATTTCAAACTCCTGTTTCAATGCGAAAGCTCAGATCAAGTGAGTCTCTCAATGAGTAAACGCATGCATGGGCCCTTTAAGGAGAACCTAGGACTCCAGCAAGCAGCTCTCTCTTTCAGTCAGCCACAATCCCTGCTGGTTCTCACAGCCAGAAGGTATGGAGATTTCTCTTCTTGGCAATGGGACCCTGGGTTTAGGAGCTTGTGTGGGACTGGGACTCCTGGAGAAAAATCCTGGATATCCCTCCCACCACCATTTGTAAAGTGCCCACTCTGAGCATAGGGCCTGCCCATTCTGCATCTCCAACCCTCCTACCAGTATCAACGTGTCTTCTTCTCAATATCCTTTATTACTTAGGACTTCCGTTTAGCTACTTTTCTGGCTCTTCTTAAGAGGGTATGGGGTGTGCTGTGGTTGAGTTGCAATTTTGATGTGGTTGTGAAAGATTTCAAATATGATATTGTCCTATTCATCATCTTGACTGGTATTTATTTTATTTTTATTTATTAATTTATATTTAGAGAGCGGCAGAAGGGAGGGAGAAAGAGTTGAAGAGAAACATCGATGTGAGAGAAACTTTGATTAGTAGTCTCTCGTATGCTCCCCCACAGGGAACCTGGCCCGCAATCTAGCCTGCAACAAAGGCATGTGCCATGGCCAGGAATTGAACTGCTGACCCTTTGCATTGCCAAATGATGCCGAACTAACTGAAGTACACCGGTCTTAGCATTTTTTATGAGTTTGGAATATGTTGTATTAAGATTTAATTGTACTATTTATATTTTCTGAATGTTACTTTCCCCCCTCATATTTGTAACAGGGTACAGCCACAGGGAGTCCCCAAATAGGGATTTATAATGGGATCCAGAACTCAGGGTGTTCAGGAAATATTAGTGAAAAAAATAGATATGATGCCCTCACCCCCACCAGTCTGAGCTGGGGGGTGGGACACATGGAGCAGGGCCATTGAGAACTGTTTTGTACAGCAACAACTTTGCGGCTAACCTCTGGCATGGTCATTTAACATATCTATAACCTTTAACTGGTTGCATAGATATGTTAAATAGCTGTGGCCATACTTTGAACCAAGGAAATGGAAGTGACTTCCACCCAAGATGTATTTGAGAGGCAACTCTGCCTGGTTACAGCACCTGTGTGGGAGCTTGGAGATGATTGGCTCCATGCCATGGGGCCACACCTGCCCAGACATACTGTATCAGCCCAGGAAAGCTAGAGGAATACAGGAATGCTGGCAGGTGTAGCTGATTGTAGGAGGAGTTGGAAATGGGGCTGAAGAAGAAGATTGGTGCTGGGATTTAAACCTAGGTACGGCAGCCATGCAAAGCAGGACCACCAGGCTTTGGAGGAGTTGGGACCACATGGCTGTGACAGAGGTTCGGACCGTGCAGTTTGGGCGAGAGTGAGGACCACATGACAAAGGGTGCTCCCTTTTGCCATGTGGCTTAGGAAGCAGGAAAGACTTTTCCTGGAAGAAAAGGGGTGAAAGAACTCTTGCTGGTGGGCCACTTGCTGCAAGTGCCACATGGCTTTGGGTTAACTGGAGATCATGGTAGCAATACAGCTGCTGGTGCCAGGAGCCTTCTACTTGTTTTTCCTGAGATACGCCACCCAGACTGGGCAAAGGGAAGAAGGAAGGACTGTGTGCATTTGTGGGTATTCTAAAGAAGTTCAGTATTTTAATGAAAACATTAAGTCATTACTCAAATCTGTATAACTTTTAAATGAATAATTCCTTTCCTTATCACCAGTCTCTGGCCTTGAGGGACGTCTTTCCCCTGGCGGCAGGCAAAGTGAACCTAGTATAGGAGAGGAACCCCTGGAGTCAAAGCGGGGGTCTTTTTGGTAATAGTATATCATTCACCCCCACCCCCGGTCTGTTCTGTAACGTCTTTACTAAATTGTTATATTTGACTAATTAAGTCAACTTTTCTCCAGATTTTAATGTTTTGTAATTTTTTGTTATTTATTTTCTTACCTTGTTCTACCCATATTAATGTTTATTATTATATGAGATTGTTTAATGTCACTTCAGTATCCTATGATTTAAGGATTCTCAACTTTGTATAATTTGAGTGAACCACTGAAAAATACACAAGGGAAATTTAATGCTGTGTCTAGAAATCTTTTCATTCCATGGAACATCATCTCCATCACAGACAATACAAATTAAGTTACAATACAGACAATACAAAACTACGATTTTAAGTAATAGTGTACAATTCAAAATTAATTTGCATTGGGCTAGGTAACACATTAGAAAAATGTTATAAGTGACAATTGAAAAATAAGATATAAAAGTAAATACTTATTGGCACCTTTGCAAGACACTTTAAAATAGATAGTTTCATATAATTCCAAGAAAAAACATAAGAAATAATTAATACTTCCACTTCTACAGAGACTTGTCACGTACATAAATTGTTAGCACATGGCAATAAGTGATAATAATTTGAACTCATAATTTGTGACTTTAAACTCAAAATTATTTTTGAAATTTAAGCTTTATTCCTAATGCTTCTCATTGAAGATAAATGGGCACTTACTTGATTTCTTTTCTCTTTACTCATTATTTTCACAGAACAATCTTTTCTCAATCATGTTCTTTTTTAGCTTAAGAATTTCCATCAGCCAACCAGTCACACTAAAAGACCCAGAGACTTCAAGCTGTCCTCTTCCTGACTGAGCCTTCCTGGGAAATATTGTCTCAGGAGACAGGAGATCTTTCTGCAAGAAAAATGAAATAGATGCATTAGACGGGAAGGGGCTGTCAAGCAGAAAATACCAGAGAAGTCCCTTATCTCTTTCCCCTGTCAGTTTTTTTACTTCCTACAGCACAGGCTTTGTTTTAAGGTTTTAGGCAAGAATATTAAAAACATTTAAGAATTAAAAACACTATTTTATACAGAGTAAAATAAAAATGTTTACAATTTACAAACATTTTTATCTAAGGCTTTGTTACAGTATAATTTTAAACTCAGTCAAATGTTTATTTGCTCAGTCTAATTATATATTAGACATAACTTGATGCACACTGCTTCAGGCATTGAATTAAATCAGATCAATACTAGAGGGGAAAGACTCTCTAGTTAGGGAAATAGCTCTGAGATTGAGAAAGTCTCTCCTTGACCAAACTGTAGTCAGTCTCCTCTAAATTTCCTTCCCTACTAGGACTTGACTTTTGGATTTCCTTGTCAGTTTTTGCATTGCCCAATTTTAGCAAGAATCCCATTAAGTCGGTTTAGCCAGAATTCCTCACCTTCAATACATCACCATCCTCAATACTGACCACCCTTCATCTTCAATATTCCTCGCCCCTCACCAGCCCACAGGTGATATCTGACTAACCTGGCCTGCCTTCAGCAAGAAGTTTACACTACCTGTTAGGTAAGTGTAAAAAACAATTACCCTATTCTCTTTACTAACTTTCCTTTGGCAAATCCCCCAACTTTTCTCTTTGCCTATAAAACTCCATTTTCTTTGTTGTATTTGGAATTAAGCCCAGTTCTATAAGAACTGGGTTTTCTTCCTCATGGTAAATATATATATATATTTTTTTTCTTTTATCACTTTAATTACTATCCAGTCATAGGGGTTTCCTTCAATACAACTTCATCACACATCAGAACTTTCAGGAGTGAGGGAAGAGTTGGAAAAGGTATTCAGCTTCAATAGTTTTATGGTGCATATACAGTAAATTTCTAAATCTCAAGGTACTGAAACAACAGTTATTTTTTTGTCAGATTACATAAAGTTTGTGCACAACTACAGATCTGCAGAGTTCAACTGGCCTTGGTTTGTCTGTCTATCCACAAACCCAGGGTGCAGATTAGGTGTAGGAATGGAAAAAAAAGAAATTAGGATTTTGCTCAGTTAATTCCTTCGGAGCACAGGATTGGGTTCTCGATAGAAAGACAAACCTGAGTAGATAGTGGGATAGTTGATTCACTTAAGTGCGACTTTCCTTTTCAAGATGGTGGAGACAGGTTGAAATCACATCTTGCAGGTAGTTGTTAATTCCCAAGGATTATTAACATCTAGGGAACCGAGGTTTCTCTGCCCCTTCTTTCTACATACAAAATATAGTTATCCCTTTTCAAAACATCCCTACAAGTCCTTATCCAATCACAGTGGCAAGATTAAAATCAAGGTTTGTATAAAATCAAGGCCAGATCTAACTCGTTTCTGAAACTATCCTCTCTTGATTCAGATCATCTGCTTTGCCTGCGCACACATGACACAACGCTGTACAAAGGAAAAGAGAGAGAGGATGACTAAAAAAACTATAATATTAAAAATGATGCATTATGGGGACCACACAGACACTGTCTGGTTCATGAATATTTTGAAATCCAGCCAGGAGGACAAATTTTGCAAAGTCATTCTATTCTTTGGGTAGAATAGAATTTTTGATTGGGACTTATTTCTGCTCCCTGAGGTTAGCTATTCTGTCCTTCACAGTTTTTGGCTTCATGCGTAACCTTTTCCATTTTCTTTTCTGACCACTTGAAATAAGAATTTGGGAATATACCTTTCTTGGCAGCTGTGATGTTGCTTCTATCTGCTTGCTTCCAAAGATATTTGAGGTCTCTAGGGTTATCTCACAGTATATTGAGTAAACGTCTTTTTTTAACCCAAAGCAAAGGCACTTTGAATAAAAGGACCTCTTAAAATATTTTGGTGTTTATTTTAGTCCATCATGTGCAAATAGCCATACATATTTTTTTGAAACTCTGTCTCTCTCTCAACTTAACAAAGATTCTCTAAGTTTATCAGCCTTTTATTGGGATGACACAATGATTATTTACCTGGACCATTTTATTTAACTGAAAAGATGTATTAGGATCACTTCATTTAAATTAAATCTAAGTTGTTGCTTTTTTTTTAAGACCTAAGTGTCATGTCCTTGTTTGGCCTTTGCTTCTATGATGTGTCCTAATTTAGAATGCTGGCAAAATAATGGTGTATTGTAATATGCTTTATACTTACACATGAGTATGGGTTTGAATAAAAAGCATGCAAATTATTGAAATTTATATTAGCATATTATACTATACTAATCATTAATCTAGAAAAATAATTTTATTGTGTTTCAGGTGTTCTTTATGACAAGTTTGGTATGCAAATATTTTAATAACTATTTTGCATTTAATTTTAAACTGAATAATTTAAGCAATTATTTCTAGTGTCCTTCCTTGTAATGTGATGATGAAGTAAATTTTTGTCTTAATTAATGACCATTTTGAGAAACCCAAAGATGAATCTGGCATAAAATATCTTGACAGTTTTATTATTCAGAATGTGGAAAAGGCAAAATCAAGTATAGGTATTAGAGAAAAAAATGTTTTTCAGAAAAATCTAAACACAAAAATTATTACAAATAATGATAATAAACAGCAGGTAAAATAATTGTTATTAGGAACTTAGGAACCCTCTTTAATGCAAGATATAGTTTTTAAATGTCTTTAAAGTATATTAAAAGCATTCACAGTTAACAATAATTTGGTGACAAAAAAGGTCTATTACTGTGAGAATAAAATAATTTAGTAATTTTATACAAAAAATACCAGAATATAATCTTTTTCCTTTACTACATTATTCATATAACAACATGCCATGAAGAATTTATTGTTATAACTTTATATGTATGTTTAGGCAGACTCAGTCAGACACATACATATAAATTTTAATAATGTAAAACTTTCAAATATAGCTTTAATACATAATTACCTTAGTATATTACATAAAGCTACACATTTTATATTAGAATTTCTGTCTGAATAAACTATAATGACAGTTCTAATAAACAGGAACTGTCAATTTCTTATTTTTAAATTCATTTTAAACTTTATTTTTCTGAAATTATTATACTTAGTATAATTAAGAATTTACAGTACTACATTTAACCAAAGTAATCAGTGTTTCTTTTCTTCAGACAGAACTGAAAGCTGGACCTAAGAAATTAAAATGGCTATTTTTTTCTATGTAAACACTTATTTCATATTATTATTAAATTTAGTGAAGCAAGAATAAGCAATTTTAGCCAGACAAGGGGTGCTTTCTGCTGTAGAAACACTTCTTTATTCCTACATAATACAGAGCAATCAGAACAGTTCATGAGTAGGCTAATAAAGAAGCAAGGAAACTTTACTCTCTCAAACAGATTCTTTTTTTTAATTTTTATTTTTATTTAATTCTTGTTCAAGTACAGTTTTCTGTCTTATATTCCCAGCCCTGCCCCCCCAGTGCTCCCCACCTCCCTCCCATTTCCGCCCCCCACCTTAGTTATTGTCCATGTGTCCTTTATACTTGTTCATGTGAGTCCTTCCCCTTTTCCCGTATGATTCTCTCCCCTCTGGAACCTGTCAGCCTGTTCCATATTGAGTGTCATTGGTCATATTTTGCTTGCTTGTTTGTTTTGTTGTTTAGATTCCTGTTAACGGTGATATCATATGGTGTTTGTCTTTCACCGCCTGGCTTATTTGGCTCAGCATAATGCTTTCCAGTTCCATCCATGATGTTGCAAAGGGTAGGAGTTCCTTCTTCCTTTCTGCAACATAGAATTCCATTGTGTAAATGTACCATAGTTTTTTGATCCAGTCATTTACCGATGTGCATCTAGTTGCTTCCAACTCTTGGCTATCGTAAATTGTGCTGCTATGAACATCAGGGTGCATAGGTTCTTTTGGATTAGTGTTTCAGGGTTCTTAGGATATACTCCTAATAGTGGAATTGCTGGGTCAAAGGCACATTCATTTTTAGTTTTCTTAGAAAATTCCATACTGTTTTTCATAGCACCCTGTGGCTGTCAGCTTGGGAAACTGAGAGTCGCCCGTGCGTTCCCTCTAAAACATATTCTGTTGAATTCTAGGTCATATTTTCATAGCTTCAGCTTTATTACCCAGGGCCAGGCTGCATTATTTTTATAAATCTAACAACCATTTTCTCGTTTTTGGTAACTGTGCATGTTACTGTTGGCCGATGTATTGTGTCCAGAGTCTTAAATGCTACAATGCAGCCATTGTCACACCAGAGCATTCGACAACTCATCCAGGGAAAAAGAGAGTTAGGAAGGCAAATCCAAGTCCAGATCCACACGATGTTCTCTGAACCAGTCCCTGATCAGCAAAATTGTGATAATGTTTAAACTCAGAATATCAAATACTAATGTTTTTCTGTGTCTTACTTCATCTTCCATTGACCTAAAAGTGGGGAGCAAGGGAAAAAGAAGGGAAGTGAGAAGGTTTCACAGAGATAAACAGTCCCTAACGTCCAGCCTCTGGCCTGATATTAGCAACCGGGCTGGCATTCACACTGGAATGCAGCGTTCTGTTGACTAGATGAAAGGGTGAAGTAACCAGAATAAGCTCAGAGAAAAAATACGAGAAACAAAAACAGAAATAAGGCCACTGTGCAAATTACGAAAGTCTTAGCTGATATGACTACCTGTTGCATCTTTCTCAACTCAGGCTTTAACTTCATTTAGTTTTTGAACCTTACAGATAAACTAAGATGTTCAGTCATACAAGTGCCCGAGATCATCCAATCAAAAGCAAAACTCTGCTTCCTGAAGCCCCCCCCCCCCAAATCACTTAGCAAACATACAAGTCCTGTAATACACTTTTTCTAATGCCCTCTCACTGAGACATCCAATACTTCCCTCTGGTGTATTGTAGCAAGCAGTAAACGTAACAGTTTGACTAGAGAAATTATGACAGACGAAAATGATTTTGTTTGAAGGATAGCTGTTGGAAGAAAATATGTACAGCTTTATACTTACTTGGAGATTCTGTCTTCTATTTAGTGGCATCAAACTTGTGACTGAATTCTGGCAAAGTCAGACTATCACCATACAATTATCTTTACCATTGGTGTCGTGTAGCAAAAGCAGTGCTGAGAGGGAAATTTATCAAAATAAATGCATATGATAGGAAAGAAGATAAATCTAAAATCAATAACCTAGACTTTTATCTTAGGGAGCTATAAAAAAGACCTTAAAGCCAAAAGCAAGCAGAACAACAGAAATAATAAAAATAAGAGCAGAAATTAATGAAATTAAGAAAAAAACAGTGATGCAAAAGTGCATTCTAAAGAGGGCAGGGAATAACTTTGCAACAGAGACATCTGACATGCCCTTCCTCAGACAGGTGATCAAAGTTAACAGCAGTAGCTGTGTTGATAGTGTGTATACTTGATTCGATATGATGAAAGTACCATTTTGTCTCCAGGATCTTCCTCCCTAAGACCCATTGACATAGGCTGATGATGAGAAAAACGTCAGAGGAATTTCAATCTAGGGATATTTTATAAAATACTTGACCAGTACTCCTTAAAACTGCCAAGGTCATGAAAAACAAGGAAATTCTAAGAAGCCATCACAGCCTAGAGAACGCCCGAAAAACATGATGTATCCTGGATAACATCACACAACATAAACAGGATGTCAGATAAATATTAAGGAAATATGAATGAATTGTGGATTTTAGTTGATAGTAATTAGCAATGTTCATTCATTCATTGTGACAGTTATCATACCAATTGCCAATGTAAGAGATTAACACTGGGGAAATTGAGTATGAGATATGAGAACTTCCTATCTTCCCAATATTTCTGTAAGTTAAAAACTTACAACAAAAAAAGATTATTTAAAAATCCCAAATCACCACCTAAAATATAGATATCCTACATATATAACCTACAAAATGTTATTGTATATGTTTAACATTATTACTAATAAATTTATTTAACGATTATATTACTGGCATCATGGAAATATTGAGAGCTCAACACTAATATGTTTTTGACTACTATGAGGCCATTTTGGTGGTGACCACAGTTTGTTTTTTTTTACCTTATATTAATAGTTCATCTTTATGGAAATGTGATATTAAACTGACAATTAACTGTGCATGATAGATGTTTATCTCAAATTACTCTTGAACTTTAAATTGTGGATTTCACACCCATTGCATGCCAGTGTATGTTGACAACAAATGGAAACCACCTCTGTGTCATGGCCAACTACATGATCTTGGTTAACTGGATGGTCAATGTTCCTTCGTGCTGTGTCTGCACAAGCAGGGCACACATTACAGATCAGGTATATGGGAAATAGCTTTAACTGGGTATCCATGAGACTGACGTGCACACGAAAAACACATCATTAACTTAGGAGAACATTTGAAGGTTATCTCATCTTTTTTTTGTACAAGGAGTTTGTATCAATTAATAATACTCTTTTGTATTTACATAATGTTCAGGAGTTCCCTCTTTTAAAATGAATATGACAATGGATGGTATCAACAAAAGGTTACTTATTACTCAAGCCAGGTGTGAAAGTTTGCATAGATAGACCTGCTTTACTGTAGTCACTCCCTTTAAACACATGAACTGCTTGTTATGAACAATGTTAGAAAAATTATATGATTATCCCTTACATAATTAATCATTCTAATATGAAAATGTATCAATTATTTATTAAATAAATCCATATAAAAATGAAGAAGGTCTTTTGGAGGTATATATTTGGAAGCTCATTTGGAGCTGGTATATATTTTCTTTATAATAGGAACACTGAAGTTCAGATAAACTAAATCACTCAAAGACAAAAGTACTTTACAGAATTGAAAAAAAAAAAAGGGTGTCCATGGTTGTAGGTCTCATTTCTTAGCACAATCCTTATCTAAGGGCTTGGAAATCCTGACCCTTCAAATTTTTAATCAGATTAGATTCTAGATTGAATACATTTTAAAGTCTGGGATTTGTTCCTATTCCTAATGTTTTGCAATAATTTGAAAGTAGCAGATTTTTGCTAACATCTGATCCTCATAGATCCTCAGAGAGCAGGAAAAAGATTTTCAAAATTTTAAGAGCTAATGACCTAGACACCAAGCATTGCATTTCTGAATATACCTCTTACAGCCAAATTCCTTAAAGAATGAGACTTTTTCAGGGGCCAGATGTGGAACAGCTCTGAGTACTAGCTGCTTTTCAGAGCCAGAATCAATGAGCCATGTGCTGTTGGCCTAAAAGTGCAAAGGCCAGGGTTCCTATCTCCTCTGGAGCTAATTATGAGCTCTCTTTAGTTGTTTGGCCTCAACTTCTGTCTTTGGGCAAAACCACCTCCATTTGTTGGATAATTGTGATGATAAAAAGGGTTGTATTAACGTTCCTCAAGAAAACCTCTCTGTTTCTATGTGAGTGAAACATAATTAGCAATATATATACATATAAGTATTTCAGAGTGAGGGTGAGTTAAGAACTCTTTGTATATTTATTCCAAACAGACGTGTGTGTGTGTGTTATGCTGGTGAATCACAGAACTAACAAATTCAGCTTCCTTTGCTTGAATGTAATGGAATGTGTTGTGGGCAAAATGACCATTAACCATCATACTATGTTTTGTGCTACAAGAAACTTTTTAAAAACAGAAAGGCCAAAAAGCATAATGTATTTATGTTTTCTCTGTAGTGTATCACTTTTCTGTGAGATTACTGAAACTCGCTTTGAAAAACGGGGAAGTTTTAAATAATCATATCAGAAATGAAAGGTTGTTTTGGGGACAGACTAGAGTTTAGGGAGTATTGCTTTTCTTTTTCGTTAAGTTGGCTTGCTATGGCTCTCTTTGTTTGGAGCTGTACCTCTAGGGAACACATGGGTACCATTTGGTTTGGCATCACCAGATGGCAGTTGTGCTTTTTAGGAGCAGAGCACAGCCATAAACTTTAACCTCTCTTATTTATGTATGGATAATCAGAAAAGTCATAGACTGCCACGTCCTTGCTTTCTTTCTTTCAATTCATGAGTGGTGGAATATTTTCTATTTCCAAGGTGACCCTCACCTTTATCATTCTTGCACCTCTCCTCTGATATTGCACTAGTTTTGACAGTTTCCTTAGGCTCCTGTAGTTGCTCAAATCTTGTCTCATTATTATTATTTTATTTCATTTTATTGTTTACTTGCTGACATTATCAGAAAAACCAAGTAAGGAAAACCTCCTGAAAAAACGGGTAGGATCTCCTACAGCAGGTTTAGGGAACAACGAGTGGAACACAGGGACAGTGCAAACCATGTCACTTTACACTCGCACAGCTCCTACCTAAATTTGTGAGGATGCTTGAGGGGATCATTTGAGTAACATATATAAGAAAACTATGTTTCTAAACATATTTAATTCTCCCTTGAAGGTGTTATAAGCTAATGTTCTTGATTCTGTGTGTATCCAATTATTTTTCCCTTGGTAGACATAATGTTTACTCATGATTTGATGAAGGCAGAGGGAATGAAAACTAATAGCACTCAAATTTCTTGGGACTAGTAACCTCATTTACTCTTTACAACATTATGTTGTTGCAATAAAGGAATGGAATTTAATGCAGATAAAAGGACTATTTTCATTTTAATATTTGGTACTCTGCAGGTTGAGATAACCTAGGTTGAATTGCAGGGATAACAACCCCAAAGAATCTCAGGACTTTGTATAATATAGACTTATGTTTTGCTCACCATTTTTATTTATTTCAGGTCAATGCATAGGGAGTGGATTGAGGAAAGCAGCATTCCCATCCTGTGAGCCAGGCTGGCCTGGCCTCCGTAAGGAGGGTCGCTTGGCACTTGAGAGTGAAGAGAGAGAAGACAGCAAATTGCACGTTGGAATTTAAAGGTTTCCACCCAAAATGACCAGTACCCTCCATTTCGTGGACTAAAGCAGTTCAAAACCCCATGAGTAACTTCATAGAACCAAGAAATTTTACCCCTACAACCATAGGCTCAAAAAGAGGAGAATAGAATACATTTGTCAATAGATCTAATGAGGTCTACTGTGCAAATTTCTGTGTGAAAACAAGAAATTTAGTTTAAAAGTCCCCAAGTCATTTTCACTTAAAGTTATTAAATATTTTATATTTTCAATAGATCTCCATCTATACATCTCTTATGTTTCTAAGCATGTGGCATGATGTATAGTAATACATTGAATAATTCTTGGAAATCCACAAAGTAGGAATATTGATTCACCAACCAGAGAGCCCTACGTACATGCAAAAATCAATCAGGTGGCTGACACTTCTTAACATCTAGGAAAGTGGTGATGAAAGAGTAAGTCCAGCAGGGGGAACCCCTCACTCAGCCACGGGTTCTGATGAACAATTACACGCGTGTGCAAACCAAGCTCCTACTGCAGTGACAGCATAGCTAGTTATTAGACTGGACTAAGATATAGAGTGATCTCTTCCTCCACCTCTGGCTGTGTCACAGGCAATTCAGAGTACCCGATAATGCTGCCATTCTACTGTTCCAAATATTGTTTCTTAAGAGTACTTTTGCTATACCTCATAAAACAACCATATTCCCTAACATGTGAAATTCAGGAAGGAAAACCTCATTTGTTAATTTCCATTTAATTAATACACGGGATGCACTAGGAATTGCATCACAGCAGTGAAGAATGAGAGATGAAATATTTGCACTCTCTGCCCTGGAGGAGCTTTCTCTGAGGGGTGGAGAAGACATGAAAATGCGTTATAGTAATGTATGGTTAGTGCTCTACCAACTGCTCAAGCCATTACTAAAGGAACTAGGAAAGAATGTACACTGTTTGAAGTAGTTCAAGGACATTTCCAGGAAAATGATTTCCATAGTTGGAGTAAAATTTTTTCCAAATGGAGATGTTCTTTATAAGAAACACAAACAAAAAACAATAACAAAAATCAGTATGTATGGCATTACATTGCAACACAGTCCTGGTGTATTATACCAGAGAGAGTAGTTACTTAATCAAAATAAGGAGTTATCAGAAACGTGGCTGTTAGTATTGTAGTTGTTTAATTAAAGGATCTAAAAGATCAGATTTGTTTCAAAGGAAAAGAACTCTCTGACATAACAATTACCTTAATGTTTACCTTTTCTTTTTATTTAACTTGACTGGTGATGAAGAGCTGCTTCTTGACCGGTCCCCTTGGAGTTCCCTCTGGTACCTCTATTTCATGTTGCCAGTCTCTCAGGGTACTGTGTTGTAGTTTCTTCTTTGTTTACCATGTCTAAGAAATTTCACAGACAACCTCCCTCTGCTTTCCTCAGACGCACGCAAGTTCTTTTCTATTTCACTCTCCTTCCTCATCTCATTTCCCTTCTTTTTCCTTTCACTGACACACCTTTTGGGGGACATGTGTATGGCTTTTCGTAGGTTAAAGCTGCCCTTCTGGATGAATTTATCTAGATTTTTAACTCTATCAAGTTGTTATGTTGGAGACAAGTCATGTAATTTTATTGTTTCCAGTTTTGGGAAACTACTAAAGTGTTGTTTTAAAACATCACAGCTCAATGGGAAGGTTGCCACTCTGATAATTAAGTGCTTATGATTTCTGATTAAGTGAAAACCAAAAAGGTGAAAACATATTTGTCTCAACCACACACTCCACTTCCACCAGCACGTTGTGTGTGAAACCGGGTTCACATGGTAAAAACACAACAGAAAGCAAGTCAAAGAAGAAGGCTGAACAATTGTCCAAGAATCCAGTCATATAGAAGTTGCCACGTTTTTTATACCCTAAACAGTTTTATTTTTGCATATGAATGGGACCAAGCAGAGTAAATTCTTAGTTGAATACTCACTACTACAAACATATTAATGACATGTCAATAATTTTTCTGTCTTAAATATGGCAATACTTCTTAATATTAGAGTTTATCTTATCTAATTACATAGAGTATCAAGTCTTTATCCTACCTGGAAGTCAGAGATTCATCCATAAATAATCAAAGTGGTAACAGTATTTATTCTTCAATCTCCACATGCATATTGAGTATCTTTTTCAAAATTAATAAATATTTACAAAATTATAACTTTACATGATATATATTGTTATGTTTGGTTTGAAGGAAGGGCTCCCATACTCTACTGTCTTATTCACAACTAGATGGAACATTATTTATTCATCAGGAAATACTGTTTTGTGTAGACTTACCTTTTATATGCTAGCACAGGTTGTCCCCCTGACCCATTCCTCAGTGAACTCGTCTGTCAACGGCCTATTTCCAGAAGACTTGAAAATGTTATGGGATCTTTCAAATTCCTCCTCTGAAGTGCTCTGACCCTTTACACAAGTAGCTCAAACACTGCAGTAATTTCAAGTGAAATCATCCTCTGATGTATGAATGAGCATTGCATTGACTTCGTGCTTCCACTAGAAAGTAACCCCCACTGAGGCCATCTCAGCCATCACTATGGAAGCCATCAAGACAAGAAACACACTGCATGTAGCTGTTCTGAGTAAGGGATTATCTACTCTCATCCACTTCCTAAGTCATGATCGGTATGACATTGGGGGTGATTTAGAAAAAATTAGGGGGGATTCATCCCTCATCTCTACTAGACATGATGCTTCTTTCTTTCCCTTATAGCTCTCTTACTCTCCCTGTGTCACCCATTACTACATTCTCCAGATGGCAGTCTTCCCAAAGGGGACCCAGGAAATTCAACCATAACTCTGCTTCGGCACCTGGATTTTCTCATTGGTTTGGTGTGGTCTTAGTTCATATGTTTAATGACCACTTGCTTGAGTCATTGCTTGCCCAGTCCTCTTATAGCAACCCTCACAGGCCAAAGTAAGAACATATGATTCTATGTAAATTTCTAAAACTACCTTTTCCCTCCTTGCATATGGCCATTTCAAACTACAAGTCTGGATATATGTAAGAGCTGACTGAAAAGTAGGTGAAGTTATTGCTATTGGGATGGAATGTACTGGTTTTGCTGTGGTGGATTTGAGTACAAATCTCAGCACTTGTGGAAGGAATATCTCAGATACTTAGAGGTCTAAGGAATACAGGGGACATTAATCATCTTTGTTATTTGAAAGTCACCTCTGGAGTGTACCTTATGAAGAAAATGCTTTGGTGAAAGTTTCCCCAAAATGTTGCAATTGCTTTAAATTTAAGTAATTGGGCCAGCCATCACTTTCCCAAAGGCTTTGATTATGCCTTTATTATGCCATTCCCCTTAGTTTTCTGGAGAATTCTATCAGATATAGTAGGGTGTGCCCCCAGTTCCAACACATCTCTCACAGAACACCTGCCACCAGTTCCGGATCTTCCCCATTGCTGTTCTCCTACCCATCACTCAGTCACTCCGTGGGTCGGATGGCACAGACAAAGAAGACTGCTTGGACTGATTTTTATCTGTAGTCCCCCCGCAAAACAGACACTATTTGAAATGAATTGGAAATTCTTAAACATATCTACTAGTCAGGAGGTCGTGTTGGAGGTACGAGTTCATGTCGGCCCCACTTAGGGACCCTCAACAATTTCAAACTCGTTAGAGAGCTACTCCATGCACGCTCTTGGTTGTACTTCTTGAGTGGAAGTTCAGGCATTATGTTGCCTTTCACAGTGCCTTACACATTAGAGGTGTATACAAGGGACTTTCAAGTGTTTAAGAAAATGCCACCAAAAGATCAATTAACTCTAGCACAATTATAGAGACCTCTTTAAAATGTCATCAACTTGCTTACTCCTGGGAGCTTCCTGGAGAGATATTTTACTCACTTACACCACCCTGAGGTCTGTAATCCCTACAATATACACGATCCAATTAGAAAAGATGGTACAGAATTTGTCCCTGACTTTAGCTGAAGTGATCAATGAGACTGCTTCAGCATAAAGAAAGTAATTAGGGCAGCCTCAACTCACCGGCCAGCATCATTATGGGTGATAGATTTGCCATAGATTTCCTCCTTGCAACCCATGGTAAAAAGTCTGAGCGACTGCTAATAGATCCTGCTCTGCCTTGATGGATGCCTCAGGCAAGGACAAAATGTCACTACAGACCAGAATTTAAGTAGAAAACAACTTGATTTTCTGAGGAATAAACTAATGGCTTATTTTATGTTATGTTTCATGTTTTTGGGTCTAGGTCCCTGAGGGGTAGGGGTGAACTGAGTATTACAGGTTCGGGTATTGCTCTTTGGAGTCCTATTGATAGTAACCCTAATTAAATGCTGTATGAGACAAATTGAAAAAATTTGTTCCCAACCTGTCAGATTAATCACAGTGGCTGATGGGACGATGTACTCCTGGAAATACTTGCCAGAAGCTGAGACGGTGAAAACAAGGGTTAGCTATTGCTGGTGAATAATTCTTCACATGTATGTCATGTGTCTGTCTGCACATCTTGTAAGCAGTGGCACTGACTTCCCTTTTTTTCTGAGCTACCTTTGCATATATCATGCACAGCCCTAGATGACAGAGATCATGTCATCATGTCACCAACAGCACAACAATAGATTTGCTTCTAGCCTTTGACAACATACATACACAGCACTTCTCTCCAGAGACCAAGGCATGTTTGCTTACTGTTCCTTGGACCTGTTTTTGAGTTCCCTAATCTCAGTCATCCTGTTCTACAGCACTTCTCATTACTTGTCCAGAGTCACCTGGCCCTCTTTGCATCAACCTGGAGGAATTTAAGGTCAGTAGGCTCATTCAGAAAAAGCTGATATTCTGAGAGTAATAATGCACTTTTTCTCTGACCTAGGATTCTGGTGTCTTCTGCCACTGCCCACGAACTGTAACAAGCTGACTTCTTAGCTGAGACCTGAGAGCTACGCATCTTCTACCAGCATCAGTGAAACTGGGATCAGCTAGCTTTTAAGTTTGTAAGTAGAAAAAATAAGTCTTAGATCCTTCACAGTTTTTGACATGAACTGATGCCAAACTATAATCCCACTACCTTCCTCCAGAATATATTTTAATTCTATTCACTATTTTCCTTTCTACTACTACTTGTTACTCCAAACCACCATGTCATCTCTGAACTACTTTAATAAAAACCTTTATTTCTTCTTTTATCAGCCTTACTTCATTGAGCTATTTAAAATGAAAAGGAAACAAATCTATCATGTTGTTCTTTTTGTTACACACCTTCAGTGATTTTTTTTTTCCAAATAGACTATAAGCTTTCTACTTGCTATCACTTACCAGGTATTGTGCCATTTGGCTTCCTCCAGTCTTTATAGTCTTATTTCATAGCTCTTTTCTTCCTGTTTACTATATTCTAGCAACATCAGCCTTTGATAATGGCCTTGAATACATGCATTTTTTCTTACTAGAATCTTATCACATAAACTATTATACCTGAAGGTAAGGGTTTTTCAGGGATTCTTCTTGGAGAAGCATTAACTAACCACACAGGTGAAGCACACTGAATCTTGTTTATATTTTAAATAATTCTATCACAAACAGTAATCTTTTTATATGTTAATCCACACATTAAAATCCTGCCCCTATTAAAATATAAACACCATGTATATTTATTTTATATTCCTAGAGACTATCGCCATTATGGGATGAATTGTGTCCCTCCCCAAATTTATACCTTGAAAGTCTAAAGTCCCAGTACATCAGAGCATGACTGTGTTTAAAGACAGAGCCTTTGAAGAAGCAATTAAGCTCCAAGGAAGGGCATGGTCTCTAATCAAAGAGGACTGATATCCTTATAAGAAGAAGAAAGTTAGACACACAGACGCAGCTGGGATGCACGTGCACAGAAAGAACTTCGTGAAGACCCAGCAAGGACACAGCCACCGGCAAGGCAGGAAGTGATATCTGGGAAGAAACCAAACTCGCCAACACCTTGATCTTGGACTTCTAGTCCCCCAAACTGTGAGAAAGTAAATGTACGAGATTTAAGTCACCCAGTCTGTGCTATTTGTCGTGGCAGTCCTGGAAAACTAATACAAGCACTATTTCACAACACAATTGCTTCTCGATATGTACTTAACGAGTAAATGAGTTAATGAACAAACAAAAGCAAAATCCAATAGCATAACATTCATTCCACAAAGTTCTTGTCTGAGCTACCCAAAAATGTTCTTTTACTCTTCATCGTAGCTGAATAAGAAGTAATTCTTCTCATTCCAAAATGTTACAGAACCAGCTTGACACAAAAAAGTAAAAGGCGGTAAAGAAGATTGATGATGTATTCTGTGTTGTTGACAACGCTAAAGATGAAGTCTGTGAGATAGCGCAGCTCCTGGTAAATGATGACACTGCTTTGTCCAGAGGACTTTTGAATGATAGGGCCTATAGTCAGTGATATCAGAATATTTATTTCTCTGAGATATTTTGTAGAAATACATCTAAATATTATCAGAATAAGCAATATCTTGCTAAGTGAATAGAATGCCAAAAGGTTATTCACATTTTTCTCAGAGATATTTTATTAAATGTTATATTTATAGATTTCCATCATCTTTGTTCTTGGGAGCAAACTTTATGCTGGGTCAGAGTGTGAACGTGTTCTTGAACTTTTTGTCTTTTAAAATTCTTTCCATTTTCTCATAGCTTCATTTGTCTAGTAGCCCTTTACCATGCTTTTCCCTGATCACATCTGCCTTCAGGTAGATAGATATTTATCTTTTAGTATGGATTCCTATTAAATTGCTCCAAGGGATGCTTATATGTTAAGCCATATCTTCAATTACAGAATAGGAAATCCTTGTTAACATCAACTGAAGCACTAGATTTTGGACCTGGGAAGTCTTTCTTACATATCCTGAAGACATATACATCTACCTTTGTCTCTAAAAATACAAAGCTGAAATATATAATTTGCTTTACTAATAAGCAACAGTCTTGCCAGATTACATAGCATATCTTCTGAGAAAACTCAGTATTTCTGTCATTTCACAGTTCACTCTCAAGATTTTTTTTGTTGTACGGTCACTCTGCCATCATAGCTCACAGCAGGTTGGACCTGGCATGGGCGACTTCTTAGGAAACAATGTGTATTGCCTGATCCAGATAAAAATAATAAAAACACACTTCCCATTAGGTAAACTGTTTACTGAGATGTAATGAAAAAACCAAGAATTTTCTCTCCAAGACTTTGTATATACGGCATAGATATGTCATATACAGTATTCATGACTTATATGCATTTCCATGGGTAAGGGGTAGATGAAGGATAATGGGGCAGAGAGGTAGAGAAATGCACACACTACTGAACAGCCCAGAAGAGACTTTATTTTACATTCACTGGACATTCCTTCAGAATAGGTGCAGAACAATCCTAGGGAGCAGATACCAAGAAAAAGAAAAAAAGCCAATTAACAAACACAAGCCCTAAATTAGAGAAGCCATGAGTCAATAAAAAGCAGAAGTAATCAAACTAAAAAGTTATACTTTTCTTAGAAATTAAAATATATAACATTTTATTTTTTTAAAGTACGGAGTACTAAAGTGCCAAGTGTACACTGAATAACTTCAACATTTAGACACCTATGAAGTCTTACCTCATGTATATGCCGCACCTGTACAACTCAGAACTCCCCCAGATTGTCTTTTATTCTTATACTGTTTTTATTAATTGCTGTATTATTTTCCATATGAACAACTGTAAGCCTACTTTTGCCCCATTCTGTATATCTGGACCAGGGCCTTTTTAATCTACGCATCTATTGAGTGGCTTCAATCCCTTGGGTATTACAAGTAACACTCCAATGAACGTAGTGCTGCATATATTCTTTCAACTTAGTGTTTTACATTCTTTTGGATCAATCCCTAAAAGTGAAATGACTGGATCACAAAGCAGATGTTTTTTTAAGGAAATGCCATGCTGTTTTCCACAGTGGCTGCACCAGTCTGCAGTCCCACCAACAGTGCACTAGGGTTGCCTTTGCTCCACAACCTCGCCAGCAGTTGTTGTTTGTTGATTTATTTAAGATGCCCATTCTGACAGGTGTGAGATGATATCTCATTGTGGTTGTAATTTGCATTTCTTTGATGATTAGTGATGTCGAGCATCTTTTCACATGTCTGTTGGCCATCTGGGTGTCCTCTTTAGAGAAATATCTATTCAAATCTTCTGCCCATTTTTTAATTTATTTTTTTGGTGTTGGATAGTATGAATTTTTTTACATATTTGAGATATTAACCCCTTATTGAATGTATCATTGACCAATATGTTTTCCCATTTATTATATTGTTTTTTGTTTTTGATGGTTTTCATTTTTGTGCAAAAATTTTAACTTGTTGTGATCCTACACACTTATATTTCTTTTGTTCCCTTTGCTTGAGGAGCCGTATCAAAAAAAATATTGCTATGAGAAATGCTTGAAATTTTACTGCCTATGTTTCTTCTAGGATTTTTATAGGCTCAAGTTTTACATTTATGTCTTCGATCCATTTTGAATATATTTTTGTATAAAGTATAAAGAGGTGGTCTAGTTTTATTTTTTGCACAGATCTAATATTTCCCAAAGTATATTTTTTATTTTTTTCGAATACAGTTGACTCCATTTTCCCATCCTATTCTTCTACATCCTACTAACCACCACCTCCTACCCTCAATTCTTCCCTCCTTTGGCTTTGTCCATGGGTCCTTTATACATCTTCTTTGATGAAACTGATTGTTTTAAATTAAATCTCAGATATCAAATTATTTTGTCCAAATATTTCAATATTTGTCTTTAAATGGTGGGGGCTCAAAACTTAAAACCTACAATAATACTGTTTTACTTAAAATATTTAACAATAACTTTTAAATAATAGGTAAATATCCAGTCAATTTTCACACATCCTTGATTATATATTACAGTGAATCTTAAGTTATTTGGCTTCAGGAAATCTGCACACTCATAAAGGTTATGAAATTCTCAAATATTGTCTGACTTATGAGTTTGTGAGTTTATTGATGTTTATCTTATAAATGGAAACCAAGTTTTAATGCTGTTATTTATTAATTTAAAATAATAAAAATTAAAGCTATTTTAACAGAAATTCTACATCTTTCATGAAAAATAATTAATTTTCCCTTTAAATGTGGGAAAAGAGGTAGTACTTTAGGTGCTTCCCAAATGATCTTGGTATCTTGCTTAACAGAAGACTACTAGGTTCTCATATCTTATTTTGCTTCAATATGTTGTTAGGATGGAAGTAGATGAGAGAAGAAGAAATTTGTCACCTCACACAAATGTAGCTGGAAAAGAAAGAAATACTTTGGATGGCATATTTGCACAATTGTGGATATTTTTCTTGGACATTATACAAAAATGGTACAAGGGGGAGTTTCATTTTTTTCAACTTACTTGAGGAATAATTGGCAAATATAATTGCACACATATAAAATGTACAACACCTTGGCTACTGTAAATAATGCTGCTATGAACAAAAGGTTGCATATGTTATTTTGAATTGGTATTTCAGTATCCTTAGAACATATTCCGAGAAGCAGCATTATTAACGATAGCCAAGAGTTGGAAACCTTCTAAGTGCCCATCAGTAGATGAGTAGATAAATAAGCTGTGGTACATTTACACAGTGGAGTACTATGCAGCGATAAAAAGAAGAAATTCTTACCCTTTATGACAGCATGGATGCAACTGGAGTCTATTATGCTAAGTAAAATAGGTCAGTGAGAGAAAGACAAATTTCATATGATCTTACTATAAGTAAAATCTAATGAACATTAAAATTAACAACAAAAATAGAATCAGAGGCATAGAGACATAGAACTGTCAGCTGTAAGAGGGAAGAATGGAGCTGAGGACTGGTTGAAAGAAGGTGAAGGGAATAGTCACAGAACATATATATATATATGGCCCATGGACATGGACAAGAGTGAGGGGTTTGACTGTGGGAATGGGGATGGGGTGGGTGGGAGGAGGGAGGCCAATGGAAAAAAATGGAGACATCATTAGTATCATAAACAATAAAGTATTACTTTTTAACAAAGTAAAAAAATAAAACTAAAATAAAATGTACAACATGATGATTTAATATGCATATACCATATGGAATGATTACCAACATAGAGATAATTAAAACGTCCACCACATGATGTAATTAACCTTTGTGTGTCTGTGTGTGTGCACTGAAAATGCGTAAGACCTTCTCAAAGCAACTTTCAAATGTTCAGTATTAAATTATTAACTACAAAAATTAACTAAAATGAATTTCTTTAAATTTTTATTGAATTTATTATTTATGTACACTTTCCCTCCCTCGCTTTTAGGACTTGCCATGTCTGGTAGGGGAATTTGGATAATAGTACTGTGACGTCTTCCCTTGTGGATTGATGGTTGCGTCCCTGTGAAATCATTTAACTTGCTTCTCTGTCCTTTGTACTTATGTAAATTGGTAGTTCTTTTGATGGGAAGTTTTATGCTCATTTTTCAACATTACTACATAAGTGACCTTATATATTTTCATGAGAATTAACATAACATTGGGGGTCATCTGTCTTTTTATTATCTTAGCCATCACTTAGGATTATTGCCTATAGACATCATTTTGCTTTTAAAAATCTGTAAACCACCCAAAAGCAGACATACCTGACTTGTGGTGAGGGCTCACTTAACATTTAACCTTCACTATAACCCCTCAAGGTTTGTAATGTAAGATCCCATGTTCTATAAAGAATAAAATTGAACTTAAGAGGTTAAGTGGTTTACCTAAAATCAAAAGTCTAATAAGAATTACAGCCCTGGCTGGTGTAGCTCAGTGGATTGAGCGTGGGCCTGCGAACCACACAATCGCGGTTGGATTCCCAGTCAGGGCACATGCCTGGTTTGCAGGCCAGTTCCCAGCAGGGGACTCACGAGAAGCAACCATACATTGATATTTCTCTCCTTCTCTCCTTCCCTTCCCCTCTGAAGATAAATAAATAAAATCTTTAAAAAAAATACTTTGAAGTACCTTTGAGTGTAGAATGCTGTGGCATGTTGGTAAAGCGACCGATCATTCAGAGATGAAGTGGCCATTCTGACGACAAACGCTCACTGCGCCTGCATGCAAAACTGCAGGTAGGCTGATAGGTTTTTACTCCCATAACTGATGAGAGTAAAATCAAATGAGGTCGATTGTTACAACAAACATTTACAGTATTTAAAAAAAAAGATGACTCTTTGCTTTAGACACTATGTGAATACGTATACATATATATGTACATAATTTCTTTTTTCCATATTTATTATGCCTTAATCATTGTATTTTTCTTTCTTTTTTTTAAGATTTTATTTATTTGTCTTTAGAGGGGAAGGGAAGGAGAGAAGGAGAGAAGTATCAATGTATGGTTGCCTCTTGTGAGTCCCCTGCTGAGAACTGGCCTGCAAACCAGGCATGTGCCCTGACTGGGAATCGAACTGCGATCGTGTGGTTCGCAGGACCACGCTCAATCCACTGAGCTACGCCAGCCAGGGCGTACATAATTTCATCCGTTGTTCAAAGGAACGTTGAGATATAGGTACTAGTATATTTATTTTACAAAGAAAGAAAATGCCAGATTTCTTTGCACTACTTATACAAAGAAACATATGCATTACACTGTGTGTGTTATAGCTATTATATTATTTAAAAGAGTAAATTCAGAACTGCCAATTGCTTGAGAAAAGCGATTTAGTAAATTATCTGGATTATGGTTCCAAAATAGTTATAAAAAGTGCACACTACATAAAATATTATGTTTTATTTAAAATATTTGATAAGAAAAGAACAAGCCTTGTAACATTACCAGAGAGCAGTTAGTTCCATGAAGCATAGATATACATATACATATATATATATATATATATATATATGCATGTGCATGTATATATCCATAAAACTAATATATATTTCAACCCATAATCAGATTTCATGTTATGATATATTCATTTTAATGAACCTAAGAACTTTATACCTTTACTGGGAGTTTCTCTGTGATGGCGTGTAACTGACCATAAGGGACCTATAGAAGCACACTGCAATGTGCTGCCAAGATCTTTGGTTCCAAGGCTGTTACTTCCTATAAATCCCTTTTAGATTTAGTTCTTACCACAGAATGGGAAACTGAGACAAAGAAAAGATAAGATCTTGGGGGCTGAATCACATAATCAAAGCTGTTTCTACAGAGAGGAAAATTAGTAAAAGGCACTAGAGTTTTGTACCCCAGGCCACGTATGAAGGATATTTTGCTGTGCTTTAGTAATACATACACAACATACAAGTAAGACAATTTGGAAAAGATAAATGACTCATAAGCAACATATAAATTCGTATATTTTCATACAGATTTATTTGCATTTTTATATATAGACTTATCTACACATGGTTAAGAAACATAAATTACTAGACTGCTATAAAAGGAAAGACATTTACCAATTTATCACACACAGTTACAGACAGACAACTGTTAGAAAGGCTGAGGAAGACTGTTTGGAGGAAAGTTAAGAGAGCCTGGACCTAAGGAAGCAGCCGCCAGTGATCCCAGCTGCCCCTGGAAACCAAAATAAATTGTTTTCAGGAGCATATCCTGAGTTGTTGGTAGTTGCTGGTAGTTTGGTTGCCAGACAAAATACAGTAGGCCAAGTTAAAGTTGAAGTTCAGATAAACAACTTTTTTCTTTGAAACTATGTCCTACATATTGACTCGGACATATCCATACTACAAATTGCTCATTGTTTCTCTGAAATTCAAATGTTTCTGAGTGTGCTTTCCTTTTATTTGCTTAATGCAGCAACCTCACCTGGGAGGTACCAAGGGTGACCCCACCTGCTTGCAGCCCTGCGGCACATAGTACAGTGAAGGACCCCTGGGAGCCAGAGGAAGCCACCGCCCAGGATCTCAGCTGCCTGCCCACAGCGGCCAACAGAGAACAGTGGCCACTCCCGCTCTTTCCTGGGGAGTTTCAGGTTTCTTTCCACAAGAGAGTGTGAAAGAGGAATTGTGGAGTCGACAACAATCAATCTGCTACACGTTAGTGCAGATTACCTAGTGTAATCATAGTTCAAACACAAATATTTTGATATTTTACTTCTATTATGATTGATTTTTTATTGTTACTTAAGTATCATATTTTCATGGATGCATAGCATCCCATTAACCTGAGGTTTGTTATATATTGTAAACTTTTCTTACATTATTGGATATTTAGGTCGCTTTATAAAGTATTTCAAGTAAAACAAATAATATTAAACATCAAGGAATGAGAAGAAAAATATTAGAGAGGATTTTCACAGTGAATTAAAACATAAAATAGTCACAGCAAATAGAACAATAAAAGCGCAAAACAGAGAGAGACATGAAATAACCATTGGAGTAAAAACTACAAAATAATTATATAGTGTATAAAGGATACATGAGTGATAACGTGGCATCCTTTAACAAAGGCTTTTGAAATATATTAATTCTAAGGAGCTATAAAATTAATTTTTTCTTAAGTTTTAAATGCCAATAATATCACAATGGAGTTAAGTTTGATATTAAGTTATTAAGAGCATTTATAAGGTTAAAATATAGAGCCAATCTACAAGACGAGGGCCTAGTCTCTGTTCACTCATTAGTTCCACAACACTTCGCCAATCATTTACCATATTTTTAGGACTACAAGATGCACCGGACCATAAGGAACACCTAGGTTTTAGAGGAGGAAAATAGAAAAAAAATTGAAGCAAAAATGTGGTAAAATATTTAATAACCTGTGACCCCACTCCACCATCACCCCCTTCCATAGCGAGGCAGGTAAGCTACATTAGGACTATAAGATGCATGCCCCCCTGTTCCTCCCAAATTTGGGGGGGAAAGTGTGTCTTATAGACCGAGTAATTTTACTGTGCTGTTATTTCTCTTATCTGAGCTGAAGCTCACTTTCCCATTAAGGAATTCAATGTGTACAGCTTTAGAAGTCTTTAGGAATATTTAGTCCAATTACTTCTTTCTTTTTCCGTAAAAATATTTTTAAAATTTTTTGAAATTTATTTATTTTAATGGTTGTTCAAGTACAGTTTTCTGTCTTTTACTCCCATCCCAGCCCACCCTCCCAGCCCTCCCCCCTCCCTTCCATTTTCACCCCCCTTAGTTTTTGTCCATGTGTCTTTTATACTTGTTTCTGTAAACCCTTCCCCTTTTCCCCTGGAATTCCCTCCCCTCTCCCCTCTGCTCCCTGTCAGCCTGTTCTCTATTTCAGTGTCTTTGGTTATATTTTTTATATGTCTCATTTCTATACCATGTTCTCTGTTACTGTTCTTATCATCATGCCTTATAATTTATTTATTTCCTATCCTTCTTATATTCGCTTCTAAAATTTTGATGATTATCTTGTTCTCTGTTTCAGTAAGGTTTTTTGTATACTGTGTGTATTTTTATTGAATATTATGAATATTAACATTTCCTATAGGGACTATAACACTAATCTCTCTTTTCCCCCACTAAACTTCAGAAAAAAATGTCTTCTCTTTTTCAGCCTTATGCCTTACTTTCTATTTCTATTCTTAACCCAGTTCTTATGCCAAAAACTGACTGACAGTTCATATTTACTGAAATTAAAGTTCTCACTGTTGTGGGAGACATAAATACATTTGCATATATCCTAATTTCCTGCAAAGGAGCAGATGGGTGGGAAGATTGCAGTGTATCTTGGGAATAACAATAAATGCCATCCCCATGAAGTTATATGAAGAATAAACATAGCACTTCTCATATGATTTTACTTGCACTGTGCTCTTTCATACATACTATTTATCCAAGAAGATTGAGTATGGCCTTTAACAACTCCATTTGGAAAATAGGTAGATGAGATATCAAGCTCACTCTATAAAAAACTGTTACAGAACCCATTTGTCAACTACAATATAAAATACTCGTGTATCAATCTGTCAGCATAATTTTATTAGCGGACTTGCGACTTCACTCACCTATCTTCGTCTGCTATGCAACTTCATGTCGTATTAGTTGCATAGTACCATAACCGAAATGGATACTTTATGGCCTCCAATCGAAAAGAAATATTTGACGGAAAGGTTTTATTTTTACTGAACCAGCTGAAATNCCAAGAAGATTGAGTATGGCCTTTAACAACTCCATTTGGAAAATAGGTAGATGAGATATCAAGCTCACTCTATAAAAAACTGTTACAGAACCCATTTGTCAACTACAATATAAAATACTCGTGTATCAATCTGTCAGCATAATTTTATTAGCGGGCTTGCAACTTCACTCACCTATCTTCGTCTGCTATGCAACTTCATGTCGTATTAGTTGCATAGTACCATAACAGAAATGGATACTTTATGGACTCCAATTGAAAAGAAATATTTGACGGAAAGGTTTTATTTTTACTGAACCAGCTGAAATATAAGCTATCATTACTTTTCTTAGTGTCTGCAAGTTTTTAAGAGAAAATAACCACTAAAGTTAGTTTGGTTACTATTCAAAAGAAACGGCAGTACTTTGCTAAACTACATGTTTCTTAGAGTATTGTCACTCCAGTGAGTACTGGTAATGAGTATTACAACCTGTAAGAAATCTGTACCGTTACTATACAGTTGGAGATGGAGTAGAGCAGTACATTGCTGTGGGATCAGGTGTAAAGATATTTGCCTTGAACTGAAGTTAATCTAACCTCTTTCCCTAGTTTAAGTCTACTTTTTCTTTTCTTCCTCAGAAAACTGCATTTTAGCTTACTATTTTTGGATTTTAAAATTCTATTCAGTATGCATTTAATAAATCATGTTTTCAAATGAATGATAGAACATATTTTGAGACAATTAAATAGCTAAATTAGAACACTTTGATTGAGTATTACTTCCTATATATCACTTGCATATTATTTGTTATAATAAATATATATATAAAAGACATATATTTGATTCTACCTTATTTCTTCTTATAAACGATAATTACAAAATTTTAAATACATTGATTTCATATGAACTTAACACTCATTTGTTTACTAATTGTTGTCGAACTTCCATATAGTTCAATTTTCTGTTCTTTGGCTGCGTCTTTGTTTACTAAACTTTTGTTGTATTCAAACTGGTTGTGGGAGAAGGCACAGTGTTTCCACCTATGCCTCCATCTTGGTGGAAGTCCCGAGAATTCGATATAATTTCTTGATTTATTTTCTTGACACACAGAGGGCATTGGAAGATGCTATATTTTGCTATGTATAATGTATACCTTTTTTGCCTTATTTTTTTTGTAGTTCAACACTTTTTTTATTGTTGTTCAAGTACAGTTGTCTCCATTTCCCCCTACTACTCTCCCATGTCCCATCTACCTCCACCTCCCACCCTCAATCCTACCCTCCTTTGGCTTTGTCCATGGGTCCTTTATACATCTTCCTTTAGGACCCTTCCCCTCTTTTCCCCATTATCCTTCTCCCACCTCCCCTCTGGTTACTGTCAGTTTGTTTTTTTATTTCAGTGCCTGTGATTATATTTTGTCTGCTTGTTTGTTTGTTGATTAGGTTCGACGCACAGGTGAGATCATATGGTATTTGTTTTTCACCACCTGGCTTATGTTACTGAGCACAATGCTCTCCATGTCATCCATGCTGTCTCAAAGGGGAGGATTTGCCCAGTTTTTGAGGGGAAAAATAAGGATGTGCATTACACATGGGTAATACTAATTCTGTGTCTATATAAATGTTTTTAATTCTTTTATTTATGCTTATGGATTAAAAGTGTAACTTTACAAAACAATAATGATATCAGTATGCAAAATAATACCCTGGAATATGATCATTGGTTTTATTTCTACATAAAAATAAATAAAAAATGAATTAAAAAGTTAAAACGAGAGATATTTTTCCTTGTTTTGGGCCAAAACGTGGGTGTTCATTAAAGTTTGGGCCAAAAACGTGGGTGTGCATTATACATGGGAGAACATTATACACGGCAAAATATAGTAATTCTCCAAGGGCCCTTTATATTTCTCCATGTCTTGGGAGCAGAGATGGTGGCAGGTGACAGGTTTTTGTTCTCATCTGCGTTTCAAGGCTTTTTGCATCTTGAAAAAGAGAGAAACAGTATCTCCCCCTAAAGAAGATGACATTTTTCTTTGCTGATCAGTTTAATGAAAATAAGCTCTTCCCTGGGGACAAATGCAAAGTTTGCTTGCAGCCCACTGAATAAGATAGGGATTTCCTAAATTTGGAGGTATTCAGCTTGATACAGCTCCACTCTGGGCACATCAGGTATCCAGATTGCTTTACATTGTCTCTGTGGGATTTAAGGGACCAGAGAAAATAACATGAAAATGAGGTTCGCTCTGCCGCTGCGCTGTGACCAAGGTTGTGGTGTCTGTCACAGCACCAACGAGAGGATGGCAGACTCACGTGTTAGCTTAGCCATTGGGTGAAATCTCAGACCCTTTGCTGTTGTTAACAAAGTAGAAAGTTCATGAGGAAGATTGGATCGAATCTAGTAAATGTACTTTTTAATTCTTTTTTGTTTTAATTTGATGTAAAAGATTTAGAAAAATTGGCCTCAGTAAAACTACTATATATTCTTTCCTCCTCTGACCTATTGGGATAGGGCTTGTAAAAAACTTTTTTTTCCCATTTCGACCATTAGAATTTCCACACTGCTTTAAAATACGGTTAAAATGCAATTATTTCTAGGTTTTAGGTTTTCATCTAAATGGCAGAGGACATCTTCTGGTCCATATTAGATGCATTTGTGAACAGAAACATATATTACTAAGACAAATTTAATGTATTCAGTTGCATATTAGTGATTTGATCAGATTAATAGTATATTGTTAGACAGAACCTCCATATTTCTGAGATAGAATCCAAAAAATGAAGGAACTCAAGATTAGCAAAGCTTGATGTTTATTGAAAGTCCTTAAAATTGAACATTTAATCAATTCATATGGTTTAGTAATAAAATCAAGAATATTTTGGCTTATAATAAAATTATTAATAAACCTTTGCTATGCAATCTAAACTATCAGGTAATAGTACAGTGTTTTAAGCACATTTTAAATAAGTTATGAAGGCAAAATAAAATTTCCAGTTTATATTCAGCAAGAGAAAATTTTTGTACTAAAACGGACAAATAATTTAACTATGGCTAACATCATGATGTCATGTAAAGTCCTGAAAAAGTGAAATTAAAATGAGTTATGGTATGTAAACTAAAAATAAAATTTGTCTTTTAAATGTGAGTGTTAAATTTATATGTAGAAATGAACATATTAATCAAGAAACTTGCATTGCTTTTAAGACTCCTCTGTCCCACACACCACAGCGCTATAGTGGTACTCCACTGATCACAGTACCTTCTACACCGGGAGAGCATACCCCATGTTTTCACTCATGTAATAATCTAAAATATTCTCATACAGGCTTCCTCAAATTTTAGGCCATAGATTATGTTATAGTCAATATAAATACAAACTAAATTCTAATAATATTTATGCTGATATTTAATTATGTATTATTTGAAGCGCTGCATAAAGATATATACAATTATAATAAGACTTATTTGTAACTAAGTTTGTTAAGTCTTAAGTATCATAGTGTTGTGATAATATTGATGTAAACCTGTGTATTGAATGAGATAGAGGGGTACCTGAATAGATGGACTGATGTAATAGATAGACTAATGTAAGACAATTATGATATGTGTATCTACACCCAGGTACACATGCACACACTCTTCACTTGGATGAACAGAAGTATAATACTGGTAAAACAATTGGATTATTTGCAAAATAAGGTAATGAGAAAATTAACACAAATAATAAATAATGATATCATATATCTTTATATTAATTATTGGAGATACTTTAATCTCTGAGTAATTGGATGTTCAAAAAATTTATTTTGGATCAAGAACCAAAATAAAATATTTTTTTTATGTATTGGACCAAATTTCCAGAATGACAATAGTCCGTAGTTAGTATAGTGCTTCCAAATATTATAAAGACCTAGGCTCTTGCTTCTACAGAGCCGAGTCTGCTATATTGGTTTTTGTGCNCGTTTCAAGGCTTTTTGCATCTTGAAAAAGAGAGAAACAGTATCTCCCCCTAAAGAAGATGACATTTTTCTTTGCTGATCAGTTTAATGAAAATAAGCTCTTCCCTGGGGACAAATGCAAAGTTTGCTTGCAGCCCACTGAATAAGATAGGGATTTCCTAAATTTGGAGGTATTCAGCTTGATACAGCTCCACTCTGGGCACATCAGGTATCCAGATTGCTTTACATTGTCTCTGTGGGATTTAAGGGACCAGAGAAAATAACATGAAAATGAGGTTCGTTCTGCTGCTGCGCTGTGACCAAGGTTGTGGTGTCTGTCACAGCACCAACGAGAGGATGGCAGACTCACGTGTTAGCTTAGCCATTGGGTGAAATCTCAGACCCTTTGCTGTTGTTAACAAAGTAGAAAGTTCATGAGGAAGACTGGATTGAATCTAGTAAATGTACTTTTTAATTTTTTAAAAAATTTGATGTAAAAGATTTAGAAAAATTGTCCTCAGTAAAACTACTATATATTCTTTCCTCCTGTGACCTATTGGGATAGGGCTTGTAAAAAAACATTTTTTTTCACCCTGGCTGGTGTAGCTCAGTGGATTGAGCGCCGGCCTGTGAACCAGAAGATCACAGTTTGATTCCCCGTCAGGGCACATGCCTGGGTTGCAGGCCAGTTTCCAGCAGGGGCCAGTTCCCAGCAGGGGATGCACCAAAAGCAACCATGCATTGATATTTCTTTCCTTCTCTCCTTCCCTTCCTTTCTAAAGATAAATTAATAATTTAAAAAAACACAAAACCTTTTTTTTCCCATTTTGACCATTAGAATTTCTACACTGCTTTAAAATAAGGTTAAAATGCAATTATTTCTAGGTTTTAGGTTTTCATCTAAATGGCAGAGGACATCTTCTGGTCCATATTAGATGCATTTATGCATCCATATTTGTGCTGATATCTAATTATGTATTATTTGAAGCCCTGCATAAAGATATATACAATTATAAGAAGACTTATTTGTAACTAAGTTTGTTAAGTTTTAAGTATCATAGTGTTGTGATAATATTGATGTAAACCTGTGTATTGAATGAGATAGAGGGGCACATGAATAGATAGACTGATGTAATAGATAGACTGATATAAGACAATTATGATATGTGTATCTACACCCAGGTACACATGCACACACTCTTCACTTGGATGAACAGAAGTATAATGCTGGTAAAACAATTGGATTATTTGCAAAATAAGGTAATGAGAAAATTGACACAAATAATAAATAATGATATCATATATCTTTATATTAATTATTGGAGTACTTTAATCTCTGAGTAATTGGATGTTCAAAAAATTTATTTTGGATCAAGAACCAAGATAAAATATTTTTTTATGTATTGGACCAAATTTCCAGAATGACAATAGTCCGTAATTAGTATAGTGCTTGCAAATATTATAAAGACCTAGGCTCTTGCTTCCACAGAGCCGAGTCTGCTATATTGGTTTTTGTGCTCAGGCTTATTTCCTCATCATCGCAAGGAGGCTGCCCAGCTCCAGGCATCGTATACTCTTCAAATGTCATTGAAAGACATAAGAAAAAATAATTTTTCCTCTTCTGCCTTTATATGTGTATTGTGAAAAATTATATTATTCAGAAAACTCTCAAAAGATTTATTTTTTATGCAATTAATAAGAATTGAGTCACATGTCCATTCCAATCGAACTACAGTCAAAGAGGAGTTGTTTGAATATGTGGTTAAGATTCATCTTCCAGGTCTTCTAGGGTCTGGCATAAGAGAACTCTTTTTTCCCCTAGACATGTTACAGCCTGTTATCTGAGAAAACTCAGTAAGAAAGAAGGTAATGATGGAGTTTGGATAATGTACTAGAGTATAAGCAAGTAAACAAATCTTTACGTGTACTCTTAAATAAGTGATTTATAAAAAATAACCTTACGTAATTGAGTAAGAAGCTAACAAAGAAATTCCAGACGGACACAGAAATTTCTGGAATTTCCAGAAATTCCAGATGGTAAATAATACAATTTTTATATCCCCAAATGGCAGACTTGGCCAAAGCACTGAACACATGGAAGGCAAATTCAAATAGAGAATGTTTACTTCAACAGGAAGCAAACACTTGCTTTCAGTAATAGAATACTTCTATGACAAACATCTACTATCAAGAACTGAGAAAGGTCTGAAATTTTAACAGACTTGAGAACTCACCATTCGGCTTGGCATACTTTCATGGATAGTGTTGAGACTCATGGATCAAAGGTAAAGGGACATATCATTACAGCATTAGTCATGGCCAATCAGTATTTTTGTGTTGGTTTCCTGAATTTCACTTGTCACTAGAGGCTTCAGAACAGCCCAGGTGACACTTGACAAGCATTGGATTGTATTAAGGAGGAGAAACCTGGACTTAAGAAATGTCTAAGTCTTCTAAAATGTCTTCTATACTGGACAATAAACTAACTTGTCCTCTGCTCCAAGCCTAACTCCCAAGGGTGTGAGTCAATCTGCTCTTTGCTTCATTAAAATACAATACCTCTAACTTCTAACATTGTTGGCTATAAAAACATTCATAAAAAACAGTCCTGACCAAAGGACAGTCCACTTCTTGTTTACAAGACAGAACAGTGAGAAATCTATGTGGAATCATGTCTCAACAATACCCAGGCTCACATGTCTGAGCCATCTTGGCTCCTGATGGCTTTTGACATAAGTGTGAACTGTGTAGCCTATTCTGGCCAGCTAGCTGACAGTGGCTGAGACAAAAACATTGTCTTAGACAGCGTATAATTAAAATTGCTTTTAATAGAACACAAAACAGTAGATTTAGACTATTCTGCATACTTTCCAGGGTTTCAGAATCAACCAGCTTTATAAATCCAATACACCATCAGAATTGACTTTAGAAATCCAGGTGGCTTTCTCCTGGAGTTTTTGTATTGACTTGTCTGTCTGTTTTAAGGAACTAGTAGTCTACTTAGAGTAGAAATATTATTAGCAATTTTACAAACTACTCTTTGTGGAAGATACATATTTGATGAAAATATTTCCTTGAAGCAGCAGGGCTGCTCCTATAAAAGAGACTTGGTTAGAAGATAATTTCAAATAGATATTCAAAACTTTATTGAGAAATTATATATTTGCTTCACATCATTTCAGTGGTCAACAATACAAATATCTAATGATATTAAATTTACCCATTTTATACCATCTATTTCGGTATTATATTAAATGTACAGGGTCTGGCACAAATAACACCCTTTTTTATTACACAATGTTTTACTACAAAATCATAAGCATATAATTCTGTAATGTAATAATATCACACTCAAGCACACCATATGACATTTTAGGTGAAATGTTCAAATTAAAACTATACATTATCATAGCCATATTATCACCCTACCAACCACCATTAAGCAGTTGTTACTTCAGCCAGAGTCAGTATTTTTTTAAGATTTTATTTATTTATGTATTTTTAGAGGGGAAGGAAAGAGGGAGAGATACATCAATGTATGGTTGCCTTTTGTGCATCCCCTGCTGGGAGTTGGCCTTCAGGGAACCAGCCTGCAACCCAGGCATGTGCCCTGACTGGGAATTGAACCACGATCCTCTGGTTCACAGGCCTGTACTCAATCCACTGAGCTACACCAGCCAGGGCCAGAGTCAGTATTTTAAAACCAGTACTGCAAAACACGGTCCATTAGGAATGGACATATTAGTCACTCTTCCATGTCAAGAGTAGACATGAGCTATAAAAAAAACCCACCAAAAAACAAACAAACAACAACAGAAAAAAAAAAAAACAGCTATACTGGAGAGTGCCAGCTCATAGGCATTTAGTATGGCCAGAAATTGTTCATTTATAAAGCCACCTCAAATAGTAACTTGGGGTGATGATTTGCTTCACTGATGAATTTTAAAAATCAATCAGAGGAAAACTACTTTTAGCATCCCACAAATATTCATGACAAAATATCATTGGGATAATGTACTTGGCAGCACAAAAAATTTAGAAGCTTGATGACACAAGAGAATAACACTCCTGAGGATGTTTTAATTTTTACTAATAATCCAGGATGACCGCGGCATGATTCCTTTCTAAATTGACTTCAGTCTATCTTCGATCGACACCATCTTAGATGGCACATGCGTCTCACTGGAAATTTTAAGTGTGAATTTACAACAAATAT
The DNA here is from genome assembly GCF_014824575.4 of Sturnira hondurensis. Taxonomy (NCBI): domain Eukaryota; kingdom Metazoa; phylum Chordata; class Mammalia; order Chiroptera; family Phyllostomidae; genus Sturnira; species Sturnira hondurensis. The sequence goes on along the minus strand of NW_028097389.1, from coordinate 1,433,288 downwards.
GGGATGCACTCTAATCACAGCTTTCTTGCCTCTGTAATATCTGCATAATAAAAAGTCTTTTAGACAGAGTAATGTACCAAACAAATAAAATAAAATTGTATTTTCAATTTAACCAAAAGACAAACGTGCATGAAAAGAATTCACAGGGTGCGAGGATGAAAAAGAGTTTTGTTGCTGACCTTTACAAAGCCTTAAAATCTTTTGAAAATTTGTATCAAAATAATATGTAAGATAAGATGGAAACAATAGATTTTTATTCTCAACTGCTTTGAAAAAGGCACTTCAATAAATAGCACAATACTAATATTAGTGTTTTCTATAAAAATCTATCCCATATTAATATATTTTTAATCAAGTCTGGAATAAAAAGTTAGTTTCTGTCACTCTGGCTCTGGCAGCCATTACATAGCAAGTCATGTGGAAATGTTTAAATTATTGCCCAAACTCTCGTACAGAGTCCTATACACAGAGTGCAAGGAAATTCAGATGACCATCAGAAGGGGTCAGGTATATGTGTATAAAAGTACTTTGAGTATTTTACATAAATAGTTTGGTTGTTTTTGCTCTTTGAAACAGTCAAGTTTTATAATAAAGAAAATACATTCTTTCTATTCTATAGATATACATATACTTTTACCTTATAATCAGAAATGTATATTTAGATGTTGGATAGATGTTTCACTAGATAAAATGGTGTTAAGACACTATTATTATATTAAATGTAATTTTACTATTAAATTTAGAGTTATAGACAGTTTTACTTTAAATGTTTTATTTAATCTCTTACAGTTAATGTCAAATTAAGATATTTAATAGTTTCATAATTTTTGCTCATTTCCTTGTATAAATGTAAATTTCCACAAATGATTCATAAATAAATTTTCTAAAATTAATCCTGAGAAACAGATACTAGGAAAGCTGTTAATAAGATTTAGTGTCATGAAATCATAGCCCAGTATTGAGCTCAAACGGCTGTTCTAGACTGATGAGGCAGCTCTTTGAACTTTGGCAAAAATCACTTAATTGGCTATTTAAATTTTTTGTCACTTATTAGATGAGAGAATGTATCATAATATATCTAAATTTCTACCCTTTTTAGTTCTAAATCACTAATGGGTGTCAAATGCTTAACAACTTCTTTAGAGTTATAGTTTAAATATTTCAGCAACATTTCCATTTCCTATCTTGGTCTAAAATACTTTTTTGTTATGTAAAAGTAGTAAGTCAATGAGAAAGAGGATAATTTCACCTTCCACGCACATGACAAGTTTTCTATTCTTGGAGGAGAGAGAAATCATCAGTGGTGCTTCCATGTCAAAGAAATCAGACATCCTTTTTCCACCTGACTGAAGCCTTTCAGCTCTGACCAGTTATAAGAATGATCCTCTCTCTTTTAGGGGAATGTATATGTTATATTATTGTAACCACCATTAAATTTCACCAAGGGGGCATGCCTAAGATATTTTAGAACAACTGGTCTTCTGGGGCTCTACAAAAATACTCGCCTTAAGGTTTCTCAGGATAGGTGGAACGAACTTCCGTGAACCTGTCCTGTGATGACTCCGTTAGCTGTTGTGACATCTATTATCCAAAAGAAAATCATCACTTATCCTGTCCTGTATGCTTCCATGCAGAACCACTAGTAACCCATGTACAAATAACCTCTACAGTCAACTAATATTCCTGCTTTATCTAGCCCCCATGACCACTCTAAGTCCTGAAACATACTTATACTAACTTTTTGATTGGGAAGCACTTGTCTTTCCTATGGTTCTAAAATTAGCCATCAGTGAATGTTTAGGAATATCAGGCTATAATTCTTTATTCACTGGCCAGTCTTCTTAACTGGCATGTCAACTCCAAGAATGAAGGAGAGTCTCTTGTTCATACTGTTTTACATGGACTATACTAGTGTGGGCGTTTGATAAACATTTCTGAATGAATAAATCAGCACAGAGAAAGAAGTTCCAATAATAACGTACCGCTTAGTTTTTTCTTGAATGATTCGGCTACATAATGTTTTGCTGCTGTTCGTGTGTGCTTAGTTATTAATGTCCTAAAACAGAAACATGAAGAGACCCAAGGTTTTGGTAACCCTTTATTTTTCAGATGCCACTACACATCAATACAGAGAGTTAATAAGCTGGTTCAGTTAGAAGTAACCATCTTTATCTTATCAAATTATCAAGTTGTGATTTAAATTGGTGAGACATGAATTACATACATTGGCTTGTTTCAGTCTCATAAGAATAGAATTATTACTTCTTTTGACTTACTAAGGAATATTCAAATCTGTGAATATTTAGTTGTAATAACCTGTAAACATGTTAATTTATTTATGTGTTACCACATATAAACACTTTGTAAGCATAATGCCTATCCAAAATTATTTATAAATGATGATTGCTTATATATAGGAATTAATTTTATGCAATTACAGTTGAAAAATTAATACATAATTGGAAAGAAAGTAAAAGCACAGAAAATGTGGAGAAATATTCATGCCTGTGTCGTTCAACACTGCTATTTTAGGAAACAATGGAAGGTCACCAAGTATCCAGCCAAAGGTAGCAGAACTGGGAATAAGACACATATCCAAACAATGTATTCTTTCTAGTATTTCACAATCATAGTCTTTCCTAATTATGTCATGTATTGCAAGCTTGTATGTTCATCTGTGGCAGTAGTGTGATGCCACTTCCTAATTTTAGTGGCTTAAGAATAAAAATTCCAAACCTATACCACATGCTAGCATTTTCTATTGAGTCTGTGAGAGAAACAGACTTGTGCTGCCTTAGTGGGGAAGGGAGAAAGCAGAGCTCGCCATAGACGTGCCCTGAGTTCAAGTATCTGAGGGAACCTTTGTTTTTTGTCTATACCCTGCTGTGGCCAACATCAAAAACTTCATCCTCATGTGGCCCAATTAACTGTATATTGTTCTGCAATTGCTAGTGGTACAGTTTTCGAATACTGTTTAGGATGATGTTTTTATATAGCCATTTACATATAAAAGATCTTTTTTATTATAAGCATTTGGCTCTGGAAACAAATAGTTTAGAATGAATCGCTTTTCTATTAAAGGAATAGCATGAAAATGTTATTTTGCAGTGACGAAAGAAGAATTGAAGAATTTTGAGTGTTGAGCTATCATGATACAAGAAGTTAGACACGTAAATTTGAGGGGACCTTCAATCATCTTTTTAAGTTGGTACCATCAGATCTTTGGAACAAAGCTGGCAGATGAAGCATAAATAAAAAATAAAATATTAATTTTGAAGTATGAATATCAGAATGGAAATTTTATGTAGATAATAAATGTTGTTGATCAGGAGCACTGTATCTTATTTTTATATATGATAAAATGTAATAACCACCTATAATGAAAATTTGTATGTGAATTAGCTTGGAAACCTCACAGAAAGAACTAAAAATGTAAATCTGTTAAGAGAAAAACATTGGGGGGAATAGAAAGCATATTAAAACTACTCTTTCAAAATTATCACATAGGAAAAAATGACTCATGGTGGAAATTCACATTCTGAATGAATTATACAGATTATCTTAGCAACCCACAAATTTATTTTTTTAAACTTATATGTTTGATTTTTTCCAAACGTAGCAAATTGAGTAATATAATAGTACCAAGTACATGAATATTATGGCGACAGCATAAAAATCTTATACACATACATTTTGGATTAAAAATGGAACATCTTTCAATTGGAAATTCTTCATAACCATCATCTTCACGTTATAAAACAACAAAAGAGTACAAGTTAACAGAATGACAAATGAGATTGATAGAGACATAAAAATTATTTCTTTTTTGAAAAACTGTAAATTCTAATCTTCATTAATACAAATATTATATTTAAAACATTAAAAATTACTGATCATAATATAAGTACATCTATGGGGAAACTTTCCTAGTTTCCTAACTTTAAATTTTGCAATTTAAGCATGCTATTTTTTTCAAAGAATAAAGGATAGTCATACAAATGAATAGCAATGTTAAATTATCTATTCTGTATTTCTCAAAATACCAAGTAGGATGGTTTTAAATGTAGTGCAAATACACATTTAAATTCACATGGCCTTTCCATAGCATTTATATTAGATAACATATTATATGGGAGAGTAATAGAATTTAATTGCCATATTCTTTTATAAAGTTAAAAGAGGTCTGCTGTAAAAATTACATGTAGTCAATGTGAATGCAACTGTGAAAGTCACTACATATGGCACACTGCAATTTAATTCTTTCTCTGTAATTACTGATTGTGATGGTTTTGTATTTAGAGTGAACATGAGAAATAAATGCTTTGGTACCAAACTAAAATAATATATCTTCTTTTTCTTCAATATATTTTATTGATTATGCTATTACAGTTGTCCCATTTTTTCTCCCCTTTATTCCCCTCTGCCCTATACCACCTTCTCACCGTCATTCCCTTACCTTAGGTCATGCCCATGGGTTGCACATATAAGTTCTTTTGCTTCCCCATTCCCCACACTATTCTTAAACTCCTTAAGCATATTTTGTAGCTTCTAACTCCCAGTATCTTTCCTTCCATTCTCCCTCCTCTCCTTCCCTGCTGATAACCCTCTATGTGATCTCTATTTCTGTGAATCTGTTCCTATTCTAGTTGTTTGCTTAGTTTGTTTTTTTTAATTTTAATCGTTGTTCAAGTACAGTTTTCTGCCTTTTACTCCCATCCCAGCCCACCCATCAGCCCTCCTCTCTCCCTCCCATTTCCACCTCACCTAGTTTTTGTCCATGTGTCTTTTATACTTGTTCCTGTAAACCCTTTTCCCCTGAAATTCCCCTTCCCTCCCCTCTAGACACTGTCAGCCTGTTCTCTATTTCAGTGTCTTTGATTGTATTTTGCTTGTTTGTTTGTTTGTTGTTTAGCTTTCTGTTAAAGGTAAGATCATGTGGTATTTGTCTTTCACCAACTGGCTTATTTCACTTAGCATAATGCTCTCCAGTTCCATCCATGCAGTTGCAAAGGGTAGGAGCTCCTCCTTTTCCTCTGCTGCATAGAATTCCATTGTGGAAATGTACCATGGTTTTTCGATTCATTCATTTACTAATGGGCACCTAGACTGCTTCCAGCACTTGGCTATTGTAAATTGTGCTGCTATGAACATTGGTGTGCATGGGTTATTTTGCACTGATATTTCAGAGTTCTTAGGGCACAATCCTAGAAGTGGGATTGCCTGATAAATTCCTAAAAAATGCAATTCCATTTTAGTTTTTTGAGAAAATTCCATACTGTTTTCCATAGTGGTTGTACCAGTCTTCAACACCACCAACAGTGCATGAGGGTACCCTTTTCTTCACAGACTCTCCACCACTTGTTTTTTATTGCTTTGTTTATGATATCCATTCCGACTGGTATGAAGTGGTATCTCATTGTGGTTTTCATTTGCATCTCTCTGATAGCTAGCGATATTGAGCATCTTTTCATGTGTCTCTGGATCCTCTGTATGTCCTCCTTGGAGAAGTTTCTGTTCAAGTTCTTTGTCCATTTTTTTTTAATTGGGTTGCTTGTCTTCTTAGAGTGGAGTAGTGTACGTTCTTTATAAATTTTGGAGGTTAAACCTTTGTCTGAGGTATCATTGGCAACTATGTTTACAATTGGTCTCTTTTTATTTTAATACTGTTTTCTTTAGCCTTGCAGAAGCTTTTTATTTTGATGAGATCCCATTTGTTTATTTTTTCATTTATGTCCCTTGCTCAAAAATGTTGCTCCATGAAAACCTCAGATTTTCCTGCCTATGTTCTTCTCTAGGACTTTAATGGTGTCACAGCTTATATTTAAGTCTTTTATTTACCTTGAATTTATTTTTGTGTATGGTGTAAGTTAGTGCTCGAGTTTCATTTTTTTTTTTTTTTGCACAAAGCTGCTTGGGGTTTTTTTTGTTTGTTTCTATTTTTTTAGGTTCAGTTGTTCATAGTTGTAAGTTTGTTGTCATTTCACTGTTCATATTTTTATTTTCCTTTTCTTAGGTAAGTCCCCTTATCATTTCATACAATAAGGTCTTAGGGATGATGAACTCCTTTAACTTGATCATACCTGGAAAGCACGTTCTCTCCCTTTCCATTCTAAATGATAGCTTTGCTGGACAAAGCAATCTTGGATATAGGCTGTTGCCTTTCATGACTTGGAATACTTCTTTTCATCTTTTTCTTCCCTGCAAGGTTGCTTTTGAGAAATAAGCCAATAGTTTTATGGGAACTCCTTTGTAGGTTGCTGTTTCATTTTCTCTTGCTGCTTTTAAGATTCCCTTTTTATCTTTAATTTTGGGTAATATGATTATGATGTGCCTTGGTATGTGCTTCCTTGGGTCCAACTCTTTTGGGGATTCTCTAAGCTTTCTGGACTTCCTAGAAGTCTACTTTCTTTGCCAGATTGGGGAAGTTTTCCTTCATTATGTCTTCAAATAAGTTTTTCATATTTTGCTCTTCTTCTTCTCCTTCTGTCACTCCTATGATTTGAATGTTGGAAGGTTTAAAGTTTTCCTGGAAGTTCCTAAGGCTCTCCTTACTTTTCTGAATTCTTGTTTCTTCATTCTGTTCTGGTTGAATGTTTATTTCTTTCTTCTGCTCCAAACCATTGATTTGAGTTCTAATTTCCTTCTCTTCATTGTTGGTTTCCTGTACATTTTCCTTCATTTCACTTTTCAAAATGTTCACTTTTTACTATGTTTTATGTCCATACCCAATCATTTCTGTGAGCATCCTGATTACTAGTGTTTTGAACTCTGCACCTGATAGAATGGCTATCTCTTCACTGCGTAGTTGTGTTTTTTTCTGGAGCTTTGATCTGTTCTTTCATTTGGATTATATTTATGTCTTGACACAACTGTTACATAGTAAGGCGCTGAGCCTTAGGAATTCGCCAGGGTGGGGCAACCACCTAACTGCCTTGTGGTGCTATATGGGGGAGGGGTCTGAGAGAGAATAATGCCATTCACTCGCCTCTTGGTGGGCTTTTAGTCACTCCTCAGCTACCCACAAGCAAATTGGGCCTTTCTGGTGCTGATTCCCAGGTGATTGGGTTTGTGTATGTTCTAGGACACTGTGGGTCTCTTCAACAAACTCTGCTGTGAGGCTGGGAGTTTCTTCTGTCACCTCAACCCCCCAGGTTTTTTCAGTCAGTGGTTTTGAGGCTTTATGTCTTCCTGCTGGAAACCTGTGCTATGTGGACTGTTCCATTCCCCTGTCATTCCTCCCAGTTTATCAGCACATGAATGTGGGGCCTCTGGCTCCACCAGGTGCTGCTTTCCTAGTCTACCAGCTGCTGCCTCATCCACTCAGGTGCTCCTTCTGAAGTTTTACCATGAGTCATCTCCACCATGGCTGCGCATCTCCACCCCTCCTAGTGGTCTGGATGAATGTTTCTTCTTTAACTCCTTGGTTGCCAGACTTCCATATAGTTTGATCTTCTGGAAGTTCTGGTTATTTTGGTTTTTTAATTTATCATTGTCCTTTTTTTGGTTGTGTGAGAAGGTAAAATATATCCACCTATGCCTCATCTTGGCCAAATAGTATATTTTCTTTATGACTTTAACCCATTAGATAATTTCTTAAATCAACATGTTTTAATAAGTTTATTTTTCAAAAGTATATTGGTACTTAATTTTGATTCAGGGGTTGTCTTAAAATGTAGACGTTTCATCTTTAATAAAGAGAAATGATCAATTTTGCCAGAAAAAAAACACCTAGAAATCATAAACTTTCAAAATTCAATTTAGTAAGAGTTCAATTAAAGATATTTGATGACAAATAATCCAGTTCTCATGAAAGGTATTCAGAACATGTAAATACAACTTCCTTATACACTGACTCACCTGAGTTTTAGATTCTGTTTCACATGTATCACTTCACTTGAAATAACAGGTACATTTTCCAAAGATTACCAGTTATTTGCCTGATTTTACATATTGTCTAAAGAATTATTTACTACTCAAATTTTAAACAATGTTTTCATAAATTAGTACTGTGACAACTCTCTATGAGGAAACAATCATATACTTTTGAATGCCCACCCTGTCAAGCATTGCTATTACAATTATGTTGTATATATTATGTTATAACTTTTAAACATATTTTATTTATTTTTAGAGAAAGAAAATGGGAAGGAGAAAGAGTGGGAGAGAAACATCAATGTGTGGTTGCCTCTTATGTGTCCCTTAATGGGGACCTGGCCTGCAACCCAGACATGTGCCCTGACTGTGAATCGAACCAGTGACCCTTTGCTTCACAGGCCTATGCTCAATCCACTGAGCTACACCAGCCAGGGCTATGTTATAACTTTTAAAAAGTTTTTGCAGTCCACCTTAAATATATTCAGATGCCTTTTACTAACAGTATCAAAGTGTAAGGGTTTTTTAGAAAGTATAAAATATTTTTAGAAAGGGCCCAAATTAATAATCTCATTTTCAATTAATGTTATAAAAAGAAATAGTTATAGTAATATCAATGAGATTTTTAACATTAATATATCATAAACAGCAACATATCAGCATTTTCTTTTCATTAAAAACTAAGCTTACCTTTAAATAGTTGTTAGATTTTGTTTATTTTTTTAGTTTTTTCCCCAAAATTTATCATAAACATTTTCAAATATATGATAAAGTTGAATTTTATGGCAAATAACCACATATGCATTATCTATATTCTTTCATTGACATTTAATTATACTTGTTTTATCATATATATGAGGTCTGTCTGGAAAAAAGTTCAACCATAGTTAATATAAGGAAAACAGTTTGTGTGACATCGATGTAACCTGTTAGCCAAGAAGAGTGAATTGGAATGCACATGTGTGAACAATGATGACTTCACTGTACTAGTCAGCTGGGGCAGTAGACACCATTGAGTGATCACGTGTACTGTGTGGCTGTCACATTAAAAATGACTGAGTGGAGCAACAAATATGCATCACATTTGGCATTAAGCTTGAACATTCATCCATGGAAACTAGTCAGATAATTTAGAGGGCCACAGCTATGGGCAAATGATGATCAGCAGCTTCATCATGACAACATGCCCACTCATGCAGCACATCTTGTGCAGCGTTTTTGCCGAAACATCAAATCACCCAGATAACTTAGTCCCTCTACAACCCAGATTTAGTGCCCTTAACTTCTGGCTTTTCCCAAAACCTAAATCACCTTCGAAAGGGAAGAGATTTCAGACCATCGATGAGATTTAGGAAAATATGATGGGCAGTTGATGTGAATGGGAGAACTATGTGAGGTCCCAAGTTGCCTCGTTGAAGGGGACTGAGGTATCTCTTTCCTATGTATAGTGTTTCTTTTATCTTCTTCATGTCTCTCTTTTTCATATTACATGACTGTGTACTTTCTGGAAAGATCTTGTATGTAGCACATCCTTTCTTTTCAGATAAAATTCATATACAATAAATTGTACAAATCTTAATCGTATATTAGATGAATGTTAACAAGACATACATTGTATACTGTAAGTCATTAACATGATATTCTTACATTTTATTCATATAAACTAAAAAAAATCTCACTTCTCTTTAGAGAGAGCCCCCTTCCCTCTTTTAGAGCTAATCTTTCTATAATCTTCTGGTCATTGTTGCAGGTGTCTAATCAATGTTCAGATATCATTTTTAACTACTTAACCCCACTGTGGTTCCCCCATTTATTATTTCCTAATCAAGTACTCTTAGAGTCTGACTATTATGTGTTAGAATCATCATCTGTAGTTTTTAAAATATTTGTTTCAAAGGCCTTTTGTTTTGCTATGGGGAACTTAGTTAATATTTTGCACTTCACAACCTTTCTTGTCAAAATCATTCACATCTGGGTACTCTACATTGTGCTTCTGTAAACCTCTGGGAAGGGTTCTGTATTAAAGTTGTTCCGTGAGTTATGTCCAACCCCTCAAATATCAAACATTGCTGTTTACAACTCTGTATACCCCAGGTCTCAGCTATATGGTCATGCATCGAGTGCTTAAAAGGAAATTAGAGGTAGCCTAAAAGAAATCACCCAGAATGCCTAAAAGCTGTTGCGTGCGCTTTGATTATTTTGATTCATTTTTCAAAATGGCAATTGCTTATCTGTGCCCTGAAGGGGCAGCCACCATACTAATATAACTGAAAAAAATTTTAAATCATGTTTTAGTATAATTTACTCATTAATTTTTGTACTCACTGATAATCATGTTAACACCCTTTTACACATTGTTGTTTATGTTTCATTGCTGCTGCTTGGAAAGGTAGCAGTGGAAGTAGGCTACTGGGGAATTAATTTCTGACCTTTTCTTCTGCAGCTGAAATAGGGCACAACTCTGAGAACACACTTATAACAACAAAAGCAACACTAAATTAGGGGAATTGGTTTATCTACTCCAAAGTTCTAAATATAGAAAATGACCAGAAGCCTAAACTTCTAGGAGGTGGTTTCACAGTGGTAATTTATCATGGGCAACAAATTAAAAATTTTAACCTATTTGGATATTTATACATTTTTTAATTGCCTGCCATGACACAAACAAAATATTTAGACATAAGATGTAGTTTGAGATTAAGTATGACTCTAATATTTTCTGATTTACTTATAATTCACATATATATGTTAATGACTCTATTTGTATAGTCATTTTACAGTTTTAATTGCCTCTCATTTATCACTCGATTTGAGTCATACATTATTACCATAAAAATTGTGGAATATGAGATTAAGTGACTTGTTTGATTGGTTAATGACTAAATAATTGAGCATATCTAGCTTTAAGCTATGAAATTTGCATGTGATTGAGTCACATTATATTGGTTTTACAAATTCATTTGATAATAAGTAATTTCAGATACAACCCACTTGCATTTTTCAAATGTACCTGATATAATTACTACCATAACAAGTTATTGATTATTCTCAACAGGAAGTACAGCGGTCTGATGTACAAAGAATTCAAATAGCACATCAGTATTTGTTTTGCAGTTCCATAGAATTTAATCTGATGTTTAGAGCTTTCATTTTAAGAAATAAACATAGAAAAAAGACTGCAATAAACAATAAACATAGGGAAAATATGTTTATTCTTATGTTTACACATCTTTTACGTGCACAGAACCCTACATTATGTTGAAAATTATTAAATGTGTCTTAAAGCCTGCATGGACCTCACTGAAGCTCTTCCCATGGTGTCTGGTTTTAAAGAACATGTAATTATGCTGAGTTGAGAAGGTCATTTTATAATTGGAAGTTTGTTTTTCACTATATAAAAAATTCAAATTTGCCAAAAGCAATACCAGATAATGCAATGACTCATGATATGCAAGAAACTTAAAGATAATGATTCCAACTTAAAAAATATATTTTCTCATTTATTATTTACTATTTTTTATATATTTATTGTTCAGTTGCAGTTGTCCCACCTCTTCTCCCATTGCTTACCCCTAGCTTGTCTACCCCATTGTGACAGCCAATAGCCCCCATTGTCCATGCCTTAAGTCCTCTATTTGTGTTCTTTTGCTTGCCCCTAGCCCTACCTTCCCCAGTTACCCCTCCACCCTCTCCCTTCTGGTCACTGACAGTTTGATCTTTATTTACAAGTGTCTGGCTCTATTTGGCTCATTTGTTTGTTTTGTTGATTAGGTTCTCACCTAACTGGATAGGTGAGATCATGTGGTATTTGTCTTTTACCGCCTGGTTTATTTCACTTAGCGTAGGGCTCCCCATTTCCATCTACCCTCTCATGAAGGGTAGGAGTTCCTTCTTTCTTTCTGATGTATAGTACTTCTTTGTGTAGATGTACCACAGTTTTTTGATACAATCATTTACTGATGGGCACTGAAGCTATTTTCAGCACTTGGCTATTGAAAATAATGCTGCTATGAGCACTGGCGTGGATAGGTTCTTTTGAACTGGTGATTCAGAATTCTTAGACTATAGTCCCAGTAGTGGGATCACTGGATCTTAAACAATACCCTCTTTAGTTTTTTTAGGAAAATCCATACTGTTTTCCGCACTGGCTGCACCAGTCTGCATTCCCACCAACAGTGTTACTAGGGTTCCCTTTTCTCCGCAACCTTGCCGGCGCTAGTTATTTATTGATTTATTAATGATGGCCATTTTGACCAGTATGAAGTGATATCTCATTGTGGTTTTAATTTGCATCTCTGTAATGGCTAGTGGTGTTGAGTATTTTTTCTTGTGCCTAAGGGCCTTTTCCATGACCTCCTTGGAGAAGTGTCTTTTCAGGCCCTTTGTTCATTTTTTAACTGGATTGTTTGTCTTCTTGGTGTAGAGTTATGTGAGTTCTTTCTATATTTTGGAGATCAAACCCTTGTCCCAGGTATCACTAGCAAATATGTTTTCCCATGCAATTGGTTTCCTTTCCATTTTGTTGGTGCTTTCTTTAGCCATGGAAAAGGGTTTTAGTTTGATTTAATCCCACTTGTTTATTCTTTCCTTTATATTCCTTTTCCTAGGGGTGTATCTGTGAAAATATTTCTGTGTGGAATGTCTGAAATTTTCCTGCCTGTTTTCCTCTAGGACTTTTATGGTGTCACAACTTATACTTAAGTCTTTTATCCATCTTGAGTTAACTTTTGTGTATGGTGTTACTTGGTGATTGAGTTCCTTCCTTCCTTCCTTCCTTCCTTCCTTCCTTCCTTCCTTCCTTCCTTCCTTCCTTCCTTCCTTCTTTTCTTTCTTTCTTTCTTTCTTTTTTTCTTTCTTTCTTTCTTTCGCTTGTATTTCTCCAGCTCTTCCAACACCATTTGTTGAAGAGGCTATTTTACTCCATTTTATGTTCCTGTCCCCTTCGTCAACATTAACTGACTGTATTGACATGGGTTTATTTCTGGGCTCTCTATTCTGTTCCATGATCTATGTGTCTGTTCTTATGCCAGTACCACACTCTTTTATTTACACTGGCCTTATAATATAGTTCAATATCAGGTATTGTGATCTTTCCTACTTTGTTCCTCTTTCTCAAAATTGCTGAGGCTATTCAGGGTCATTTACGGTTCCATATAAACTTTTGAAATATCAGTTCTATATATGTGAAATATATCATTGGCATTTTGACAAGAATTGCATTAACTCTATAGATTGATTTGGGTAGTATGGATACTTTAGCGATGTTAATTCTTCCAATCCATGAACGCAGTATACGCTTCCATGTATTTGTGTCTTCCTTAATTTCTTTCTTCAGTCTTGTATAGTTTTCTGAGTACAGATTTTAACCCTCTTGGTTAAGTTTATAAGTATAAACTTAATAAGTATTTTATTGTTCTTGTTGTTAGGGTAAATAATATTTTATTTCTCATTTCTGTTTCTGATATTTCATTGTTGGTGTACAAAGTTGTGTTTATTTTATCACAATTGTTGGTTTAAGAAACCTCTTTCATTACTAATGATATGATTGCTTTTTTATGTTTCTGTTGGATATCTTTGAGAAAACTCCATTCCTTCTATCTTCCTTTTCTTCCTCTTTCTTTCCTGACAAAAGAATCACATGAGAAGTACCCTCTTAACAAATTTTTGTCTTTAGTATAATACTACCAAGTAGAACTACAGCTGTAATGTTTTACGGCTTTAGAAATTTTTCATCTTGCATAAAGGAAACTTTTATATGCATTTATCACCAACTCCCCATTCCTCCCTTTCCTCATCCCCTGACAACTACCATCCTACTTTCCACTTCTATGAGTTGGAGTAATTTAATGCCTCATCTAAGCAGAATCATGCAGTATTTGTCCTTCCATGACTGGCTTAGTATACCAATATGTTTTCTTCTTTTGGCCCAAAAGTCAGGGAGTGGAAATAGAAGATTTAAAATATGTTTAAATATAAAAATGCAATTATTTAAAATTAAATATTTAAATATAAAAATTAAATACAAAATATTATTTAAAATTAAATATTTATGTTCTTTGGGATTGGTGTTTTAGGGTTCTTAGGATACAATCCTAGCAGTGGAATTGCTGGGTCAAAAGGCAGGTCCAATTTTAGTTTTCTGAGAAAATTCCAAACTGTTTTCCATAGTGGTTGTACCAGTCTGCAATCCCACCAACAGTGGACCAGCACCCCAATGTTCATAGCAGCACAATTTACAATAGCCAAGAGTTGGAAGCAACCTAGGTGCCCGTCAGTAAATGAATGGATCAAAAATTATTGTACATATACACAATGAAATTCTATGCAGCAGAAAGAAAGAAGGAGCTCCTACCTTTTGCAGCAACATGGATGGAACTGGAAAGCATTATGTTGAGTGAAATAAGCCAGGTGTTGAAGGACAAATACCATATGATCTCACCTTTAACAGGAAGCTAAACAACAAAGCAAACAAGCAAGCAAAATATAACCAAAGACACTGAAATAGAGAACAGGCTGACAGTGACCAAAGGGGAGAGGGGAGGGAATTTCAGGGGAAATGGGGGAGGGATTTAGAGGAACCTATATAAAGGATACATGGACAACAACTGAGAAGGGTGGAAATGGGAGGGAGGGGGGTGCACAGGGGGGTGGGATGGGATGGGAATAATAGAAAACTATACTTGAAAATAAATAAATAAATTTAAAATTTTTTTAAAAAGATCCCACTGAAACTGAAAAAAATAAAATCAAATATTTAAATATAAAATTTAATTATAAAATATTGCAGTTAAAATATTGAACTTTGAAAATCCACTGCAACATTGAATTAGTAAATGGCTATGTATTACAGAAGTTTTCTTAAAACAAATTTCTTCTTTCTGTACTTATGTCAAAAGCTTTATAAACAATAACATGAACCAAAGTCCCACCCCTCCCAAAGCTTTAAGTATTGCATGAAAAAAAGTGTATTTATTTGCCTTGTACTTCTTGGCTTTTTATTTCCTTTCTCAGACAGTGATAAATACATGTCTCTAAGTTCAGCTATTTTATTGCTTTCTATAAACTGAACTCTCCTACTTCAGTTTTCATTTTAAATTTTATGACAACAGTGTCAAGGAGACTAATTGGTAGATGTTTTGCTCGTGGATCCCTTAGGATCACTTAGCCAATCGTGGGATACAGATTCCTGAAAAGAACCAGCTTAAACGTTGTGTGACATTTCAACGTGTAGTTTTAGAAATCTGTGCTGTTTGACATGGAACTGATTAATACTCAGTGGTACATGGATGAGCTTTACAAATCTTCCTGAGTATTCTTCATTTGACAAAGACAATACGCAATTAAAATTATTTCTGTGATCTCATTATATGACTAGTAAAATGCCTAAAGGTTGATATTTATTGCTGTGGGATCTAATAAGAACATAATTAATCTACCTCTGTAGACGTGTTCTGAAAACTTCAAACTGTTGTGCAGAAAATCTTAACTATTACCCTAATATACCAGAGAAAATATTTCACTGGGAATAGAATAAATCAATAAACCATCAACTTTAAATTTCATTTTACATAATAAATTGGTAGCAAAAATTAAAATTGATATGTTTGAAAGTCTTCTTGGAGAAACAAGCTTTCTACCAAGACATTAATTTAATAATTTTATTAATGGACCCTTTTCTTTCATAACATTATTCATAAGAGATCATAGTCTAATAGATAAGAAAGTAATTATTTGAATGTGCTATTTATCTAAATGGTAAAATTAATTTTATAAACTTCACTTCATTGACATAATATCAGTATACTACAATTTACTGGATGCCCTGTCTGGTTTCTGACCTTGGAACAAATTCATTTTTTCACCTTTAAGTACAATGTTAACTATGATATTTTGCAGATGCCTTTTATAAAATTAAGAAATGTCTTTCACTACTTAGTTTTTTAGTGTTTTTATCAGAAAAACTTCTTGTGTTTAGTCAAATGTATTTTTCTGTATCAATCAAGATCTCTTGATATGTTATCTCTTTTATTCCATTAATACAATATAACATATTTATTAGCAATTGTTAAACCAACTTGGCACTCTTAGGATGAATTTCACTTGGTCATGGGGTGTGATGCATTTTGTAGGGTGAAAAGTTAGGCTTACATGTATCTCATTGAGATATTTGAGTCAATATTCATTGAAATTTCTATAGATTTTAATGTATTAATTTGAGAGAAAGAGGAAGGGGGAGAGAGAGGCAGAGCGAGCAAGACATTGACTTATTTTTCCACTAGCTTATGCATTTATTTGTTGATTCTTGCCTGTGCTCTGAAAGGGCTCGAGCACACAGCCTTGCTCTATTGGATGATGCTCTGACTCGGCTACCTGGCCAGAGCTTTCCGTCATTTTTTTATGTGACATCTTTGGCCTAGACTGGAATTATAGATTAAGTTAGGATGTGTTTTATCCACTTCTAAATTTTGGAAAAGTTTGTGAAGAACTCATATGAATCAATCTTTCAACATTTGGTAGAATTTACCAGTGAACTCACCTAGGTTTGTGCTTTTCTCTGAGAAAAAAACTAATTAATAATTCAATCTCTTTAGTTTTTAGGTTTGTTTGTTTGTTTATTTATTCATTTTTACTTCTTGATGCAGTTTCGGTCATTTGTTTTACTTTAGGAATTTTTACGTTTCACATAAAGTATCTAATTTGTTGTACATATTTTTTACTCACAGCTAACATCATACTTAGAAAGCAAAATTTGGTCTATCTAAGATCAGGAACAACACATAGATGTTCATTTTTGCCATTTCTTTTCAATATTGTACTGGCAATTCCAGACAAGTGAGAACAACAACAAAAAAAACAAAGTGAACAAAAAGTGAAGATAACTTAAATTTCTATCAGTTGATAAATAGATAAAGTAAATATATATCTACTCAATGAAATATCATTTAACCATAAAAATACTAAATGACTAATATATGTTAAAATATGGACAAACCTTAAAAGCATTATGCTCTGAAAGATACCACAAGCTACATATTACATGAACCCACTAATTTAAAATGTTCAGAATAGGAAAACCTGCAGAAACAGAAGTAGATTACTGACCACCTAGGCTTGGTGTAAGAAGTGAGGGAAGGATGATGAGTGAATTCTAACAGATACTGGATTTTCTTTGGGAGGAATGATAATGTTCTAAAATTAGATTGCAGTGATGAGTATGTAACCTATGAATATGTTACAAACATTGAATTATACATATTAATAGATGAATTAGTGAATATAAAGTATATCACAGTAAACTTGTTACATTTGTAAATGGACAATATCATTCTGAAGTTATAATTATCACTCCTTTATCATGCTTGCAGAAACTGTAGATTTTTATAGAGCATAAAAAATAAATTTCTTATGCACGAAAGAAATGAAAACAGTTAATGCATATTTAGCTGGACACAATGGCTTCCACATCAATGTGATTAAATTAGCTAATATGTATATCATTTTTAAACAATGTACATAATATTTTATTTTCTTAATATACAATTTTAAATGTATAATTATTCTACACATAATTTAAAATATTTCTCTAAAATTCTTAAAATGGTGCTTTGACAAAAACCAACCAAAATTTCAGTTCTTATGAAGTTAATACATTGACATCGATCTAAAATACTTTTAGAATTGTATTATATAGAGAAAACTGTTATGTACTTTCTAAAGTACTTTGAATATTTTAAAATAAAAAAATAACAAAGTTACTTTCTTGAAAAAGAAACTGATTATATATAAACATCTATTACCTACATTGTGTGTGTATGTGTGTGTGTGTATGTATGTATATATACATATATATAATATGTATATATAATATACATATATATAATATGTTATATTTTAACCCAAGGTGTTTAGAAACAAAAGACAGGCCCTTATTATTTTATATGCTGTGTTTTTCCAGATATTAATGTTTACTTTCATACTGGAGAATAGTACTTTTACCAAACTGTCTGCTCACAGAAGGTCCAACACGTGTTTGATTTATATTTCCGGTACTGTAAGTATTTGAAGTATCATTATGGAGGTATAACTGTTTCTTATAATAATAATCAACTTTGATTCCAAAAGGAAAATAATAAAAATTTCATAAAAAGCCTTTTTGTGCTTTAAGTATGTAAACTAATTTCTGTTTCTGAGCACTTATTTTCTGAAAAGTATAGGGCACTCTAAAAAATTCTGTGTAATACTCTTTCACTCAATGGTATTTCTAAATAAATATTTATTACAAATACTGTTTAATAATGATTTTGCTAGTAAAAGAATTTGCTTTGTATGAGCTCTTTCTGTAATACTATTAAGATCCTGAGGATTATACTGCAATAATATATATAAAGGCACATTTATTTATTTACTGCTATATATTTAAAAGACTCAAATTTGTTCCACATACATAAACCCATTAGACATTCTCTTTTCTCTTTTCAGAACCAAAGATTTAATAAGTTGAATTATGTTTCCTACAGTGTGCTAAAAATCAATTAAACCCTTTCTGGGAACTGCATAAAGACCACATAAATGCCCTTTGTTCAGCTTTCAGTCGTGCAGGGAAAAGGCGCTTTCAAAGGCCTGCATGTTAGAAACACTGTTGGATTTAAAATCTGCCAAATTTCAACCTAATGCTTCATAAATGAGTTGTTTCTGTCTCAACCATACTTCCAATGTGTTAAGAGTGCCAATACAGTGCCTCAGCACCTTTAGGGCTAAAATGTAAAGAGAAATTCCAGTTAGAGAAAATGGATGAAAAAAAAGCAGTGAAAATGAAAGAATTTTCACGCCAATTTCACAAAAAGAAAAATAGTTGAGAATTCCGGGAACATCAAGTTCCAGAAACAGAAAAGTCAACTTAACTAGTATGCAAGAGCAGATCAGGAATGCCATGACCTGAGAGGCAGATTTTCATCCTGACTGAGCAGCTATATCCCACTGTCATGTTCGACATTTAGAATAATTAGTGTGACAGAAGATTTGAGAATACTATAAGAGAAGTAATGTAATAGGGTGTAGAGGGGTAGAGGTCCCTGAAAATATTCCCTACACGCCATGGTTGGGGGATGGGGAAGAGGATGATGTGGTGGTTAAGATACTTTTCATCACAATGTCAAGTTAAAATCTGCCCTACCGCCCCAGAAAACGGTGTAGTGACTTTCAGAATGTATAGTGACTCATGACATAGCTGAGAGTTTATAGAGCACCTGTGCGAGAGACAAGGAGGCAGAGGCCCCCTTGT
The DNA here is from genome assembly GCF_014824575.4 of Sturnira hondurensis. Lineage (NCBI taxonomy): Eukaryota > Metazoa > Chordata > Mammalia > Chiroptera > Phyllostomidae > Sturnira > Sturnira hondurensis. The sequence goes on along the minus strand of NW_028097389.1, from coordinate 1,414,135 downwards.
CATGAAATGCTCTTGCCCTCACTAAAGATGGCAGCTGAAAAAAGGTAGGAGATATGGGGGAACTGGCAAATGTAACTCATTGTAGGAGGGATTGGATATAAGGTTATGTTTAAAGCTCCAGGTCAGCATTTAAAATAAGGGCAGGCAGAGAGAAAGAGAGAAAGCCGTGCAGGTACATAGTAAGGAAGAAGGGCATCCAGGAGGAAGCGAAGCATGGAGTAGCAATTATACTGTTTGAAAGGATAAAAAGAGCCAGTCTGCTATGAGACAGAAGGAAGCAGCAGCTATGCAGGGAATAGCCATGAAGAAGGAGGCCTGGGTCAGGTCCACCAAGAGGGCCGAGAGAGAAGGAGGCAGCCATGAGGGAGGAACCATGTCTGCTTTTCTGAGAAGTCTGGGCCATGAGGACTGAGAGAAAACATCAAGCAGCTATGCAATTTGTAGTTGGGATTCCGCAGGTGCTGGTCTGTAGTGTAAGAAGGAGCTGGAATAAGAAGAAGGAGACCCACTGGGAAACCTGCCTGTAGAACATGGTGGCAGAGCTGATGGAACTGGGGATAGTGGCAATCCACCCATCCAAGCAGGGATTAGTGAGAGGTGCTTGGAGCTGAGCTGAACTGTGACCAGGAACACTGACTTTTGCTTCTCTGAAGGGTATAGAGACAGGCCACTTTCTCAGGACATGTAACTTTCCTGGACTTCACCTCGATCCATTGTAACACAGCCCATGTTTTCCTGGACTACCACATGGAGTGTGAAGACAACATACCTCAGAGCCTGAAAGAGAGAGCTGTTGCAAGAGGATGGTGACTTTGAACCCCACCAGAGTACTTCCCAGAGGGGATAAAAAACTATTTGTGTGGCTGGCTTAAGAACAAATAAGGATGTAGAGAAGTACTGGGCATGGTATTGGTTTATAGCCTGGTGGAGAGCCAGAAAAGTGCTGGGTCTCATGGGAGAACAAGGTTCCAAATGGAAGTGCTTCCAGCTTCCCCAAGGTTGGAGTCCTGTAAATTGGAGAGGGTGTGGGGAAAAGGGGACTCTAGTCCACTGTTGGTGGGATTGCAGACTGGTACAACCATTATGGAAAACAGTATGGAATTTTCTCTGAATTTTTTCAGTTTTTTGCAAACTAAAATTGGACCTGCCTTTTGACCCAGCAATTCCACTGCTGGGATTGTATCCTAAGAACCCTAAGACACCAATCCCAAAGAACATATGCACCCCAATGTTCATAGCAGCACAATTTACAATAGCCAAGAGTTGGAAGCAACCTAGGTGCCCATCAGTAAATGAATGGATCAAAACATTATGGTACATATACACAATGGAATTCTATGCAGCAGAAAGAAAGAAGGAGCTCCTACCTTTTGCAACAGCATGGATGGAACTTGAAGCATTATGCTGAGTGAAATAAGCCAGGTGTTGAAGGACAAATACCATATGATCTCACCTTTAACAGGAAGCTAAACAACAAAACAAACAAGCAAGCAAAATATAACCAAAGACACTGAAATAGAGAACAGGGGGACAGTGACCAGAGAGGAGAGGGGAGGGAATTTCAGGGGAAATAGGGGAGGGACTTAGAGGAACCTATAGAAAGGATACATAGACAACAACTAAGAAGGGTGGAAATGGAGGGGAGCACGGGGGTGGGGGTGGGGATGAGAGTAATAGACAGAAAACTATACTTGAAAAATAATTAAATAAATTAAAAAAACTTGTTTCCCTCTATCCCAATTTTTGGGGTATGCATCAAGGCCCCACGTACACAAGCCCTGGTTTGTTCAGGTACAGTAAGATGAAAACACTGATGAGAGAATATAACAATAATCCAAGCAAGTGATGCTAAGGCTATAAACTATGCAGAAGCAATGGGATGGATAGGAGGAAAATTTTTGACTGATATTTCAAAGAGGAAATAAACATTCCTTGTGAATCATCACAATTTCTTTGAAACTAAATTATCTCCCACACTGAAAAGGAGGCAAAGTAAAATCACCTAAGTGGAAGTAAAGGGGGTAATTTATTGAGTGGAATACATTGAGTTTCAAGTGGAAATAGCCAACAGGATTTAGAAAAGTTGTTGGATTTCACTAGAGCATCTGGGTTGGAAGCATCTGGTTATCAAATACAGGCAGCAGAAAAAAAGGCAAGGAGGTGTCATCAAATAGAAAATAATAACATCAATAAGGAAAATGAAGGAATTCCAAGTTCATTCTATTAATAATATCCACATTGCTAAACTCAGTCGTTATCTTGTCAGTATATCAGTTGACATAGTTCATGTTCCCTTCCTTGAACATTTTCCTTCAAATGACTTCTGTGACACATTCTATTTCTTTCCTTTTGTTAATACTTTAGTCTAAATACTAGATCCCGGTCTCTTGACCTGAGACTGAAAAAGCCTAAGTCTCAGAACCATTTTCCCGCTATATCTCTGCCATAAGCCACGCTCTTTCAAACTCTTTCGAATAGAGTGATATGTAAAATGCAAAGGCATATGATATTATTCTTCTGTTTAAAAATCTGTGATGAGCCCTGGCTGGTATTGCTCAGTGGATTGAGCACGAGCCTGCAAACCAAACAACCTTGGTTTGATTCCCAGTCAGAGCACATGCTTACGTTGCAGGCCAGTTCTCAGTGGGGGACACACGAGAGGCAACCGCATGTTGATATTTCTCTCCCTCTCTCCTTCCCTTCCCCTCTGAAGATAAATAAATAAATCTTTAAAAAAATTTTTTTAAATATTTGTGATTATTTTCTATTTGTTCATAGTGAAATTGAGGTTCTTACAATGTCCTATGAAGCTCTTCATGCTTTTCCTCCATCTAACTTTCTGGTCTTATCTCCATTAACTTCTCCTCACTCACTGTCTTCAGCCATATTGAAACATTGTTTTTGTTTTTGTTTTTTTCAACCACTTTATCCACACTCTCACTCTGGGATCATTGTGCTCACTGTTTGGTCTGCCTAGAATTGTGCTTCCTCCAGAAAATCAAAGACCATTTTGGAACCTTAGCTTTCTCATTAAATCTCCCAGATCTAAGAAGTCTTCCTTGCATATAATATCTTACATAAATTTCCTATACCACCAGTCATTAACTATTCACTTTACTTAATTTTTCCATACAGTCTTTACTCATTAAATGTTACATATTGTTTCTCAGCCCAGAATGTGACACAGAGCAGAAAGTATTTTTGTTCTGTTCTCTGCAGAATCTCTGCTATCTACAGTAATGCTTGACATATATAGGTCCATAATTGGCATTTCCTGGATGACTACATGAATAAACATAATTAACACCCAGGCATAGGAAGAAAAATCTACAAAATTGACTGAAAAGAAACAACTCAAAATACCGGAATGTACCTAGCAGAGCTCATAGTTGAAAAAAACAACATCCACTTTAACTTGTTTAGGCAGTAAAAGGAATTCATTTAATGATTTCCAGTAGCTCAGCGGATCTCCAGAAAGGTCAGAGAGTTAGGCTCGGAGTCAGATCATGAATGATACAAAACACCATAACGGTTCTCCCCTGCAAACTCCCCCATCCCAACATGGCACAAACATTGCAGTGAACACTGCTTGCATTTTAAATTAGTTGCTAGAATCTCTGCCCTGTTGCTCTAGAAAACAAAACAAAATAAAATAAAAAGCTATTCCATGTGGTTTCTATTTTCTCAGGTTGCTGGTACTAAATCTAAATCTTACTCAAATGCCTCTGATTGGGGAAGCCTGGTTCACAAGGCTGCATGCATGTGCAAGAGAGTTCGGAAGGTCTGATCTATAGCCTCTACACCGGAATGGCAGCCTTTGTGTGATGGAAAGTAGGCGACGTATAATAAGGACATTCAAGTAGCGTTTATAAATGCTCAAAAGGAAGATTGGTGATAGTGTAAATGAGAAGTTGGAGGTTTTCTTAAAAATTAGCTTTCCATTAAATGCAAACATTGTGGGAAGCAATTCATTCTTTTTTTTAAATTTAATTATTTCTCCAGTACAGTTTTCTGTCTATTACTCCCATCCCATCCCACCCCCCGTGCTCCCCCCTTCCCTCCCATTTCCACCCTTCTCAGTTGTGGTCCATGTATCCTTTATATTTGTTCCTCTAAATCCCTCCCCTATTTCCCCTGAAATTCACTCTTTCAAACAGTATTTACTCAGTGCCTCCTAGCGTGGTACCCATTCTGCAGGAGCTGGCAACTTGTTGGGAGGAAGATAACAATTAAATGAATGATTTCAAGGGAAGTTACTTGGCTAAGATTATTACATAGTTTTGTAGGATCAGCTAACCAAGTCTTCAAGGGGAGGGAATACTTTTTTAGAGAAAATAATATTTATATAGATCACTAAAAAATAAATGCTTTTTAGTTCATTAGAGATACAGGAAATGGAAAGAGATTTAAAGGAGAAGCAGCGATGAGATATAGTTACAGGTGTTGGGTACAGGCAATGGTCCAAACAAGTCTTGACAGTAATAAAAAGCGTGGAAATTTTTAGTAAGTAATGGAATTTCAGCAGGCCTGCAAGGGCTTCCTTCATTTTCACAACTAACATGGGCTTGATGATTTTTTCCACAACAATACCAGGGAATAACCCAGATAGAATAATTTAATATATTTGAAACTAACTAGATATAAACGAAATGGAAGATAATTTATTGAAAGCTTGAATGGTAAAGAATGTGTCATGCAATACAAGCTCAGACTGATTTTAAATGATTTTTATATGTTAGGAATGAAAGACTAGGGTTTTGATATAAGACAATGTAGGAAATAATTATAAATACAAATTCTCATTAAAGAAAAAAGAAATATTAGCCAACACTCAGATAGAAGAATTAACTTCAGAAAGAAAGAGAGATGGCGGAGAGAAGGAGAATAAAATACTTTGATGAAAACCTTTGAAAAGGCAATCTACTACCAAATAAAGTTATAGAAGTCATATCTATATCCCATAACATTTTTCATACAAAATTTATTTTCAGTTTTATGTGTGAGGTAGTTCATGTTGATCTCCTACTGTATGGGTGTTTATAGTCAGGCAATAGTAATCTGAATTTTGCCAAAAGCAGTGATTTTTGCACTTGAGGCATATTGGAAACAACTCGAGAGTTTGTTAAAAATAAAAACTTTCTGAAAATCAAAGGTTAAGCACAGTGGCCATAAGTGTACAGCCAACCACTAACTCTTAGTTTGTGGGGATTTTCCAAGCTAGTTTTACTTGAAAGCTATTCAGACAAATTAACCAGGGAAAAAAAGGATCATAGCCAACTAATTTTTAAAAAAGATTGCACTTTGTCATGGAGAGGAGGCCTGTGAGCATTCAGACATTCCAGCATGTTCTCTCATAAAACAATGTTAGTGTGCCAAAAAGCTTTCCCTACAGCAGGGTGCATTGCCCTCTTGTTATTTTTCAAGGGTATTTTTGAATATGTTTCTAAGATACAGTCCCTTGACAGAATGTTTGTAGTATTGAGCTATATACTGATTTACTGTTTGCCTTAAGCCAGTACAGTTTTTGTTTCTTTCTCTCCTCTAATTTTCTTATCTACTGTGAAAATTTCACATTTATCTCATTGATGTATGATGGTATATAACCTTATCTTCCCTGAAGTTGTGTTTTCGATTTTTACTCTTGTTTGAAATCAAATTAATAGTAAACAAAAATACATGAGGTCATATGTATGATTTGTGAATTTCCCTCAAATAAAGATGACTTTTAACTGAAATCATTCATTAACTGGTTTTAAATCACCTCTCTTGTGAGATACTGTATGTACTAAGCCTATGCATGGTAATAGGAAGCAAAGAATAGGATATGTATCTTATACTTAAGAACCTACATATATGGATCTTAAGGGGAGATTTCATAATGACAACCAAGAATTTTCAAAAAACAACATATCCAAAATCATGGGAGAAAATTAGGTTGCCTTATTGTTCATGGATATTTTTATTATATTGGTATTTCATACATTTTTAAAAATTATATATAACAAGGTGCTTATAAGATTTCTCGTCTGTCTTTGAGTACTTTTGTTTTTCTCGCTTGACTAATAACATAATGAAATAGATAATTATATATGAAGTATTTATGAACATTACTAGCATTTAAAACCTTTGTCAAAATACCAAGATAGCCTATGATTAATCAATACAATATTTATTCACTCAACATTATCATTTATCAAAATTATAGTGAAATATTAATTGTTAAATGCTAGTGAAATGAGTCAGAAGATATGAATTTGAGTGCTGTGTATAGCAGGTTATTCTTTGAAGAAATGTTATCAGTTGTGATTTTACAAGTTAACAAATCCAGTCTTTTTACCTGTACTTTGTCCTTGGAAAATCTGTTCATTTTCTATTTCCATTGTTCTCTTGACTGATTGACAGCTTCCGGGCTAACTACTGGCCTGGCTTGAACTATGAAAAATCAGTCAGTAGTAATAGGTATCTCAAAAAACATATAGTACATAAATAGATATATAATTTAGTATTATATTAGGATATTGAGTGAACTCCAATGTAGCATTAATATGTAGTAATTATAATAAAATATACATAAATACATGCTGCAGGTCTTGATATCATTGCAATGGAAAGAAAGCACATGGAACTATTGTCATTATTAGTAAGAGTTACCTTGGATATCCTGAATGCATTAAAACCATAGGGGTATATTGGATGTAGATGTACATTAAATTACATCAAAGAAAAATTTTATAAGATGTTATAATTAAAATATCCTAATAAACTATGTTTGAAGACTAATTTTTATAATCAAGAAAAATAGAATTAAGGCCCTGGTTGGTGTAGCTCAGTGGATTGAGTGCGGACCTGCGAACCAGACGATCGCGGTTCGATTCCCAGTCAGGGCACATGCCTGGGTTGTAGTCCAGTTCCCTGCAGGCCAACTCCCAGCAGGGGACGCACGAAAGGCAACCATACATTGATGTTTCTCTCCCTCTCTTCTTCCCTTCCCCTCGAAAGATAAATAAATAAAATACAAGAAAAAAATGCCAATTTAAAAAAAAAAGAAAAATAGAATTAAGCTTTCAGAATGTTTTACAGATTTAATATTTTAAATAAAACTATAAACAAAGTAAAGGGTACTATGTAACTCTGTCAGGAAAGGGAAAATAATTCAGAATATATTTCTCTTTCTCTCTTTCTTCCTCTCTCTCTCTCTCACACACACACACTCACATATGTGTACTGATTCAGGTATCTTGGAAATAACTGCTTATTTTTCTAGTCAGTTAAAAAATATTGGATTCATTTATAAAAATGTGTCACTCTTGTCTTAGCCATTGCTTCGCTGCTTATTCCTCCTAGTGATCACTTATGTCTAGCAAGATCTTCCTATCCGTCTTCAGTTTTCAACTTTAAAGGACAAAAGGTCATCTCCAATAGACCTCTATCACCAAAATTCTGCTTCTAATGTTTGAATGGATTGTTGACCATCCTTAGCATTCATTTTAGCTATATGCAGTAAGCAACTATTCAAGAGAGGAAGAAGACAATAACAAAAGAGTGTGTGTGTCTGGCTTCGGAAAGAATCAGCCTTTGTACCTATGCTGGTGACATTGTAGAGCCTAGTCCATGGTGCTCCCCGGTCTTACCTAAGTCACTAAGGGGAAATGCAATGAAAACCAGGGCACGTGGCAGCAACTTCCTCTCCCCAACAGAAAACACTCTTACTAGCAATCAATATGTAAGCAGCTTCTCTTGGGATTTTTCATCCTTTTTACTACTAGTTTTTACCTTTATCTGGTCCTGAATTCCAAATATTTTATCACTTCCCTCCTTCACAACCAACTCTTGCCACAGCCATGGTGCCTGAGGCACAGAGCCTCTATCTCCTTCACTAATGTTTCCCGTGATGCTGCTTTTCAGGGACTTTATCATATTGTGAAGAGTGTAAGAAGAACATTATTTCAATGTGATAGATAAGAAAAATAAAACTAAAAATATTACATTTTGGCTTCAGTTGGTAGGTAGAACTGAAAAAGTCAAGTATTCTTTCCCAACCTGTAAAATTTGTGAGGCCAATTTTTATGATTTGTTTTTCTTTCTGTATTTTTTCCCCAAGTGGTTGTTTTAAACCACCACAAAGTTCACATCTGGCATGCCAGGATAGAGGTTTTTGAAATATTTGCTTTACTCCATGAAGCTCCAGCTATCTTCTTTGAATGAAATATGGTATACATCTCGAGGAAGGAAACAGCTTCTGAATCATTATAATACACTGAGCCACACACTTTTAATCACTCCCCTCAGTGTTAACCCCAGTTTATATCAAATGCTATCCTGGTGATAAAATTAAAAAAAAAAACAGAAAAGGAAACAAAAATTTTAATATCACTCTCTGCCACCCTTCTTTATGAAACATCTAAAAGAGACGACTGTAGGGCTCCAGGAAAGAATGCCCTGAGTCATTTATAAAAGCGAAACAGTGCTTGTTAACAGTGCTTTTTAAAATATTCGCCTTCCATTATATTTAGTAGAATGGCATGAAAGGGTATGAATAAAATTTTGCCATAGATAAAATTACAGACAAAAATTATAGACAAGCAACGAATATAAATTTTCAATCAATATTGACCATTGAAATCAGTATCAGTCTTTACATTTAGAAATATACTATGATACTATAATTATAACACATTATGTTCTTCCTTAGGGGTAGGGTTGTTAGTCATCAATGATTTACTTCAATGTTCTTAACCTTTTCTTACTAACTCTTTAGTTGCAGGTGAAGAAATTTAGAATCTGCAGGAATAAGAGAAGTCCATTCTAGAGGGTGCATATGACCAAATGCAAAAGAAAGAAAATACATGAAGGGTAATTTCTGCACGTCTTGACCAGCTCTTACTCTTCATGACATTGGACTAATACATTATAAGGATCTTCAAAGATGCTATGTAATGTAACTCAGGGAAATCAACTATGGGCTGGGAAGACACATCTCTTTATTTATCTATGTTCTGTGTAGTATAAATTCCAATGGTGGTACATATATAGTAGTTGGCGAACCCTAACAATGTTCTTGCTATTTATTGTCTACTTGGCACAGAGAAGAATTTCTCCAGAACTTTAATATAATGCACATGTTAATGAGATGAATGATGGGTGTTGAGACTTAAAATAATACTACCCATAGCATATTTTATATGCTTTTAGAACACTAGATCATTTGCCTTTTTAATAAACATTTTATTATACATAAGCCTTCCTTTAATACCTGCAATAGATTCCTGGAGTTTGCAACATTAAGCAAAACGACAAACAGTGAAACCAATTTTATGATAGACTTGTGATATAAATAAGAGTCAAGTTCTTACTGCATATTTCTGGTCACAAAAAATCAACAAACATCTAATTAAAGACCCCGAACACTTTTAATATTAAAGATTGACATTAATATGAGCTACGCAGGCATTTAAGAAAGATGTTTAATAAAAACTATCAAAATCCTTATTTTCCAGCTTAATTGTATCAGATCAGGGCTGCGGGGGTGGTGGGGGAGTGGGTGCAGAGCCTGGTCCAGCGACTCAGGGCTTAAGTTGGGAACCAGTCCTGGACTGGGCATGGTTTCATCACAGGATGCGCCCACACTCACACCCACACTCATTCAGACAGGGACAATATAGAAATGCCATCTCACCGAACTGTGCGCGCACACACACACACACACACACACATGTATATAAATATACACTATTATGTATTATTATTACTAATTAATATTAATTTAGATATGTATGTGTGTATTTTTTATTAATGTTCTAATACAGTTGTCCACATTTTTTCACCACCATGTATTTATTTATTTATGTATTTATTTGTCTATTTTTAAAAAAGATTTTATTTTGTTATTTTTAGAGACAGGGGAAGGAGAGGAGAAAGAGAGGGAGAGAAACATCAATGTGTGATTGCCTCTCATGGGCCCCTTACTGGGGACCCAGCCTACAACTCCACCGAGCCTACAAATCCACTGAGCCACACCAGACAGGGCCATGTATTTATTTTAAAAGATTTATTATAAGGCCCTGGCTGGTGTAGCTCAGTGGATTGAACCAGAGTATCGCAGTTCGATTCCCAGTCAGGGCACATGCCTGGGTTGCAGGCCAGTTCCCGGCAGGGGACACACCATAAGCAACCATACATCGATATTTCTCTCCCTCTCTCCTTCCCTTCCCCTCTAAAGATAAATAAATAAAATATTTTTTAAAAAAAGATTTATTATAAGGAACTGTCTTACATGTTTATGGAGGATGAACAATTCTGATATCTACCAGCAAACTGAAGACCCAGGAGAACTAGTGTTGTGGTTCCGGCCCCAAGGGCAACAGGTTAAAATTTAAGAAGGGCTGATGTTTCAGTTCATGTCCAAAGGCAGGAAGAATCTTATGTCCCAGCAGGAAGGCAATCAGTCAGGCAGGGCAAACTTTTTCTGACTCAAAGAGGATGAGACTTTTTGCTTTTTTTGTTCAGGCCTTCAATTTACTGGTTGGGACCCACTCGTGTTAGGGGGAACAATCTGTCTTACTCCACATACCAATTTATATCTCAGTCTTGAACAGTAGTTTCCTCACAGACACATCCAGAATCATGGTTGATCACCTGTCTGGGAACCTCATAGCCCAGTTAAGCTGACACACGAAACCCGTCATCACACTACCATACCACCATCAAGCACTTATCTTAGAATTCTTAAATTCTCTTTCAAATTTCACACACTTTCCAAATGTATCAAATCTATGCCTACAAAAGTTATTAAATAAGGCTACTTATTTGCATGCCCACTGCCTCTTCCTTATTTGTAATTCTTGTAAACTGCTTTGCAAAAATAATCTGTTTGAAAGATTTTTTATAAAACTCCTCCATTGCTATCAAAGCACTTTAGCAAATATATCACTGGAAAACATGAAAAATATGTGCAGGCATATTAATTACAGCATTGTTGGCATGTTGTAAATCAGTCTACATGTCTATTGGTGGTAGATCTCCTGTGTACAGTCTGCTACATCCATAAAATGGGCTAAGTTCACTCACTAGGGGAAAAACCTGACAGACTGATAAGGAAAAATTCAATACCAGCTAAGTAAAGTAAAATAGTAATGATCATTACAAAATACAATTATAGATTCATTTCAGCCTGTTATAACATGAAACATGATTTTTGTGGATTGCTATACCAATTGTCATGTACCACAAAATGTCTTTTTGGTCAAGAACAAATCACGTATACCATGGTAGTACTGTAAGATTAGAATGAGTGAAAAATTCCTGAAAGAAAAGCCAAATGTTTGGGGTGATGCCGGTATAGATAAACCCACAGCTGTCGGGGTGTAAAAGTCTAGCAAATGCATTTATAGTAGTAGGTTAACCATCTAGGTTTGTCCAAGGACACTCCACGATGTTTGCACAGCGATGCAATTAGTGCTTAGGAGGCGCTTTGATGTAATTGCCTAAGGATGCATTTCTCAGAATGTATCCCATCATCAAACTGGTGCATATACAAAGTTTTGGCCTGTTACCCACTGTCCTTCAAGTCAATTTTTCAATCTCCTTTCTGTCCATACTCGTGTATCTGGGATTTCCATTATATTCCAGCCATTCATCAACTATTCATCCTTCATTCCTGGAATATAACCTTCACTTTAAAAACCTTCACTTTTTTCCTTCACTACCCACTCATTTTTATTATATTTCCACCTTCAGATCTGCCACTGGAAATCCTACATATTTTCAATGGTAAACTTATATGTGTAAACTTCCTCTTAAAGGAAGCTTTTCACTTTCCTACAACAGGGTTTCTCAAGTTTGCAGGTATTCATAGCTTGAGCCAGATGACCCTTTGTTGCAAAGGCTGCCTTGTGCATGGTAGGACACTTCCCAGTGCTCCTAGCTCCTCCCCTTTATATGTCAGAATACCCGCTGGGTGTGAAAACTAAGATGGGGCCAGACATTGACAACTGTTCATTGTATGGGGCAGTGTATACCTGTGCAAAATTGTCTCTGACTGCAAACCATTGCCCTGGCATTGACTTTATCTCTCACCCTTTACTTTTGTACGGCACTTTGTTTGTGCTCAGTCTTGGCATGTATCACACTCATATCATATTTAAGCTGTGCATTCAGTCATGTATCCTGTTTTGTGTGAGGACCTATACTTAATGTATATTTGTCACATTGTAATTGAATTTTGCTGATGCCTGTTCCCTAGATTCATTAGTGATAATGATACAATTTGTTGTTGCAATTGCATTATCTACTAGTAGATGTGGGTTTGGAATATCAGAGCTGTAGAGGTCATTTGGTGTTCTCTCTGCTTGTGTCTTTAATAAGCAGCCACTAGGTGCATCGTGGTGTCATGATTTTTGTGTTAACAATGGCTCACTTTGTTACAGTGTAGCTAATTAAAAATTAACATGTCTTCTGACTTGAGTAATCATTCTCTATAATATATGCCCTTTTAAAAAAAGAACTAAGTTATATATTAGGTTAGAGATTAAATCTGAGGTTTAAAGTACAATTCAAAGAAAATTCTTCTTTCTGTACTTGTCTCTATATCTATCAATGCGCCATGGAAATTACAAGCAAGACTAAATACATAAAAACATAAAACATAGACTTTGTTACTTCAAGTTTGACCTTTAGTGCTGCTTAACCTAACCCAGTTTTTTTCCTCCAGCATTAAAAATATATCAGTTTGAACTAAATCTCTCTTGGTGGCAGAAACATTCTCACTGCATGTATAAGGTTTTCCTCCTTTAACCATAAAAATAATAACAAACTGAAAGCAAAATAAGTCACACAGGAGAATTCAAGAACCATATGATTTCCCTCATATATGGGAAATAAAACTGTAAGGAACAAATCAACATTGCAAGACATACAGTATTAACAAAAAAAAACAAAAAGATCAAAGCTCCTAAACACAATAGTATGGTGGTTATACCAGAGCGAAGGAGGATGAGAAAAACAGGAGACAGTCAAAGGGGGTCAAATATATGGTGATGGGAGGAGACTTGACTTTGGGTGGTGAGCACACAATACTATATACACATGATACACTGCAGAATTGTACAGTTAAAATTTATATAATTTTATTAACCAATGTCACTCCAGTAACTTTAATACATTTTTAAAAAAAAATCTCAAACTAATAGTGATAACAAATGGCACACTAGGGTACGCTCTTGGAACTTTACTCTTTTACTCTCACTTTGCTCAGTTTTGAAAATTATTTAATACGTAAGTTTTATCCCTGTGGTTTGCTTATTTTATTAGAAGAGAAAGAACCATCCATGAGACTGCGGCAAACATTTTAGATCCGTGCACACTGGCAGTGGGGAAAGGGAGAGTTTGTAGCTGACAAGGGGCTTTGACGAGGAGGAAGGAGTCGTGCTCACTATTATTAGGACAATGATATATTAATCATATTGAGTCATTAATAAAGAAACTACTTCCTCCATGAGAAAGCATACATATTATTATATACAACAATAATTCTATTTTAAATAGGTTTAATATTAAAAAATACTTTTAGAACTATTTTCAGATAATTTTAAATACTTAAAAACTCCATCCAATGTATTCACTTATTTCTCAGCATTCTTGACTGACATATTAGGACTAATCATAAGATATTAAAAATAACACAGATATACTTAGATAGGCTTTCTTTGGCTACCTGAGACTTCAGTCTTATTTTGTGAAAACAATACCACAGAAAGAAATTACATTTGTGAATGAATAAAGAAGCTGCAGTAATGTCATTGTCCATCATAGCACAGCAGGTGGTCCATTTCTTAAAGACCAGGTGTCCACGTGTCCACAATGATACCTCATGTCTGAAATTTTGCTCCAGTATGTCCTGAATGTGCTTTTCTTGTGTCTATTCTGCTTTTTTTAAACTTAAGTCACCATGCAGGTGCTGCTTTGCCAATTAAATTTAATGACCCAAAATTAGGTGCATAATAGTCTACTAGGAATTTTTTTTGAAGTGGTCATATCTGTACTCATAATCATGGGTCATATCTGGAAACACAATCATGGCTACCAAGTACAACCTGCTGCTCTCATGCAAAACTCAAAAATTGTGGCTAGATACGTATAAAGGTATTTCCTCTTTTTGACAGATCTATTTCTGTTAATATCACAATTCTCTAGGTCATTCAAGTTTTATATTACCTTTGACCTTTTCTTTAAATCAAAATTAGTTTCCAATATTAATTATACTTGACATTCTGAAATTTTTCTTTTTTTATTTATTTTATCTCAACTCTTCTTATCTAGTACTTGCTTTCGAGTTTTTACTAACAGACCTAGAAGAGCTTGCGTTGGCTGAGTGATTGTTGAAACTCAATATGGCAGTTTTCTGTCCAAATGCATTCACACAGTCCAGCCTCACAACTCTGAGAGTGACTTCTAACCTCCTGTAGGACAAAATCAAAACAACAAAATTTTGAGTTCATACCTTTTTCCAACCTAAATTTTACCAGGTTATCTTCTCCTGGAAATCATGACCCTGAAGACTTGAGCCTGAATCTCACCTAAAGTTTCTATAAATTATATCCCTTTGTTTGATTTATTAAAAGTCATCCTTGCATATTTTTTCTAAAATAAATACTCTAAAGTATTTTCTTATATACTTTTACAACTTTTTGAATAAAACCATATTCACAAAACTATGTGGTGTGTTCTAAAACAATAATACATAAATTGAATTTAAATAATAGTAATAAGAGAAGAGGGTTTCTTTAGTATTATTTCCACTTTTGCCTTATATAAATAAGGTTCCATATTCAGAAATATACCTGTTATATCCAGTCACTTTCTACATTGTTACTTTCCACAAGCCATTGTGCCCACTCAATAATTTTCTCTTCCTCTTCTGCACGGAGTGGCTCATCTCAGTCATTCTTGTTCTAAAATTCAAGCTTGCAAGTGATCCCTTCCTTGCATTCCTGTAACTGGTTTCCTGGCACTATGTGATGTTCCAGGCTTATCTTTTCTTTTTCTTTCTTTCTTTCTTTCTTTTTTTTTTTTTTTGCTGAAGGCCACTCTCAGCCATTTCTGTAATGGCCCTTGTTTATCTTCTCAGAAAGTTATACTTAGAATCTATGTCTGGCCATTAAGTGTGCTCAGTGTTTTGGGGGGTCATTCTTCTAGGCCTCCCAGAGGACAGAGCTAGAAAGTATTGTATGCATACTAACATCATTTCTATTTTTAATATAGCTATAATTATTTCCATATCTATCCACCTATATGTATATTAAGTTAAATAAGTTATTTCATGTTAAATAAGTTATTTCATTCTATCAGATGAAATAGATAGAATGAACTTAACATAAGTTAAGATAGAGAACTTAACATAAGCCAGACTTTGGGCTTTTAATACATGCTTTATTTCATTTTTTTCTTCCAACCACCCTGTCAGGTGTGTGCTATTCTTATCCCCATCACATAGATAAAGAAAACTGAAGTTAAAAGGTTAAATTACACTAGCATAATTGTAGTCTATGCCAGGTAAATGCGGTATGCCTGCAAATCAGAGTCAAATTGCAAAGGGGCACAGGTATATGCCTGAAAGATAAAGGAGATAATTGAACTCTTTCTCTCTTTTTTTTTATTGTCTAAGGCGTGATATTATATATGCACTTTGGGTGAAAATATTTGGCCAGAATGTAAAGAGCTTGACTTGCCAGTGAACTCTCTTTGATGGACAAACGCCACATGGATCGCTGCCGTGAAAGTTACAAGGGTGTGCCTGAGGTCTTAGCAGGGTGATGCCCGCCCAAGAGTACTTGAGAGGTAAGTGGCAGTACACTCTATGCAGTAACTTTGTAACAGCCTATTTTCAGTGCTTCTTTCTTTCAGTTATGTAATGACCACAACATCAGTACCTCCTGTGAATTAGTCCACTCAACCATCTTTTCAACTTGCTCTTGTCCTCTCCAAAACTGTAAAGGTTATGAAAAACCAGTTACATTAATCTTATTCCTTTCTGCATCCAGAATATCTAAGGTGGTGCACACTACATACATGAATTATAAATTGTGACGTAGGAAAGAATAAAATGTATAGCCCACTTTTAAACCACTCATGAATAAACAGAGCCTTGTTAAGTGAATAATATAGGTAGCCAAGTTTAAATCATTAAAACCTAATAAAATGTTCCCAAAGGTTATCTGTGAATTGCTAGTACCCTAACAGTTAGTTGATATTGAGAGGCATGGAGATATTGGAGAAAGTTTCCAATAACAAATCTGTTAACATCGAGCTGTAGCAATAATCCCATATAATCTCATTATTGCTGCAACAGTTATAAAGTCAATGGGTTGTAAAGTATATGATTTAATGAGTATTCATATTGCACAGATAGTAATGGCAAAGGTTCTGGATGTCAACTCCTTTTTAATATATCCTGGTCACATAGTGATTGTTCTGCCATAGGTATTTTACTTTCATATTAGTTTATTTTTAAGCACACTCGTGCATGAAGATGAATGCTGCAATGTTAACAGATACGAGGTGTAGTTATGATATGTTAGGCCAGAGTTTTCTGTAGCAGCTGTGGAATCGTGCTTTGTTTTTAGTAGTATGACACTTCTTTACAAGGAAGAAACAGAGGTGACTTTCACCACACTCAAATGCAACCTTCTATTACACAGGGTAAACGGCAAAGAGGATATAGAGATACCCTTTCTGTTCCTGAAACCCAGTCAGTGACATTTGATTATTTCTCTGCATTAACCAATATCATAAAGGTAAAGACAAATGAATAAATGCATTTCTTTATTCAAAAATGTGAGCTAACACCATAATTTTTGTTTTGACTGCATATGACCAAGAAAAGATGCTATGACTTTATTTAATTTTTGTGATAAAATGCAAAGGGGCAAAATTATTCACTATTATTAATAATGAACAAAATAATGTTGTACATTACAATATATTTCTATCAGTGGTTTTACAACTTTATATTACATTAAGACATATAGACTGATAGAAATTAGGGTTAAGCTAAAAATTCGATGAATTAAAAAAATGAAAATATTATTTTTAAAGTATGTTTTAAATATATTAAAAAGACTTTGTATATATTTTTATGGTAGTGCATTACTTTAATGCCCAGAGAAGGTAGACACCTATAATGAAGTACATTTATCAAGAATATTAGAAAGAAAATTATACTCTTTTATGGCTTATGTGAATGTTATACTATACGCCAAATATAGAAAAATGAGACAGAAAAACCCCTCAGATTATGGTGGTTCACAAGATAGAATTGCTCTACAGCACCGCGTTGTTTTGTTTTGTTTGTCTGCAGTGAAAACCATAACACCTGACTACCTTTTATTTACCTGCCCTCCCCTTTTTAGGAAAATTATTCTCCTCAAGCCAGGTCCCATGGTTTCAGTTTTCCCCCACCCCTGATGGGCAATAAGATGTGATCACTACTGAGATGTCCCCCGAACAAGACTTCCTAGAACTGTGAGACCACACTATCGGACCAAAAGATTGATCTTCAAAGCATACTTTCAACTGGTTTATAACCAAAAGAGGAAAGTGTGGATAAGAAAAAGCAGTTCTATGAAAATAACCTCACAAAGTAACCTAATCATAAATTCCTAACTGGGAAGGTCATGGTGTGTAGTCAGGGCCCAGCCATAGAACTTTTTGAGGGGAGGTTTATCTTTGCCTTAAGCAAGTCCTGTCCATTGCTTCTGTGCACCTAGTTTAACCTATTTTTAAAAATAATCATCCTCAATAGAGCCCGTCTTCTTGTTAACTACCCTGCAATCGAATCCCTGCCTTGCTTCTTTCACCTCTTTGTAATTTCCCTCCTTAATTCCAAATGCATGAAAGAAGCTGCAACACTGTTATTCTCTGGAGCATTTGAGATCTTGTTCCCAGCATATCTTCTCAGTTTGGCTCAAATAAACTCTTGTAATAATGAAAAAATATATATTAAAACAAAAATAATTTCTAATTATCAAGACATTAATTAAATTAGAATATAACTCTGGCCAACATATTTAGAAGAAACACATATTTAAAATTTATTTTTATAAAATCAAAATACTGTTTTCATTGTGAATTAAAAATACATAATTGATCTGTTCATACCTTGCTTCCAGTGAAGCAATTAAAAAGTGGTGGTAAACATTAAACATACCCCCTCACATAACATTACTGTTAGTCACCTAATGACAACTTAAAATAACAAAAAGGAGATATAAAGAATATCTGGAAATAGGTCATTTAATAAGAATTTTGTAGAATTTTAAACTGCTTTAGATCTTAGTGTATCTTGCTTTTGAAGCCACGAGTGTAGGGTTTTTAAAAATTTGTTTGTTTGGTGTTTTTGTTTTTTTACAAGAAAATTCGTTGTGGTGATTTAATACTGAGAGTCTCCATAGCTTCATTTTGTTAAGCCTGGAGGTCAACATTTATTGCAGAGAGTTCCTAGTCACTTTATTATTATTATCATTTTTACAACCAGTAGAAGCAACTAAGGGATATCCTTCTCAGCTTGTAAATGTCAAGTGGGTTGCTGTTAGAAAGCACATTTTTAGCCATAAATTAAAGTGTAGGAAAAGTTATAGAGTGTTTCTTTTTTTAAAAATTTTTTTAAAGATTTTATTTATTTATTTATCTTTAGAGGGGAAGGAGAGGGAGAGAAACATCAATGTACGGTTGCCTTTCGTGCATCCCCTGCTGGGAGCTGGCCTGCAGGGTACCAGTCTGCAACCCAGGCACGTGCCCTGACTTGGAATCGAACCGCGATCCTCTGGTTCGATGGTTCGCAGGCCCGCGCTCAATCCACTGAGCTACACCAGCCAGGGC
This sequence comes from Sturnira hondurensis, assembly GCF_014824575.4. Classification (NCBI taxonomy): domain Eukaryota; kingdom Metazoa; phylum Chordata; class Mammalia; order Chiroptera; family Phyllostomidae; genus Sturnira; species Sturnira hondurensis. The sequence continues at coordinate 1,395,262 of NW_028097389.1, read as the reverse complement.
TTTGAGTGTTTCAATTAGAAGATATTTACCATGTTTCCACTGCAAACAGCAGGGCATTCGTCTGAAGTCTTATTTTTTAGTGTCCACTTGAATGTTGTAACTGACCAGTGCTTGAAAATCTGTTGCTGTTAAAGATTTCTATCCTAAGTTTTCTGATTTACTAGTGTCAGCATGTAGCAAGAAGGTTACGACACATTCTTTCTCCCTGTTGAAGTGAAGACAAAAGTAATTTCAAAACAGCATTTTTATGACAGGAACATTTCTGTGAAAATGATACAATAGCAGGCTTACAATTACTTTAAAAAATACTTAGACCTACCTACAAAATTTCACTCAAACAGCAGTAGGGGATTTTTTGCACTCGAATAACAGCATTTTTAAAACAAGCAACCCCCAGTCACACAATACAAGGCACTAACCTACGATAGCACACTTTTACCTCCTGTACATTTTAGTTGTCAGTGTTCTTCCACCAATATTGCTCCTGAAGATCAAAATACTTTTATGAGGTTGGGAAACCTAATATTTTCATTGTGCTCAGATATGAACTTGAGGTTAAAAGATACCAAATATCAATTGTGTAAATAAAACTGAAACTGAAAACTCTGTATTTATACTCTAGTAGGATGTTTATACAGAGAGATCTGATCATATCACTGTGGAGGAGTAGAACTGAGCTGTAGGAGGAGGTTGCTGGAGGCAATGGTAAACAGTCTAGGATGGGATTGGCTGAAGAGCTGAATGCCTCCGGAGTGGATGGAATTATCGGCTAGACGATTTGAGATAGAAGAAGAAGGGCTCTTGGGCTCTCAGGCTGGCTCGCCAGCTCTCTCTCTCTTACTTCTCAGGGACACCAGGATCGTGCTGCAACTTCCTGTGTTTCCTACCGGATGGTGTTTTGGATGGGAAGGAACTCTGGGTTCAGCCTAGGAAGAGCCTGGCCTGACAGAGGGTGGCGGATTATTCCTCTTTGGGTGTTCTAGAGGGGACAAGCTCTGAGGCAGAAGCCTGCCATTCTCCCAGAATTGTGTAGTTTGGGATCTTAAGTTGTTTTAGTTTAACTAACCCTAGAGAAATAATATAATTAAAACGGGGCAGGGGGAGATGATAGAACTCAAGTGTTAAAAGAGTTCTTAACTCTTTAAGAGTTAAGCCTTACTTGGTAGGCTTTAAGTGACTAATGTAAGCGGATAGTTGTCATTCCAAAATTGTGAAGCTTTTGGATAAAGACTATTTTATTTTAGCGCCATGCGTTTGCCTCCAGAATTTTGCCTAGGGGACAGTGGTGGGCAGCAGGACTTCTGTTGCTGTTCAGTAATAATTTCTCAAGAACATTGACTGTTGAGATGAGTCATTTTTAGAATTTCCTTGTGCCCTTTCCTTTGGTAACACAGGAAGGGCACTTAAATCATGAGTCATCTCAGTCCCATCCTCCCATCAAAAAGAAACCCCAGCCAGCTGGCTTTTACTTTTCTCCCTCAGACTATTTTTGGGCCAGTTTGGAGGCTGTCCTGCCTTCTCCCAGAAGCCTTATTGAGTTAGTAATGAACCTTTCGTCCCTTCTTGGTATAGGGCTTAGCATCCTCAGTCTTTGTATTCCACAACTCTCTAGGTGTATGGGGGGAATGTATCTCATCTTTGCAAGGTGGCTAGAGAATCAACGTGGTCCTAAAATTTGATTTACTTGTGTGCAGTAAAGAAATTTTAGTCAATAAGTATTCCAGTAACTATGTTTGGTGTCAGGTGAGTTTGAGAGTTAGCAGGATGATCACACAGTAAGTTATACAATATCTGATCACTGAGATGTACACCTGAAATGAAAATAATATTGTGTGTCAGTTGTAATTTTTCTAAATATTTAAAAAATAGAACTCTTGCTTCTAAATCTCCACACAGAAAACCTTTCTCCTGCTTGCCTTCCCTGTGCAACGCTTGGCAATATTTACACTGACTGTTATCTTCCCTTCGAGTTTTCCTGAAATTGTCTCTTGCAGCCTCTCTCCCTGCCCTTGTCTTGCTTTCATGCCCATCGTATTTCTGTGCCATATTTTATAAAATGTGTCATGATATATGCCCATTGGTCTTCTTGCGGCAAGGAAAATTTTACCCAGGAACCTGTGACTTTGCATTTTAAGTTAATTATTCTATTAGAGCATGGATTGAAAAACTTTATGAACACTTTAGGCTCCTGGACCATATATGCCACAACTTTTCAACTCTGCACTTTAACACAAAAGCTTCCATAGGTAACACATAAACAAAGAGGCTTGGATTTATTCCAATAAAAATTAAAAAATAGTATGTCTTATGATCTAGCAATTCCACTTGGTTTATATCTGAAGAAACTGATATCAGTATCTCTGAGAGAAATCTGCACACTCATGTTTACTGCAGCATCATTCATTATAACCAAGGTAAGGAAATAACCTAAGATTTCATTAATGGATAAGTGGAGACTATGTCTATCTACCTGTCTGTCTATCATCTCTCATCTATCTCTTAATATTATTTAGGCATGAGAAAGAAGGGCATTCTGCCATTTGCAACAAAATGGATGAACTTGAGGGCTGGGATAAATCAGACATAGAAAGACAAATACTGTATGATATGCGGAATCTAAAAAAATGAGTTCATAGAAGCAGGGTAGAATGATGGTTAGCAGGGGCTGAGCGGTGGGGGAGTTGGGGAGAAGTAATTTAAGAGTGTAAACCCGTAGATAAATTCTGGAGATCTAAAGAACAGCATAGTGATTATAGTCAACAAGACTATATTATAAACTTCAAAACTAGTAGGAGACTAGATCTTAACTGTTCTCCACACTAAAAAGAAATGTAATTATGTAACACAATAAAGGGGTTAGCAAATGCTCCTATGGTAATCATATTACAATATATACATGTATCAAACCAACATGTTGTACACCTCAAGCTTATACAATGTTATATGCCAGTTATATCTCAATAAAAATAATAAAAGAAATTAAAAGTACTTTTAAAAATGCATGTGCAAGTTATACTTTGCTTATATGTTGTATTATGCCCACTCCTGCATTATTTCTATGCAATTTACTGCAAAAAGTGAACAAGTGAAGAAAAAAATTGACCTGGTATCAGCTTATTTTAATTAAATGAGCCTTTAACACTTAAGAAAGCAAATGGGAGGTGGTCTAGTTAATAACAACATAAATATTGCAAAGAGGGGCAATACTGTTTTGTTTTGTTTTTTAGCCCAAAGTTTCATGGAACAGACTGGGCATTCTATAGCTATTTATTAAATAAAGTCCATTACATACCACTAAATACATCATATCAGTCTTAGAAGTACATATTTAGATTTAGTACTAGAAATTATAAATAAATCAGTAAATTTTCAGTGGAAGTATTATGGAATATTATCCACCAAAAATATCAATCATGAGTTTAGCTTTCCTCAAGTGTACTTTTACTGTGAATTGACCCATGAAACAAATGAAAATATAAAAATCTGTGAATTGATCTTCTGAATAGCTGGATTAGCAACCTCATGTTCTTATTCAAATAATTATGATTTATAATTCCAAACATGGATATGGTTCCTAAGAAAAATGCACTCAGTTTAACAGATTTAAAACATCATTTGAAACTGTAATAACACATTCCATTGAGCAGTTCTGAAATAACTGCCAAGCTTTTCTAGTGAAACATGTTTGGCTCTGGTTCATGCCCAATAACACGTCCGAAAGATTAAATCTGCAATAAAACAAGCCAAAGGCTTCCAAAGGATAATAAGAGAGCTGCCTACTTGGCTTCTGATTGTCAGTTCCCTAAAATCCTCATTTAGATCTAAATCTCAACTCTGAATAATGTTGTTGTTGTTGTTTTAAACGACTCCAAGGGATTTGATAATCTTCATAGAGAGATTTGAATTTGAGCAACGCCCCTCTTTATCTTTAATCTGAATTCTATTCTGTGTTTGGCCATAGGGATAAGCCATTTTTCTACAACTCCTGGGAATAGTTCTGCATATGAAGGAGACGACAGATAAAGGCTTTCTATAATACGTACCCACTTATATTAGCTATCAATGTATGTTCATTCGAAAGACCTCTGTCATCGGCACCAATAGATTGTATAGACGAAACAGTTGTGTGTGGTTCCTGCTTTGGCTGAGTTTCGAGTTAATGAGAAATGCAGACAATATACACGAAATTAAGTCATGTGGCATAGTGAGATAATATTTTGAGATGCTTGTCAAATATTTTTATTATTTATTTGATTTTTCCTTCCTTTTTAATTATCATCAGCTTTCCTTGCCTTTGGAAGGAATGAGTGAAAAAGAAATGAAACAGAAATAGCCTTAATATTGCCTGTCTTTTCATTCTAAATGTCTGAAGCTTTAGATAAATTTAATGTTTTTGTAGACTAGGTTAAAGAAAGATGACTCATGGGACAACTGTAATGGAACAACAATAAAAAAAAAAGTCCGGAAACCAAATTAAAAAAAAGAAAGAAAGATGATTCAGGGTATGTGACAAAAGTCTTTAGCAGAAGTGTGTGGATGTAACACCTCTACCTTTATTACCACACAATACCTATCCTAAGTAGGAGGGAGAAGAAAAATGTGAAAGAGACGCAGTGTTTGTCCACTGCCTGTGAATTCTACCTGAGAGACGCCAAGAACTTTGGAGAAAATGAATGTACCTCTAAACGTGTCTGGGCAGATTGTCCCATGCACAGCTCTTACAGAGAGTTGCTGTTCTCAGGTGACACATAGAAGACAAAAAGAATTGCCATGCATTACAGTCATTGTCAATAGGGTGTTGGGCATTTCAGTTATTTCTGTGAGGCACCCGCACATTCCTTAGGAGTATGGAAGTCAGACCTTCTCCACAAAATGGTTTTACCTTCAGTGGAAGGATGAAGGCTAACACACACACAAAAATGTCCTACTCTCCTCTCTAAAGAAAACTGACATTGAAATTTTAATCAAATTGTCAAATATTCTAGAGTCACATATTGGAGTTTGACAGCTGACTTTGAGGTCAGTGATAGACTTTTTTCTATAAATATAAAAAGTTTTCTAATGTATGATGTATATGACATATAATAAATGCATAATTTTTATTAGTAATTAGCGGGCTTATTTTAGGGCTTAGACATCTTAAAGTTTTGAATTCAACAATTGGATATGTATTGGTGATATTCACTTAAATAAGAAAAAGAATGAGAAGAATAAAAGTAGATTTGGGGGGGAGATGTATCTTAGGCAACAGTGAGGCTTATGAGTAGATGTAAAATTCAGATTCGTAAGTCTGTGGTATAGAGTATCACTGAAGCTATGAATGAAATAACCCAGGGAAACTGTGTAACTGAAGATAACAGGAGCCACGGGGCAAGACCACAAAGAACGTCAGTTTTGAAGGAGTGAGCCTGTGAACCGCACATGCAGAAGGACTGTGAGTGAAGAGTGAGGGCCTTTTGGAGGAAATTCAGGATGGAGCTTTTATCTTGGATGCCAAAAATCAGAATTCATTATAAGTGGAAAAGTGGGGCTGACTCTGCCCAGTGATGCCAAGAGATTAAATAAAATAAATAAATGAATGTGCTAGATTTAGTTAGAAAGTCATTAGTGACTTGGATGAAATCAATTTCTGAGAAGTTACTCTATCATGGCTTAAAGTAAGCCATTGATTAGAGGTAAGAAATGGAAAAAGGGTCCTGATCAGGTAGCTCTGTTGGAGCGTCATCCTGTGCGCAAAAAATGTTGCAGGTTCAATTCCCAGTCAGGGAACATAACTAAGTTATGGTTTGATCCTTCCTCAGGGCACATATGGATCCACACACACAGGTGGATCTCTCTCTCCCTCTCTCTCTCTCTCCCCCTGTCTCTATTCCTCTCTCTCTAAAATAAATAAACATCTCTCTAAAATAAATAAACATACCCTTGGGTGAGAATTTAAAAAAAGAAAAAAATGAAATAGAAAAAAATATGTAGGTAATTTCCTCAAGAAGTTTAGAATTTCCAAAATTACTGTGCTATTTTTTGTTTTCCAAATGTCTTACAAAAAATATAAGAATAAAACGTGTGTGAATAATTGGGGCAGCAAGAGAAAGACCTTTGTTTTGGTAATTGAAGAGAAGTAAGAACTGACTATGTGCTGTAAGATGGAATTCAAAATTGCTTTGCAACATGCTCAGCATGGGATATTTTTATCGCTGTGATTTCTCTAATTATGCATTATGAAATTTTAATTGTTTCTCAGTACATAGCTCAGATTGTGCCATTTCACTGCTGAAAATACTCCAGTAGCTTCCTTTTCCCTTACTGTAAAGATCAAAGTTCTTAGCTGAGCTGACCAAGCTTTGAAGGATGTGATTTCCCTTGTTTTCCATGACCCTTTACTTGTCTCTTCTCAAGCCAGAGTGGCTCCCTTTCTCTTTTTTGAGTAATTGAAGCATACTTCCATGGTAAGGCTTTGAACTTTCTGTCTCTCTTGCCTCAAATGCTCTTCCCAAATATACCAGCCCACCTCATTTAACACGCTTTAAGATTTTGCTCAAATTTTACCCTATCTATCCTCCTTAAAATAGCATTGACCCCAATTCCTGAACTTCTAAATCCCCACTATGATAGCACCTATCACCTAACATTTACATTTGTTTATGTGATTACTGCCTGATTGACCCTATTGGAACTGAGGCTACCTGTAAGCTAGAACCTGACCTCTTTTGGTGACTATGGAAATCCCAGGGCCCAAAACTGCGCTTTCCAGCACGATAGCCATTAGTCACATGTAGCTATTAAAATTAAAATATTGGATATAATTACAACTAAAATTTAATTTCCTTGGTTACATTAGTCTCATTTCAAGTGTTTAATAGCCCTGTGTGGGTAATACCTAACACTTAGTGAGGTTGTCCATCCATGAAGAATGTTCTAGTGGAAAGAACATTCTTATATATATATCGCCTCGTATGGAGTCAATGATTAGGAAAGATTTTCTGATTAGAAAATCACACTTCTTTTTTTTTTTCTCTTTTTTGTGACCAATTGCTTTTATTGGATTGACAAAATATTTCATTTGTATTCTATTACAGATGGGACGACGGAAAATCACACCTCTTTTTTGGTCTGTTATGTCTAGGGTGATTACTACCTGAGGAAATTGGTATCAACTATTGCCGAGAGCGAAATGTCTCCCAGCGTCTTGGTGGAGGTTTAAGGGCTAAAGAAGTGTGGCATCCTCAAACTACACCTAGGTTCTTTGTGCCACAATTGAAGGCAGTGTTTTCATTGTAAAAATTTACAAAATGTTTTTTCTAAATATTCCTAGAAATGAGTGATTTGGGCTGTTGAACACAAACATGTTTCTTTTCCTCCTTTCTTACTACTGGCACATACATGAAAAAGCACAGGGACGCTCTCTTGTTTTAAGGAAGCATAGAAATTATGGGAATGGCGAGCGGTAAAACTTACAAAACAGACTAGCAATGAATTATACAGAATTTTCTAGCTGACGAAAGAACACTTTAGCTTGGGTTGGTGCCTTTGCAGTATGATTCTGAGTCTCACTTCTTAAGAGTTAAAGTAAAACAGTGTTTCTTGTTTGGAAGCTGTGTACATTCATTCTTAGGCACATCAAAGCAGGCTTGTGCAGATTAAGACCTGTTTGCCAGTGTTTCTATTATCCACAGTTCCACATATATTCATTTATTCAAAACCAGTCTTATCTGTAAGATCATAATCTCTTCCAGATAAGGTACAGACAGTTTTGCTGTCTTTGCAATAAGTAGTATCGGCACCATATTTTTATACAGCAAGCCTCTATTGTACTCATTTGAATTCACAAATATGTACCAGGGTATTATTATATTTTTATTTCTCTTGTTATTAGTCGGTTTATAATAATTATTATAAATATAAGGAGAAAAGTACAATAAAATGGCAGAAAAATAGTTAATGATGTGATAACCTTGTTCTTCCTTTATTGTTAATATTTTCCTTAATAAGAATAAGCCAGGGTTATACCTTATAGTGGAAGGAATTGTTCAATTTACCTAATTACTCTTCTGTGTTCTAAGAGAATGAAGTCAAGGTAACAGAGATCAAATATTAAAATTAATAGTAATTAGAGTACCAACATATACTAAGTGCTCAATACATGTTCCATTTATTTATTTGTTTACTTACTGATTACCTAAAATAAGTACATCTATTTCCATTATATTATAGGCATATAATTTACTTTTAAGAATGTTATGGTTAGCATGCTTGATTCTTTTAACAGTAGGAATCAGTGCAGTTTATTTTAGATATAGCCAATTAAATTCTAAGATTTGAAACAACATGCGAAAATAATCTTTAGTTTTAAAGTGAGAAAGTCTGGTTTCCTTCATAAAAATGTGCCTGGAAGACTGTAAAAATGTCTTGGTGAGACTGTCTTTCAAAGCATATATACTCTTTTGTCTGGTGAAATCTATCTGGGGATTTTAAAATTAATATCCCTGCTAATGTTAATTTGACTTGGTATAGCTTTACTTCTTACTTAAAATTTTTGCATGGGCTTATGAACAAACAAAAATCCTGCCTTCTTCTCCTGATTGCCCAGTATGCACTATATTGGGTCTTTGTCTGTATAATACAAATTAATGGGTGAGTTACAAGGAATGACATATGCATGGGTGGTAATGTGGTATAAAAAGCTAAGGTAATTTAAGTTTTGACTTTCATATACATGAAAGTGTATGTATTATTGACTAATACTCTTGTATGGTTTCTCCCTGGGAACATTTGTTATGTCCAATGTAAACTGATCAGATAAGGTTGAAGTCACTGTACAGAGAGGCACTCCAGCAACGTAGGTACATGTCCGTCAGTACTTTTCTTGCCCATTAATGGAACATTTTGTCCTTGCGATGTTATTAAAATAAATGAAAATATAGCAGATAATATATTATTAGTACTTTGAATTTTGGCTACTACAGCACTAAATTTAAAGATAAATCCTGTATTATTGAATATAACATTTCATTTTTGTTCAGATTTAATGGAAAATAAAAGCATGAAATGGAAGACAATGTTTAAAAATTAAAATTTATTGATTATCAAATGTTGACAGTGCTTTAAATCAGCTCTATTTCTCAGTGCCATTAATAACTATAGAATGTTAGATAAAAGTAAAACATATACTGTTTTCATTAAACGCAAAAAATAAACTAACAAAGTATAATACAAATATAGTTTAACAAAAATAATTTATGAACTAGAAACAGAAACTGATCAAGAATATCTACTTAACACCTAGAGCAAACATCATAGTTAATTTTGAAATATTGAAAAATATGCCTTTCAGTTTTGTGCAGTGGCAATATTGTAACCAATGAGGTTTATCTGAGGCGTGATTATTGCTAATTGAAAAACATGCCCTTCAGCCTGAGAACAAGAAACATTTGTTGTGACCTTTTCTATTTAACATTGTGCTGGAGATTTTAATTGGTGAAATAAGAAAAATCAATCATTATTTTATTTTCTCTCATCTTTAAATCTCTATCTATATTTTGTTTTGTGATTCTGGGTTTGCAAGTTAGAAAATATCATCTTTTATGTCACATATTCTAGGAGAGGAAATCAGAAGATCTCTATTGGATATTGTTTAAAGATATCATACTTTAAGTTTTCCAAATTAGTATTAAAACCAAGTATTACTAATACCTAACATAACTGAAAAAGTTCTCTAAATCTCTGTTGTAAATTAAAGGCTTAATTAAAACTTCTGCATAATTTTTTTATCCCCTCTGGTTACCTTTCCTCTGGTCACTTTCCCTCTGATTACTGTCAGATTATTCTTAATTTCATTGTCCCTGGTTATGTTTTGCCTGCTTGTTTGTCTTGTTGATTAGGTTCCACTTAAAGGTGAGATCATATGATACTTGTTCCTCACTGCCTGGCTTATTTTACTTTGCGTACATTTTTATAACCCATCCAGATTTTAAGGAAGCCATCTAATCCAGGAATAATATTGAGGATTTATTCTATGGTCTGTCTTTACCTGAATTTCACTTTCCATAATTTCAGTTATTCATAGTCAACAGCTGTCCAAAAATATCAACAGGAAAATTCTAGATTAAACAATGCTTTAACTGCATGCTGTTCTGAGTGACATGATGAAATCTTGCACTGTCCCACTCCGTCCTGCCCTGAACATGAATAACCCTTTTGTCCAGTCTATCTGTACTCTACACACAATCTGCCTATGAGTCACTTAGTTGCAGTCTCATTGATCAGATCAATTATTGGGGTATCATAAGGCTTGTGTTCAGGTAACCTGTATTTTAGTCAGTAATTCCACATTCACATAAATTTTATTGCAAGGTATTAGTGTAACTGTAGTTATTATTAGTTATTAATAATAATCTTTTACTGTGTCTAATTTATAAATTGAACTTCATCATTGGTATATATGTGTAAGAAAAACATAGTATATCTAGGGTTCAGTACTCTCCGAGGTTTCAGACATCCCTTAGGGGTCTTGGCATGTATCCTTCACAGATAATGGAGGACTAATAACGTGTGCGCTACTTAAAGCCACAGAGCTGTGAGAGGCTTCACAAAATAATTAAAGACTGAGGGTTGGAAGAAGAGAACCTTGGGGTTCTCTAGCATTATATTACATATAGGTGTCAAGGGTAGTAGAGAAATAGATATGAAGGGTGATGGCTCAAGAAAGCAATATTTTTGAAGAGAGAAGTAGCATGTTGGTATTTTCATGTGATGGTGTAGTAGAGAGGGAAAGATCGGTGAGTGAGAGTCAGAGTGGCATGTTATTTGAGAGATATTCTGAAGGATGAGGTCTACTATACAAGTGGAAGAAGAACGTGGACAGTTCATTTAATACATACAAAGCATTTTTAAATGGCTAGTACTAAAATACCAGCTACTATTCCTATATTATATTTATTTACTTTCAAGACTAAGATTGAATGGGACAAGATCCCAATTTGAGAGAGAAAGAGAAAGAATACAACAGACTATAAGGTGCTATCCAACATCAGTAGGACTCCATAGTACAGTCCCCTGATCCCCATATATGTCATGATGTACATACGGCAAGAATATTCTAAAAAATAACTTATGTAATATAAGAGCAGTCATGCACACAAGATCTATGAACACCAAAGACACTTACAATAAAAGTAATTTCAAATTGCTAGCCTCACACTTGCTTCTTTACATATGCCAGGCTTGGTAGTATAAGAATAGAGCAGAGAGAGGTCAAAGTGTAGTACTTTTCCTTACACTTATATAAAATCCCAATTTCTAGTAAAACAACTAGAAAATTATAAAATATCCCCAAAGTCCATAAGTATTTAATTGTGTCTAAGAATAAATCTGGTATTTTCGCCTAATATACTGAAACTGGGGCATGTTCTGAACTTCAAGTTTTTCTAATATCTTTATATTAACTTCACATTCTTAAAATTCTAAGAGAATTTTCTGAAAATTTTTGCCCACCTGGAAAAAGAAAAAAACAGAGCATTTCCTAGATGTAGTCATAACAACACCAGTTTTAATTTAAGTTGTAAGGAATAATTTTTTCCTAAACCATAAAATAAAAACTATCTGAATATATAAACTGGAGAGATACAAAGGAAATAAAAGAAATTACTCCTAATTTTAATGATTTCACTATGCAGTTGAGAAGATAAAATATATTAAATTATAAAAACTCACAAGTCCCTTTATACTTAGTTTCTAACACACCATCTCAGACTTTTAAGTACTATGGGGATTAAGACACGAGAGAGAGAGAGCAATCACAGAAGCAGTAGCTGGGGGTGTCGGACAAGACCTGGGCCTCTTCTGTATAACCACAGTAGAATTACACAAGATGAAACATTATATCAGTTTATGTTTATCCCTGTCTAGATAAGATTAAACCATAAGCAAAGCCAAATATAAAATTACTTTTCTCGATTCTTACTGAACTGCATTGGAAAGTTACTATATCAGCCAATATTTGAAGATAAGACACATTTGAGAAGTTTATAAATACAAAAATCAATAAAAACATGAGACAAAAATGGAAAGGCATAAAGATATCTATCTCTTATGAACAAAGCATAAACTAATAATAAATGTAATTACTATGCAACTGTTCATACATTTATTTAAATTAAGGGCCACACATTTATACTTCCTCATTCATATTTTCAGAAGATACTTCATAGCACATATTCAGAAATAAAGTTTTGTCCAGAAAAAGTCCAGCCATTGTTAATATAATGAGAACAGTTTTCATGACATTGATGTAACCTGGTGGCCAAGGATAGTGGACAGGAATGTGCATGTGTGAACCATGATAATGTCACTGTACTAGTCAGTGGGGGCAGTAGACGCCATTGAGTGAGCATGTGACTGTGGTGGCCATGGCTTTCAAAAGGACTGAGCAAGTAGAGCAAGAATCTGCAACAAATGTTGCATTAAGCTTTAACATTCCTCTGTAGAAAATACTTGGATAATTCAGAAGGCCACAGCTATGGGCAACTGGTCATTGGCAGCTTCATCACCACAACACATCTGCTCATGCTTCACATTTTGTGCAGAGTTTTTGGTTAAACATCAAATCGTGCATGTGACTTAGCCCTGCTATATCCCAGATTTGGCACCCTGTGACTTCTGGCTTTTTCCAAAACTCAAATCATCTTTGAAAAGGAAGAGACGTTAGATCATCAGTGAGACTCAGGAAAATATGATGGGGCAGCTGGTGGTGATTTGGAAGAACAGTGATTTGAAGTTCCAAGGTGCTTACTTTGAAGGGGACTGAGGCCTCATTGTCTACCTAAAATGTTTCTTGCATCTGCCTCAATAGATATTTCTATTTCTCATAGTATGTGACTGAATACTTTCTGGACATACCTTGATATGTCAGTAATATTATTTGAGTTTTGTTTTTTTAAAGATTTTTTTTTAGAGAGGGGAAGGGAAGGAAAAAGAGAGGGAAGGAAACATCAATGTGTGGTTGCCTCTCACACGTCTCCTACTGGGGACCTGGCTCACAACACAGGCATGTGTCCTAAATGGGAATCCAACCAGTGACCTTTTGGTTCACAGGCCAGCACTTAATCCACTGAGCCACACTAGCCAGGGCCATAAATTAAGGTTATTTAACTGTCCAACATGTTACCACTGTACCAAGAATTAGGAAATCTAAGTGTTGTGGTAGACAATGGCTAAATCACATGCCATTTGTGGTAGACAATGGTAGACTTTCTGAATTTTTTTCTTATGAAAACTATTAATGACATACACTTGAAGTAACAGGTCTCCTGTGCTGTTGTGAAAACCCTAGAGATCTGTAAATTTTCTAAACTTTGTAGCACAGATATAATATTCAAGAGCTATTAGTAGTTGTCCCTCTTTGTTGTCACTGCATATGTTTTCTTCTTAATTATAACAACTAACCTATATTTGGCATTTAATGCATGTCAGGCTACTGAGAGTTTCACCGTGTTATTTCTAACGGGGGAAAAGGGTGAAGGCTTTTCAGGAACGACTATAAAGGACACGTGGACAAAACCAAAGGGGAGAGTGGAATCAGGGGAGGGAGGCAGGGATGGCTGGTGGGGGAGGAGTGGTGGGAGAAAAGGCAGATGACTGTACTTGAACAACAATAAAAAAATCCTAAAAAAAGAGAAATATGATTAATCTTCAATTGGTATCCTTATTTTTTCTACTATTATTTGTACTTTACATATAATGAAACTGCTACATGATTCCCTTAGGTAATTCGCTGAGATTGCACAGGTAGTGAGTGCCAGAGGCAGAATTCGATCCCAGTCTCTTTGGCTCTAAAACGTGAACACAATTATTACGCCACAGTGCCTCCCACAATTATGCACTTATCACATCTGATTTTGTTGAATTAAACATTAACTCATTTTTTGCAATGGAATTAGGCTAAAGCTCTTCAAAATATTTGTTGAGTAATTTAAATTATTTTATATAAAGTTTTTCAACTTAAAAAGGGATGAACTCTTGTTTCAGTACTGACAATCTATTAAGATGAATAAATGACAGAGCTAACTAATCTCTGGCTCAACTAATTCTGGAGATAACTCACGTTTATGATCTGTGTGTAATGCAAATATACTCAAGGCTGGTACTCATAGATTGGGTATTTTGTGTTGTTTGCTTCTCATTTCACTGAAATACAACCATAATATATACAACCTGCTTTGTTTTCCTAATATAGATATTGTGAAACGGCTATCAATTTAGTTCTTAGTTTACTTTTCTCAGATTCCTTTATTTGGAAAAATAAATATATAAATATTAATTATTATGCATATTGTTTTATTTACTTCTTGTTTATACACATATATACAATTATACATTGGACATGTCAAATGTATATTCTCCTTTCAGACACTTTTTTCTTCTGTCACTATAACTCATTTGATCTTTCCTGTTCTTAAATTTCATTACAATCCATAACCCACAGTAGCATTAGATGTACATTCCTTCTATTTTTAATCATGCTTGTATTTGTGTATTTTGTAGGCATATCTCTTTATAATGTCTTTAAACATACATAGACACAAGCATATTCATACAAATACAATTAGAGAATGTTTTTGATCATTAACTGCCTTTTAGGTATAGAATGTTACATATGATATTAAATTATTTTATCCTATTTTTCCAAAATAATAAAGCATTCTAGAAATCCCTTGAAGTCAATGGATATATTTTATACTAATACTTTTTAATGGCTGCATAATATCTCATTTAGTAGATGTATAATATTTTTTCAATTATTTCTCTATTTATTAAATTACTGGGGCCCCACAGAAAATATTGCAATAAACATATCATACTTACATTTTAGTTGTTTGTATTATAGTTGTTTTTAAAATAAAGTACAGTTGACATCTGATATTAGTTAAAGCTGAGTAACATAATAGTTTGACCTTTATGTACCTTACAAAGTGATATTTAGCAACCATCTGTCAATGTACAAAGTTATTATAATATTATTGACTATATTCCTAATGCTATACATTAAATCCTTGTGAGTCATTTATTTTATAACTGGAAGTTTGTGCTTCTTTATCTCCTCCACCCTTTTTACCCATGCCCCGAACCCTTGCCCTTCTGACAACTGTCAGTTTGTTCTCTGTATTTACAAGTCTGTTCTTATTTTGTTTGTTTTGTTTTTTACATTCCACATAAAATTGAAATCAGACAGTATTTGTCTTTCTCTGTGACTTATTTCACTTTGCATAACATCCTATGGGTCCATGCATGTATCACATCTTCTTATCTATTCATCTTTTGATAATTACCTAGGTTGTTTTTACATCGTAGCTTTTCTAAATGTTGCTGTAGTGAATTAATATTTTAGTTTTCTTCAACCACCCAAAAGTGGAATTATGGGGTTATATGGTAGTTCTGTTTTTAATTTGGGGGGAAACTTCCACACTGTTTTCCACAGTGGCTGCACCAGTGTATATTCCCATCACAATGCATGAAGGTCACATTTCCCCTTGTCCTCACCTACACTTGGCATTTGTTATCTTTCTGATAAAAATAATTCTATTCTAAGAGGTGTGAAGTTTTATTTTTATTTTTTCATTGTACAGTAAGGGATTATTTTTCTTTCTATTCATTTTATTGGGTGACATGGGTTAATATGATTATATGTTTTAAGTATACATTTTATGATACATGATCTTGACATTGCATATTGTGCCCAACTTTCAGAGTCAAATCATCTTGTACCATCATATATTTGGCAGCCTTTACTCTTTACTACCTCACACCCTCCCCTTCTCCCTGGTAACTACCACACTGTTGTCTGTGTCTATGAAGATTTTTTTTGTGTGTGTGTTCATTTGTTGCTTTCAGTCTTAAATCACACATCAATAAAACCATATGTATTTTTTATCTTTTTCTGTCCTATTTCACTAAGTGTGATGTCTTAAAGTATATTTTATTGATTATGCTATTACAGTTGTCCATTTTGTCTCCCTTTTATTCCCCCTCTGCCCTGTACCCTCCTTCCCTCCAGCATCTCCTCCCCCTTACTTCATGTCATGGGTCATATATATAAGTTCTTTGACTTCTCTATTTCCTATACTATTCTTAACCTCCTCCTGTCTATTTTGTACCTACCAATTATGCTTCTTATTCCCTGGGCCTTTTCCTCTATTCTCCCCACTCCCCCTCTCTTCTGATAACCCTCCATGTGATCTCCATTTCTGTAATTCTGTTCCTGTTCTAGTTGTTTGCTTAGTTTGTTTATTTATTTTAGGTACAGTTGTTGATAGTTGTAAGTTTGTTGTCATTTTACTGCTCATAGTCTTGATCTTCTTTTTCTTGGATAAGTCCCTTTAACATTTCATATAACAATGACTTAGTGACGATGAACTCCTTTAACTTGACTTTATCTGGGAAACACTTCATCTGCTCTTCCATTCTAAATGATAGCTTTGTTAGATAGAGTAATCTTGGATGTAGGTCCTTGCCTTTTATGACTTGGAATACTTCTTTCTAGCCCCTTCTTGAATGCAAGGTTTCTTTTGAGAAATAAACTGATAATCTTATGGGAACTCCCTTGTAGGTAACTACAACCTTTTCTCTTGCTGCTTTTAAGATTCTCTTCTTATCTTTAATCTCGGATAATGTAATGATGATGTGTCTTGGTGTGTGCTTCCTTGGGTTCAGGGTCCAACTTCTTCGGGACTCTCAGAGCTTCTTGGACTTGTATTTATATTTCCTTCGCCTGACTGAGGGAGTTTTCTTCTACTTTTTTTTTCAAATAAGTTTTCAATTTTGTGCCTTTTCTCTTCTCCTTTTGGCACTCTTATGATTTGGACATTGGAATGTTTAAAGTTGCCCCCAGAGGTTCCTAAGCCTCTCTGCATTTTTTTGAATTCTTGTTTCTTCATTCTGTTCTAGTTGGATGTTTATTTCTTCTTTTTGTTCCAATTTTTTTTACTTGAATACTGGTTTCCTTCCCTTCACTATTGGTTTCTTGTATATTTTTTATCTCACTGTGCATGACCTTTATTTCTCCCTTCATTTTGCAACCAAACTCAATCAATTCTGTGAGCATCTTGATTACCAGTGTTTTGAACTCTGCATCAGACAGGTTGGCTATCTCCTTATCACTTAGCAATTTTTCTGGAGTTTTGATCTGTTCTTTCATTTGGGCCATATTTCTTTGTCTCAGCATACCTGTTAAGTTGTAAAGGGGGAATCTTAGGTATCCATCAGGATGGGGCAACCCACTTCGTTGTGTTATGGTGCTGTATGTTGGGAAGGGGTCAGAGAGGGAACAGTGGCATTTGCTCAGCTCTTTCCTGGCTTTCACTCACTTGCCTTACTACCCGCAAGTGAATTGCACCCCTGTAGTGCTAATTCCCAAGTAGGTGGGCTTGTGCACATTCTGTGACCCTCTGGGTCTTTCCAACATTCTCTCCTGTGAGTTCCTCCTGCCACCAAAACACCCATAGGTTGTTACAGCCAGATTTTTAAAATCTTTCTTTTACTGGCACTGGAACCCTGGGTTGTAAGGTCTGTCTTGTTCCCTAGTTGTTGTTCCTCCTCATCTAGCTACATGTGAATGTGGGACTGCCCAGTCCACCAGCTGCTCACCTTGCCACATGTCCTCTCTGCCCCAACTACGTGCCTTTGCCTCTCTTACCAGTCTTGTTTCTTCTTTAACTCCTTGATTATTGGACTTCCGTACAGTTTAATTTTCTGGCAGTTCTGGTTTTAATCATGATATTCTCAAGATCCATCCCTGTTTTTACAAATGACAGTATTTCATTTTTTCTTATGGCTGAGTGGTATCTCCTTGTACATATGTACCACATCTTCTTTATCCAATAATCTATGGAGGGACACTTCAGTTGTTTCCATGTCTTGGCCACCATGGATATGGCTGGAATGAACATAGGGGTGCATATGTCTTTGCAAATGCACGTTCTCAAATTTTCTCGGTAGATACCCATAAGAGGGGTGGCTCTGTCATATGGTAACACCATTCTTAAGTTTTAGAGGAACCCCCACATTGTTTTCCACAGTGACTATACCAGTTTACATTCCTACCACAACCTCTTCAACATGTGTTATTTATTTCTTGTCTTGCTGATAATAACCATTCTACCAGATGTGGTAGAATATTCATATTTCATTGTGGTTTTGATTTGCATTTCCCTGATGGCTAGAGAAGTTGAGAATTTTTTCATATATTGTTGGTTACTTGTATGTCTTCTTGGGAGAAGTTTGGGTTATATACCCATTTTTATTTGGGTTATTTGTTTAGTGTTGTATAAGCTTGTTTGAGCTGTATGAGTTCTTTATATATTTTGGGTATCAATCCCTTGTCATAGCTCTTGTTTGCAGATATCTTTTCCCATTTGGTTGTTGCTTTTTTGTTTTGTCAGTGGTTTCTTTTGCTGTGCAGAAGCTTTTTAGTTTGATATAGTCCCGTTCATTTATTTTACCTTTATTTTTCTTACATTTTGGGTTAAATTCATGAAGTCTTCTTCAATACCAAAATTTGTAAGTTTAGTACTTATGTTTTCTTCTATGTAATTTATGACTTCAGGTATTATGTTTTGGTCTCTGATCCATTTTGAGTTACATGTTGCACATAAGAAGAAATAGTAGTCTAATCACTTGTATTTTTTTTAATTCTTGGTTACAGATTCCCAGACATAAGATTGCTGGGAAAAAGAATAGTCATGCATATCTTATCTTTAAATGATGTTGACAGATTACTTCCCAGAAATACACAACCATTTACCTATCCACCAACAACACGTGGAAGTTCATCTGACTCTCCAACAGCAACAGGGCGCTTTTACACTTTAAAATTTTTTCACATCAGGAATTTCTCTAAGATTTGGCAAGATTTGTGTCTTTTCATCACCCTTACCTTCTGAAATTGGATGAGCACTTTCAACCTGTAGACTCGGGTCTTTCTTTAGCTCCAGGCATCTTTTCCTTTTATCCGTTGATAATTGTCTCTTGTTAATCTATTTGGCTGTCTCCTGGTGGAAATGCTGTCATATATTTACAAAGCTTTGGAGTTTATTACTCACCTTTGAACCTCATAATTTGTATAAATTTTATATTTTTGTGACTTTAAATATCTTTACCACTTAGTCTTCCAGACTTCTAACTTAAGTCTTGCTATTTACTATATTCTTTATGAAAAGTGAACAGACTATTTTTTCAATTACAGAGAACCATTTTAACACAATGGATTTAAATATCATCCTTCTCCTTCTCCTTCTTCTTCCTTTGGTTGTTCAAGTTGTACTGATAGAGAAAAGCCCCTTTTCCGCTAGCCTAAGAACGCCCCGTAGGAGAGTCTAACTTCTGCATTCCATTTCTGCAACCTGCTTCTGCCGTGCAGCCAAAGAGAGCCACAGCACCTCAGCTATCCCCAAATAAGGAAATAGACTAACTTCCGCATTCCGCTTCTGTAACTCGCTTTACCACGTAGACAGGAAGGTCCTACAGGCTATATAAACCCCAAGAACCCTTTGTTCAGGGCTCAGAATTTGGAGATCACTCTCCTCTGGGCCCGTGCACATAATAAAGATCGTGCTCCTGAACCCTCCGTGTCTGGTCCCTTCATTTTTCTGTAACAGTACCATGGGAAAGATGATAGTACCCTATATTCTTAGAGATTCGTTGTAATTATTTCTTACACTTCTCTAACTCTGGCTATAGGATGCTATGATGTTGCTGTCATTTACTTTATGGAAGTGTTAAAATATATTGAAAGTTATAAAGGCTAATACAATGACTGACTGTGTGCCAACATCATACATTTTTTAATATTTCTCACATTTCTTTCAGAACTTGATTTTTCTTTTTAAAAATAAACATATTGCAATTTTATCTACCATATGTACTTATTTCCCATCTCAGACTCATTTTTTGTTCTAAAACTCAGGTAAAAACACTCCTGAAATTTTTGTTTGTCATTTGCATAAATTGTGGCTTGATTTTTTATTAAATAACTACTAAGTTTTAAACAGTATGTGGTCTTTTTGGCCTTTTTAAAATCATGTAAGTATGTGTATTTTCATTTGTGAGTGTGTATATCATCACACTGTACATTCTGTCGTATTGATTTTGGAAGTTGGTATTTATATGTTACTTCATATAATTTTTTCAGTAATTTCAACCTTCTTGTCAATCATCACCCTAGTATCTTACAAATTAAGACTGTCCCAGTGGTTTGTAACATATACATACCTTCCATGAACATTTTCTAAATAATGATTTCTCCAGGTGATTATGACTAACTGAGCAATTGCTGAATTGTTGAATATGCACATTTTCAAGACTACTAGATATTGCCATCCACATTGCTCTCAGAGTAGTTAAAACAAATGACATTCTGACCAACAGGGTGTGAGAATGCCTACTGTTCCATCTCACTGCCAGAAATCCTTGTTTCCGGACTAATTTCACAAGTCTGGTATTTGTAAAATGTTACTGTGTATCAATTCCCATTTGAATTTCCTCAATTTCTAGTTAGCTTGAGCACATTTCTTATGATTTATGAACATTTGGTTAGTTTTATTCTCTGTAAATTCCTCATGCAATTTCAATTTTGGAAAGTGTCTTTCTCTGTCTATATCTATATATCTATATACCTATATACCTGTCTATAGGTATATAGACATCTACCTATATAGATGTATGTGTGTGTATATATATATATATATATATATATACATATCGATACATATATGTATTTATAGATATATATAGATATATAGATATATATAACCATGCCTTTATTAGCTTTTGACTGAGATATTTAAAAATTTTTTTACTGTACATTTTTATCTTACATAGTAGATGAGGTCCTTATAAACAATATGTTATACAATCTGACAATCAATATTTTAACATGTTGCTTGTGAATAATTTTATATCACTCCCTAATTATTCTTACAGCTTCATGTCCTCTATATGAGTCAGGACCAATCCTATTTCAGATAACTTTCTTATGGTTATGGCTTTCACTCCCATTTGTGCTACCGGACCCTGAGAGTTACTGGTTTTACTAGCTTCACTTATTTACTTAAAATGGAGATTTGGTACCATATATGTTTCTATTTAACCTTTCCTCAACCAGGGATACATGTGAGCTAAACTCTTTCTAAGATATGTGGTTATAATACATGCCTTAGGAATGCTTCAAAATGGTCACCAGACTCTTTTCTTTAAGCAAAGGGAAACATACAATATTCAAGCTGTCATATGTCTTATGTCTCCATGTCTTAGCTACTCATTGCACTTCATAACTATCTGACTTAGGAGCACTGAAAAGATTAAGCTGCCACCAACGTGCAACTCCCTATTTTTGGCAACTGCCCTGCCTGCTTTCAGAAGCTGTAACCTCCCCATGGCTAAGGCTGAGTAAAGGATCTTGGGACTATAAGCCACTAGGGAGTCAAAGCTTATCTTCCTGGTAGGGGCACTGCCTCTGCCCCCTTTCACTTCACCCTGCTTGACCCAGGGTGGGTGACTGGTTAGCCAATGACGGGTAAGATTCCCCAGGCGAGGGATGACCTAAGACAGGCAGGGTGACAAAGAGGCCCTCAGGGAAGGACTTGAGGGGCTATAGAAAAAGAAGGTTATTGATCCTTGCCCCTTGGCTTTGGCATAGCTTGAGTCCTTATTCTATCTGCAAGAAGTCTCCTAATCTCTCGGCTGCCTTGCTTCCCCCCGCATGGCTTAAGCCTGAAACAATGTCAGAGGACAGTGTAGCCCTGAGCAGGAATGGGTGGTTCCCTGGGGTGATCAAGCCTAAGAAAGAATGCATAAAATCCTGTGAAACCTGCTTTGCTAATACCCTCAATTTAAATGATAAGGGTCCAAGCGTAGAATGACTTTGTTTCCCTGAAGTTTTATGACCCTTTAGCTAACTGACCCTGATTCAGAATAAGCCCTCATAGTTCTTTGAATGTTATCTATTGTTTGATCCTCACTGCCTGAGAATGATTGATGAGCTTTACCTGTATTTCTGTGCAAACTGAACCCCATAAAAGCTCATTGTGGAACAGGCTCCTGCCCTTCTCCTTTGAGAGATCATTCACCTTTCCTGACTGAGAAGATCATGTCTTGATAGACTTATTCTCATCTGTGGTGGACAGGGCGACTCTGTAAGCAGAGCCCCCCCATTCTATACGACTTCATTTTAAGGTGATATATTAGAGATGTGAAAATTGTCTTACAAATTATATTAATAGTGGCATGATAAATTGAATTGATATTTCCTCAACTATTATAAAACACATATAAAAGGTACTATGGTGTGCAAGACAATTGAAACTTGTAGTTATTTAATAAACTTCCATGATTTAATCTGAGTAAAAATTAAATGATCAGGACCCAAACACACACCTAAAGAGTCAGAATTGGAATTTGATGTAAGGAAAGAAATTCAACTACATAGTTAAATTTAAGTATTACATTTTATAACATGGTTGGGAAAATTCAGCTCAACTGAACTCTACACAAGCACAGGTCTCAGTACAAAATAATGTTTGAAACCTTTGAGCTTAAATTCTGCCTATGTGACTCATTGCATTGATAACTTAAGAAAATAGCATTCTCAAGCCTGATGTACTGTATGGAAAATAAGAATAATGGTGCTGCCTTACAGAGGGCATTGTATATCATATACAGCAAAATATGGGGCACAGTGTCTGGCTAAGGATTCGATAAATCATAGGTAACTAAGCCCTGAATCTTCAATAAACATTTCAATTTGCAAATTACTTTCTAAATGTAACTTTTGCTTTTATAAATTTTGATTTACAATAAGTTATGAAACTGTGAGTTAGCGCTATATAATTTTAGCAGACTGTGGTACTCATTCTCACCTGTTGTACTGTCTGTGGCCCCACCCCCCAAAAAGATGCAATCAAATATGCTTGGGATTCCAACACATACATAATCACCCTCATGATAATAAACAGAGTTAATTATTACTGACAAGTGTTGGCAATGATCATAAATGAAGCTATTTTAAAGAGAGTCAAATAGTTAAAACGCATCAAATGGAGGCAGGAGACAGCATAGGAAGAACTCTGAGACTGCAATACTGTTGCTGGTCAGTGTCTAGCACCCTGATTTCCAGGAAACGCCTTTTGCCCTTAGGTAGGTTAAATAGTAAACCGAGGCAGGGAGGAGGAAGGAGACAGGCCTCACATGCTAATGCAGCAGTCATGAGCCTGGTCCGATGATACTGCCAGGTGTTCCAATATCACAAGATACACTACATTAGCAAGAAAGAAGAGACGTCTTGGAAATTCTATGTAGCATTTCCACTATCTGGGAAAGAAAGCCGTGAAACTGTGCTTTCATCCCAAGGCCTGGAATGCGGAAGAGGATCCACGGTGCCCAAAGAAGAAGCCCATAAAACAGCTTTGGTTAATTGTCTACCTCTGGTCACTGTTTTTTGAGGGAGTTCCTGATGTTTACAGAAAGAGCCCTTAAATAACTTTGGAAAGTGTCTCAATTTTAATTAACTGCCTCCTGTCACATTTGTTTTATAACAAGATGAACAAATGGAGTCTGAGCAAGATAAGGATTCGGGCTAACAGACCCCCACACTTTAAACTTAAGTTTGGGTAGTCACATTCCCCTAGGATAGCTGGCACCACATTTACCTGTTAATCAATATGTAACTTTTTTTCTTCTGTCCCACCAACTATATAAGTCTTTAGAACAAAGTTCTCTCTCTCGCTCTCTCTCTCTCTCGGGGGAGTGGGGCTCTCTTGGCACTTTTGGCTCTCAGCCCACAGGGCCTCTGGCCATCTGGCCTCAGGCTGCCTGGGGCCTTGCCACCATGATCTTCAGCTGCTCTTGCTTTCGTCACCCTGCTTTGCCCTGAAACTTCACTTTTCACCCCCTACTCTATCTACCCAGTCCTGTTCTCTTCCATGGGAACGGGCCACTAATAAACTGATTACATGTTAATAGATCTGCTGATCTGTAATTCTTTATGTGTGTCAGCAAGAAGAACCAGGTCTCTCCCTCAACAAAGTCAGTTTTCATATCGTGCTCAGCATATTGTACATGAAAAAAAATTCTTAGGGAAGTCCCTGTTGTAATAAAAAAGATAAAAGAGAAATGAAATTGTTGACAATAAACACATAATGTAAAACTCTCACAAATATTGGCTTTACTTCCATGTACTCCATGCACTAATTAGATTTTATGACTGTTAGAGAGTTTTTGCTGTTAAATTAATTTAAAACTTGTTTCAAGTGCTAATGAAAACTATTTAAAAATGACTTTTTTCTACATTAGGTTCACCTTATTATGTTTATTTTATGCAATATGATGCATTCTTGAATAGCACTTAATAATTTACTAATAATTTAGCAATAATGTGAGCTTCAACAATTATGACATTTTGCCTGAGTTTGAATAAAAACATAATGTGAAATTTTGAAAGTTTATCTAGAGAATTCAACCTATAATAAAAAAGTAGGTAAATAGCTATGTATTTTAAAAATGTGCTAAAAAATGGGAACACTAACTCCAACTTCTGTAAGTTTAGGTGACCACTTTTCCTCATCTATTCTTCAAATGTAGGTAGTTCTTCAAATATTTACTCAAAAAAAGATTATTCTAGTACTAACAACTTATTCTACCTATGCAACCAATATCAATATAAAATTACTATTTTATTTTGGTTAAAATAAACATTTTATTTATTTAAGTTCTCAAAATCAATGTTGAATACATTTTATAAAGATTGGGGTCTAACACTGCTGTCTAACAGTGCTGGGAATGTGGCCAATATCCTAAATATTACATGAAAAAGTGAAGCAAGTGATTTTAAAAAGTCTGCAACACTTAAGTAGAAGCATTTAAAGAAATGATGCAAAATGAGAAACAGATGGAACTTGGCATCTGAAAATGTATGAAATAATAAAGATAATTATTTTCACCAGAAAGAAGCTTAAAAATCAAGAAAATGCTTTGTTCACTAATGTACTCTCTTTCTAATATGTATTTTTTATTTGATTAATACTAATTTTAGCAAATGGATTCTCCTGGTTGATGATTGATTTTATGATGGAACTATAAACTGAACCACAGTCTGGAGAGGCATAAATAAAAATGTACTCCTTCAACATTTTCATAAATATTTAATAGTTATTTACCACTGGCTTCACAAATTAATGTTCATTGGTGATTAAATTAAAATAGAGGTTAAAAAGTAAAAGGTAGCACTAGTACATTATTTTAGAGCTTAATGGAATAATAAATTGTAAAAATGGTGTTGGACTTCAAAATATTAAACTAGAATAATCATATCTTAAAATACCTCCTAAGAATTTCTTCTTATTTTTAATACGGAAACTTCCTAAAACATTTTCACTTTAAAATAGGATTTTAATTTATCTAGAACAGATTGACATTCTAAAAAGACCTAGAAAACTACTGAAATGAGGAGAAGGAGGAGGAAGAGGAGGAAAAAAAGGAGCAGAAGAAGAAGAAATAAAAAAGAGAACAAAGCAAACATGAAGAAGAAAGCACATTCAAGATGAAGACAAAATCTTGAAAAGATAAAATTATTCCAGGATTAATGGAATAGATAATGTTAAAATAAAAAAGTAGCCTGTTCATAAAGATTTAGCAAAAGAAAATGAAACAATTAAAAAGAACTATCAATCTGTTATAAATTGGGAAACTGCAAGTATCTCAGTTTAAAAAATAGTTGGATGTCATCCTATCTTAACACCATGAAATTCTGTTACAATAAATGTAAAATAACTAAATATATAAATCAATGGTATGCTATATATAAAGTTTATAACATTGTAACATATATAAAGTAACTAAAATTTTAAGAAAAACGTATTTTAGAAACATTTTTATTCAAAAAATCTATTTTTCTTTACTTCAGTTTTTAATTGAATTTTCTTATACTCAGTCACTATTCTTTCACCCTTTAGTCTTCTTACTTTTGCAGTCAA
This sequence comes from Sturnira hondurensis, assembly GCF_014824575.4. Taxonomy (NCBI): domain Eukaryota; kingdom Metazoa; phylum Chordata; class Mammalia; order Chiroptera; family Phyllostomidae; genus Sturnira; species Sturnira hondurensis. The sequence goes on along the minus strand of NW_028097389.1, from coordinate 1,369,247 downwards.
GGCCTCTTCTCTCTTTGCAACACACACATTTTTACACACATAAATGAATATTTGTGCAACTAAAATATTGAAAGCCATAGAGAGTCATGCAACTATCATAGAAAGACAATTTTACCAGGGCTGCATCCCACTCGTAAAGTCTATTCTTGTTTTACTTAGCTGTGTAGCCATGACATTCTCTGACTAGCAGGGGTATATAGTTGGAGCCTCACTGGAGAAAGATAATAGCATCAATAGCAACTTATAATCAGAGTTAATAGGAAAAATACAAAGAGGCCAGAGAAAATAATCCAGTAGAATAATAAATATATAATTTAGGTATGTCAAACAAGATGACAGGAACAAAATCTGAGATAGAGGTAGATAGAAAGAGAGAAAATGATATGATCCAGTTATTAGTTACATACATAATAAAATACTTGTAATGAATTTGTATTAGGAAAATATATGGTATAAAAATGGATGAAAATATGAAGAGTCTGATTAAAGTACTGAACCTATTAAATAAGAAAATGGAAATCACAGGCTTGGAAAACTCAGCACTCAAAATTAACTGAGTTTGGTTTAAAAGATTCAGAGAAACAGAGGTATGGTTATTCATTTTGGAAAACAAATTTATAGAAAATACCAAAATTTAGTCATATAAATAACAGAAGAAAAGAAGAAACTAATCAAGAACATTAGAGACATAAAAGAAACACTGAAAAGATCTAATGTATGAAATTCAGGATAATATAGTTCTAGAATGAGAGGAAAAAGTGAATATGGTAAAAAAAAATTGAAGACAATTGCTGAGAATTTTCCAAAACCAATGAACAACAGCAACCCACATAACTGAAAGTATTCTGTTGCTTCTTAGCAGTATAAATATGTAAAAAAGACCATACAAATTTTTAAAAATATTATGAAGTTAATATGAAGTTCAGAAAAACTACTTAATATTAAAGATAATAAGAATAACTCTTAAGGCACAGGTAATACATTACTTTTAAAAGAGCAACAAAATAGATTTCCAACTAGCTTTTTCATTCTTTCCTTTAAAATCTATTTTTTGTATTGAATTTGAATTTCATACCAGCTATGTTGAAATGCCAAAAAGCATATAATGTTGACAATGCATTTCGTATTTTCATATTATACCAATTATAAACCAAGAGAAGATTTACTTTAGCTAAAATGAAAACGTACAGGTGGAGAGGGGAGAGAATCATAGGGGGAAAGGGGAAGGACTCACATGAACAAGTATAAAGGACACATGGACAATAACTAAGGGTGGGGGCGGAAATGGGAGGGAGGTGGGGAGCACTGGGGGGGCAGGGCAGGGTATATAAGACAGAAAACTGTACTTGAACAAGAATTAAATAAAAATAAAAGTTAAAAAAAGAAAATATACTACAAATCTTTACTGTTTGACTTTCCCAGTAAACACTCATATTTGTTCAATCCTTATCTTTAATTTTGTATTTTTTATTTGTCCACAATACACCATTGCACAGAAGGTAAACTCTTCAGGTCACACTCCATGTTTCCTGTCTTTACACATGGCTTTAATATTAAATCTATGTTTCTAGATCAACATGAGTTTTTCTAACCAAAGAATGTACAACTGGCCTTCCAATCCGTGGGTTCTGCATCTGTGGATTTAACTAACCACAATTGAAAATATTTGGGAAAAAATGTTACATGTTGTCGACATGTAGTATGCAGTTAGTCTTATAATGTTTATGTCTGTACTGAACATGTAGAGACCTTTTGTCATTATTCCATCAACAATACAGTATGACAATTACTTACATAGCCTTCACATTATCTGGAGATGATTTAAAGCAAACTAGAAGATGTGCAAAGGTTATATGAAAATACCATGGCCATTTTGTACTGGGGACCTGAGCACATTGTTAATTTTGGTACTCTTGAGGATTCTGCCAATACTGTGGGATAACCGTAATTTATAACCATCATTTGGAAAATTTGCGTTTTAATATGTATCATATCCATAGGAACTGTATGTAATGCAATCATGTTAAATTACTTGGTTTAAAAATGCTTAAGAAAACACATGCACATGTGTGTACATGCACACACACAGACAAACACACCTGGCAGAAGAAGCACTGAATTAAGAAAAGAACAAACCTCTATTCTCATTCTCCCTCTAAATCTCACGTGGCCTGCTTAGAGAAGGGTCTGGTTGGCTTTCCCTGAACTTTGTTTTCCTCAAATGTTACAGAGGGAAGAAGGGGTTGGTCTCTAGTGTTTACTTTGTTTGGTTTTGTTTTCCAGCTCAGGTGGACTAATTTTATTAGACTTCACATTTCAAGGCGAAGTAAGATATAATTGGAGTGTTTTGTGTTGAAAGAGGTAATGTCAGTAATCAATGCGTTCATTTTCAGATCAGTTTATTTTCTCCTATGTACTATTGAACTCAAAGAACACAGGGCAATAGATTGTACATTTCACCTCTTAAAATAAATATGTACAGGGATGAAGAGAGAGTTACTAAAGACTATTCTTAATGAAACTCGCAGTGGATCTAATTCCATCAGGGTTTCAGTCATTCAGACTTTTATTTAGTGACCATGAACTGGCCTGATGATCTCATCCCTGGAGAAAGCTGGGCTAGGAGACAACCCTAAGGTCATTTCTTTCAAGTACAAGCTATGTGCTAATAATACTGAGAATAAAAATAGGCAATGGTGTACTTTTTTGGCATATACATTCTAGCACCACAATTACACACAATGAAAAGTTATAATATGAATGTAATTTATGCATATGTTAATAAGTATTACCTTTTCCATGCTTTAACCTTAAACTATAGCTAGGATATTGTCAATATAATTCTGCTGGGAAATAAGTAAATATATATATATATATAGCAATTTGCAAGTGGCTTTTTATTTTATTTTTTAGTTTTTAAACATTTTATTTATTTATTTTTAGAGAGAGGGGAAGAGAAGGAGAAAGAATGGTAGAGAAACATCAATGTGTAGTTGCCTCTCATGTGTCTCCTACTGGGAACTGGCCTGCAACCCAGGCATGTGCCCTGACTGGGAATCGAACCAGCAACCAGCAACTCTTTGCTTCCCAGGCCTGTGCTCAATCCACTGAGCTACACCAGCCAGGGCTGCAAGTGGTATTTTAAACTTATATCATTTAAGCCACCACGTAAATAATGTTATCTTATGCAATTTATATCAGATAAAAATTTATTTTTAAAAATCCTGTTTATTTAGTACTTGAATGTGGCTACTTAAGACTTGCTTCACAGTTCATAAAGTCGACTGCGCTTGTGTGTTGGGATGGCACCAGAAAACATGTTCTGTGCCCAGATGTGTGCCCTTCTCTGCTTGTTGAATACGATTCACTCTACAATTAGGGAGAAATGTTAAAGTATATTACTGGGAGAAATAGCACTTTGCCTCAAAGTTGGGTTATATAATATAGAATTATCAATATCAAAATCAGGGAAGCAGTGGTTTGTATGTCTGTAATCATCAACAAATAACTTTTCCCCAGCTCCTTGTCCTAGATGGAGCCTGGTGAGTTGTTTCTCTCTCTCCCCTCTCCTTTTAGTCCTTTATCTCTCATCTCTCTCTCTTTGCCCCCTCTTCTCCTCATCTTTTCTTTCTCCTTTCAACTTATTTTTCTATTATTTTTTAACATTTCTACGTAACAATGCTGTTCCACTTCACTAGGTGGTATCATTTTAAATGCCCAAGTGACAGGTTAATATCACCCCAGACAAAGGTCACTGGGAATTCACATGTAGCTAAAGATGTTGGCTTTAATTATTGTTGCAAGAGAAAGGACACTCACCATGGGGTATCTTACTATGTAGATGGTAGAATGAAACTTTCATAGAAGTTGGGCTTCTGTTTGGTCGATTTAAGATGAGTTCAAGGAGTCTGGGAAGAAGGGGTTATTGATTCTTAATCATTCTCTCTTAGAAGGAAGGAAGACTGCACAGAAGCTAAAGCTGTAATTAGGAAAGAAGCAGAAGTCATTCCTGTTAATCAGGATAGAGACGTGTTTGGCCATTTTATAGCTTAGACACAGTCTATGTTTTGTCTGTTCAGACAGGATTACAGAGTGCCTGGTTCCGTTTGAATCCATCAGAGTCAGAGGGGACAGAGTACAATTGATGTTGGTGCTCTGTGCAATTATTAGGTTTGCCAGAATGTTTCCTTTTGGAGAGGGCCAGACCAGCTCTAGCTTTCAGGGTATGTTTTTCTCATTAGCATTATCAAGTGATGAATTTTAAGAAGCCCCTCCCTCCAGACAGTCTACCGATTAAAAGCATATGCTCTTGAACCACACTGCTGGGTTTGATTGCCTACTGAGTCGGTCATTTACTAAGCATATTACAGAACACTTACTTAAATTATCTGTACTTTACTCCTTTCAACTAAATATTGGACAGAACAGTCACTCCCTCATAATATTATCATGAAAGTTAAGTTAGTTAATACATGTGGAGGAGAGTGTTTAGCTCACAGTACTACCTAAAATGTTAGCTGGTCTTATTTCATTAGTTTTCCTCTCCACAAGTAAGCACTGGAACTCCCAAAGAAATGCCCACGTCATGGAGAAACCCTGTTTCTGAAGTCAGTTCCAAATTGTTCAAAATCCACAACTCACATCTGGACCCCATGTAATTTACTGGCTCTTTCCTCTTTCAGCTTGTTCAGCTCCGCCACTTGCCTGAACTCAGTCACCTTCATAATAATGGTTGTGGTGACTCTCACGGCACACAAAGGCTGGCAGACATCTACAAAGAAGAATGACTGTCATTTACTCGTACCAATCACACAGAGTCTCATCTCTCCTCTTTAATTGTTAACCTTTTCCTTTTACTGGATACGATGTTAATCTACTATAGCCATTTAGACTGTAGAATCACAACAGCTCAGGCCTGTCTGGTAAGTAAGAAGTAGATAGTACCTAGCTTTTATCTTTTTAAGTATATGTTATTCATTATGCTATTACAGTTGTTCCAATTTTTTTCTTCCCTTTTTCTCCCTTCTGCCCCATACCACCCTTCCCTCCAGGATTCATCACCCCCTTAGTTCATGTCCATGGGTTGCACATATAAGTCCTTTGGCTTCTCTATTTCCTGTACTACTATTCTTAACCTTCCCCTGTCTTTTTTATGCCTACCAATTATGATTCTTATTCCTTGTACCTTTCCCCCTAGTCTCCCCCTCCCTCTCCCCACTAGTAACCCTCACTGTGACCTCCATCTCTATAAGTCTGTTCCTGTTCTAGTTGTTTGCTTAGTGTTTGTTTTTGTTTTTTAGGTTTAGTTGTTGATAGTTATGCGTTTGTTATCATTGCACTGTTTTTAGTTTTTGATCTTCTTCTGTTTTTTAGATAAGTCCCTTTAACTTTTCATGTAACAATGACTTAGTGATGATGAACTCCTTTAACTTGACTTTATCTGGGAAACATTTCATCTGCCTTTCCATTCTAAATGATAGCTTTGCTGGATAGAGTCATCTTGGATGTAGATCCTTGACGTTCATGACTTCAAATACTTCTTTGCAGCCCCTTATTGTCTGCAAGGTTTCTTTTGAGAAATCAGCTGATGGTCTTAGGAAACTCTATTGTAGGTAACTGTGTCCTTTACTCTTGCTACTTGTAAGATTCTCTCCTCATCTTTAATCTTGTGGAATGTAATGATGTACATTGGTGTCTTCCTCCTTGGGTCCAATGTCTTTGGGACTCTCTGGGCTTCCTGGAGTTCTTAGCAGTCTATTTCCGTCACCAGACNTTTAGTTTTTGATCTTCTTCTGTTTTTTAGATAAGTCCCTTTAACATTTCATGTAACAATGACTTAGTGATGATGAACTCCTTTAACTTGACTTTATCTGGGAAACATTTCATCTGCCTTTCCATTCTAAATGATAGCTTTGCTGGATAGAGTCATCTTGGATGTAGATCCTTGACTTTCATGACTTCAAATACTTCTTTGCATCCCCTTATTGTCTGCAAGGTTTCTTTTGAGAAATCAGCTGATGGTCTTAGGAAACTCTATTGTAAGTAACTGTGTCCTTTACTCTTGCTGCTTTTAAGGTTCTCTCCTCATCTTTAATCTTGTGGAATGTAATTATGACGTACATTGGTGTCTTCCTCCTTGGGTCCAATGTCTTTGGGACTCTCTGGGCTTCCTGGAGTTCTTAGCAGTCTATTTCCTTCACCAGATTGGGGACATACACTTCTATTACTTGTTCAAATAAGTTTTCAATTTCTTGCTCTTTTTTTTCCTCCTTATGGCATCCCTATGATCCAAATGTTGAAGCATTTGAAATTTTCCCAGAGGTTCCTAAGTCTTTCCTTATTTTTTTGAGTTCTTGTATCTTCATTCTGTTCCAGTTGGATGTTTATTTCTTCCTTTTGTTTCAAATTTTTAATTTGAATCCTGGTTTCCTTCCCTCCACTATTGGTTTCCTGTATATTTTTCTTTATTTCACTTTGCATAGTCTTCGTGTCTTCCTTCATTTTGCAACTGAGCTCAATCAATTCTGTGAGCATCTTGATTACCAGTGTTTTGAACTTTGCATCAGATAAGGTGTCTATATCCTCATTGCTTAGCTCTTTTCCTGGAGTTTTGATCTGTTCTTTCATTTGGGCCATATTTCTTTGTCTCAGCATAACTGTTATATTGTAAGGGCAGGTGACCTAGGTATTCCCCAGGGCAGGGCAACCCTCTTTGCTGAGTTGTGGAATTCTTTCTGTCTGAGTGAATGTTTCTTTAATTCCTTAGTTGTTGGAATTCCATGCATTTTAACTTGCTGGCAGTTCTGATCATTCATTGTTTTTAAATTGGTTGCTAGCCTTCTTTTGGTTGCATGAGGAAGTGAATTATTTCTACCTACATGCCTTCATGTTGGCAGAAAATCTACCTAAGTTTTATGACAGAATAATTTTGATAGATGTTCATTTGTGTAACAGTTTATGTACCTCTCTTTTTTTTCTTTTTTGCCAGGTAGAGAGTCTTCATAATTTCCCACTTTTGTGGCACAGCAAGATAAGAAACAGAGGCACCATTAGGTTGAAACTCCTACCCACTTTTATTAAAATGTAAACTGACTGATTCAATTTTTTAGGGTGCTTGTGGGGAGCAAATAAAATGAAGAGTACCTTTTATGAACTTATGTGGGGAAAATGGTGTCGTGAATGAGAGACAGAAATATCTGTTGATTCTCTGAGCAGTGGGAACACTCACACTATGCTAGGAGAGTGTCCCAAGTAGTTGGTATGTAGCACCTTTGGCAAAGATTCTTGCATCTCACATACAACGTGGAAGAAAATGTAGTTTTCAGACCTGAGGGAATGAGACAGAGGACAGCTCAGTCATAACCACTGGAATTTACATTATTAAAATACAGATTCCATGAGGTTAGGCCCTTGACCTTAGTTGAGTGAACACTATATACTCAACAGGAAAACAGTTTCCAATGCCGATTCTAGTAAATATTAGAAAAATGTTTATTTAGTCGATAAATTCATGAATGATTAATTAGATCTCCAAAACTTTCACACCAATTACCTGGAGTTAGGGTAGAGCATTTGTAGAGTGGCAGGATGGATATACTATTAAAAATTTGGTTCCTTTCAAAGAAAATAAATAAATTCATTATTCCATGGCTGCCTTGGAATGTGGGTTTAGAAGCAGATCCACCACAGATTTGTGGGAACATATAAGGCCACCTTCCCAGAACAATAACAAAAAATAAATAATGCACATGTAAAACAGATGCTGTTAAATTATACATCCCCAAACAAAATGGCAACAACAACAGCAGCTCCCGGACTAGTGCAATTTCCACACTTAGTGCACTTTACTACAGTTGTATTCTTTGCTATAAGTTATGTAGCCATAGATAAAGCTAATTTTCTTTTCTTCCTTATTTTTAAAATTTTGTTTGTGTCAGACTAAGGAATGGCATTATCCTGATTAGGCTGTGCTTTCTACCATGTGCCCTTTGCTAACTTCCAGTTCACAGTTCACGATATGTAGACTTCTTATACTCAAAGAAACCTTTCTTGGAAAATAATTTTTAGAAGAGAGGTATTGTAAACACATTGGTAAGTGTCTGAAACAGGAGCTGAAGAGAGGAAAGGAATAGAAAAGAGGGTTTAAATAAGTAATAAAATTATTTACAACCTTGCCTATGCTTCTCTACAGTCAACTTAAACATGTTTAAAATTGTATAGTGTATTTTACATGATATTTAACTGTATAATTCAAATACCTTCACTGATATTAATCTAGGTGCTAATATCTAAATCTCATCTTCTTGAGGTCAAGTTATAAAAAGACGCATTTTTAAAGTATTAATAATATATTGAGAATGTGAGGGTTGCAGAGGAAATGATATATTGATATCTACTCAGATTTTTACATTAAGTAATACCATCATAATTTAACGAATAGCACTCATGAGAACTCGCAGTTTTAGCATTCTCTGCTACCACTTTATGTTTAGCACTCTTGACTTCTATTAACATAATTATTTTGTTCTTTGGAGCAGCCACACCATCAATAAAATTTAACAGTTGATAAACTTCCTACCCCTCCTAGTGTTAACTGTCTTCAGTTAGTTGAAAATACTTTGTTATATACACAAAATGGTCAAAGGCATTTTTAATATGTTAGCACTATGAATTAAAATTTTTAAAGATTTCATTTATTTATTTTTAGAAAGAGGGTAAGGGAGGGAGAAAGAGAGAGAGAAACATCAATGTATGATTGCCTTTCACATGGTCCCCACTGGAAACCTGGCCTGCAACCCAGGCATGTGCCCTGACTGGGAATTGAACTGGCGACCCTTTGGTTTGAAGCCCATGCTCAAGCCACTGAGCTACATCAGCCAGGGCTATAAATTAAATTTTTATTAATCTAATTATTGTGTACTTATCTACCCCACCATTGATGTTATCTTTATTGGGATAGGTATTGTTAACAATTATTAGAGCAAATTATTACCATAGTCTTTGAATGTATTTTTCAATCCTTATAACATTATGCAGATCATTGTTGCCCCAGGATAAAATTCATTTACAAAGATAAATCATGTTTCTCCCAATCTTAGCTTTAATAAGAAAGTTTTAACGACATCTAATACTGATATTCTAAATGGCCAATCAAGATCAATCAGTATTTTCACTGTGAATGGGTGAATGGTCTGGGGCATCAGCATCATCCCATAAACCAAAAGGTCACGGGTTCATTTCCTAGTCAGGGCCCATGCCTAGGCGGCAGGTTGGATTCCTCTTCTGGGCACCTATTGGAGAAAACTGATCAACATTTCTCTCTTGAATCACATTTCTCTCTATCTCTCTCGCCATCCCTTCCCTTCTCTCTAAAATCAGTAAGTGTGTCCTTGGGTGAAAATTAAAAAAAAAATTAAAAAGTTTTCTGGTTCAATTCCTGGTCTGGGTGCATACTTAAGTTGCAGGTTTAATGCCCAGCCAGGGTGTAGAGAGAGAACACTGATCGGTGTTTCTCTCACATTGATGTTTCTCTTTCTTTTTCTCCCTTTCTTTCTCTATAAAATTGGTTATATCCTTGGGTGAGGATTAAAAAACATCAACCAGTAGATTCCTCACTTACTGACTATAGATATTTTTCATGCCACAAAAATTTCCAATTTCCAGTTTTAAATAATGGTCAGTGTGGTAGTTAACTTCGTGTGTAAATTTGTCTGGACGTAAGTGGGAAGATATTTGGTTACACATTAGTTTGGATGTTTCCATGTAGGTTTGTGAGGTGAACATTTACATTGCGCTCTTTGAGTAAAGCAAATTAACTCTTTATGGTAGTATGAGTGAGCTTTATTCAGGCAGTTAAAGGCTTTAGCAGAAAATTGTTGACCTCCCCCCAAATAAGAAAGAATTCTTCCAGCAGAATGCTTTTGCTATTGAACAGCAAATCTTCCTTTCATTTCCAGATTGCTCCTCTATACCATCACACACACACCCCACACACAGCCATACACACACGCACACATGCATCTTGTTGGTTCTATTTTTCTGGAAAACCTTGATTCATACACTGGGTTGGCCAAAAAAGTTTTTTTCCCCATAAGATGGCTCTAGTAGCTCTTAGTTGTCTTTAAGCTCATTCAAAACAATTTTGTTGCCTTGTATTGTGATAACTGTCATATCAGCCTGCATTTAAAAAAAAACATCAAAATTGGTGAATTTTTGTGCAGCTATTTAAATATTGAACATATAAGAAAATAAGCAACATTTGTGGCATATTATGTTTTATTACTTCAAGAAAGGTAGAAACACAACTGAAACACACAAAAAGGATTTGCACAGTATATGGAGAAAATGCTGTGACTGATCAAATGTATCAAAAGCATTTTGCAAAGTTTTGTGCTGAAGATTTCTCACTGGACAATGCCCCTTGTTCGGGTAGATGAGTTGAAGTTGGTAGCAATCAAACTGAGACATTAGTTGAGAACAATCTATGTTATACCACATAGGAGATAGCTGACACACTCAAACTATCCAAATCAGTGAAGTTATTGGCAAAAATGTAAAAAAATGTCTTTTGTTTTATGGAAAAATTAATTGAACTTTTTGGCCAACCCAATAATTTTAATAAATGGTCCAAATCCAACTCTGATTATAGTGCTTTAAGGAGGCAAGGGTGTGTGTGTTTGTGTAGGTGTTTTCAGATGGATAGGTGAAAGTTGGGGTAATAGAATACTAAATATTGGTCAAAAGAAAGAAGAAAAGAGAGGAAGCTGTGTATGTTTAAATTTTTAAATATTTTATTTATTTGTTTTTAGAAAGAGGGCAAGGGAAGGAGAAAGAGTGGGAGAGAAACATCAATGTGTGGTTGCCTCTCATGTATCCCCCTTTTGGGACCTGGCCTGCAACCCAGGCATGTGCTTTGACTGGGAATCGAACCAGTGACCCTTTGCTTCACAGGCCCATGCTCAATCTACTGAGCTACACCAGCCAGGGCTGTATGTTTAAATTTTTAATTTCCAAATAGAACTGATAAGAATCAAGAGATAGACTGTTACCCCTGGTTGCAAAATCCTATTCATTTACCTGACATAGTTTAAATTACATCCTAGGAAATTGTCCAGCACAGTTACTACTTCATTTCTATGCAACACTAACTTCATCTTTCTCTTCAAAACCTTAAAAGACTTCTCAAGAAATACAACCTGTTTTCAAATTAGGGACTGATAAATAATTGTAGATTTGTGTAAGGGCACTATACATTTATCTCTAATTGAGAACTGTGAATATTTTATTTAAAGTTCTCTGCATTTGGAACTAAGATATTTGCTTATGTTTATTCCTGATTATACACTCTCTATAAAGTTCATTAAATATACAGCATATTCTATGTCATTTCATTATTGTTTGCACTAATAAGAACAAAGGGAGAAATAGATATAAAACACTAAAAACTTAAAGTTTAGAGGTAAAAGGAATTTACTAAAAGCAAACCAGCATGGAAAGATTTATGACAAATACAGCTTAGTCTTATATTACAATTTAGGGCCTGAATTTTGTGTCCATCAGTCTATACTATTGACAGCAAAGTGTTCAGGAAGGAGAAATTATAGAAGCCTTTTATTTATTTATCTATTTACTTATTTATTAAAAAAGATTTTATTCATTTATCTTTAGAGGGGAAGGGGAGGAGAGAGGGAGAGAAATATCAATGTATAGTTGTTTCTCATGTGTCCCCCCCTGGGAACTGGCCTGCAACCCAGGCATGTGCCCTGACTGAGAATCAAACCACGATCATCTGCTTTGCAGGATCCACTGACCTACACCAGCCAGGGATAGAAGCCTTTTATTTTTAAAGCCAGCTTCTTAAATTCATAGCAAGTACACAATCAAAAGATTTATATTAGCCCTCGCCTTAACTACGGACACTGTCAGAAGTTTTATAATGACTTCTTGGTAAGCTTATTCATGGTTGACTGGAAATTACTTAATTGTGATGTGACATAGTACCACCTAGATTTTTTTTCAAATTTATTATCTTGGAAAAACACATTTGAATTAGTGGGTGTGATTGGAAAATGAAACAGGGTGCAAGTGGAAGCACCCTATAATAAATTAGAATGTGGAAGTAATAAATTAGAATGAAATTGCCTGTTGGCTCTTCAGGAGTCAGCACAGACTAGAAAGGACACAAAGGACTTAGGTCTATGTCAACCCTTAACTCATTCGACTGCCAGAATTATAACTTTAAAATACATAAATAGAGTAGAGGATAAGTTAGACCTATGCCATATCATGTATCTATGCATAACATTTTTTTCAGTAGACTATGGGATATTCTAGGAAAGTTGTCTGAAAAGAAAATATAGTGGGAAGATTATTTTTTGCTACATTTATCACAAGGATGTTTATTTAAGCAGAACAGTAGTTTTTCCAACTAGTTCTTGATACTGAAAGGTAATTGAATCTTACTGGAGGAGAAAATGAGAGAAAAAGTGTCCAGAAAAAGGAGGTTTGAATGTCTAAAGCAGCGATTGTAAACCTTCTCCATCTCATCACATACATCATGAAATTACTAAAATTCTGTGGCATACCAAAAAATTTATACTTTTTGCTAGTCTGACAAAAAATAGTTATAATTTAGATTCATTCACACCAGCTGGCTATTACTGTGTTGGTTGTTGTCATTTTTTAATTTGACAGTCTAAAAGAAAAGAAGTTAGTGCCACTGATTAGTCAGGTATTATATGATTTTTTTAAAGGTGGTACAATTGTCCCAATTTTCCCCCTTCATTGCCTTCTGCCTAGCTTGTCCCTCCACTTCCATAGTCAATCCCCACAACATTGTTCATGTCCATGGATTGTTCATATATGTTCTTTGATTGAACTGTTCACCTTCTTTCAAAGAGTCCCCAGCTCCATCCTCCCCTTTTATTGCTGTTACTCTGTTCTATGATTCTATCTTTCTGGTTCTCTTTTACTCATTAGTTTATTTTATTAGTTAGTTTCCTCTTATAGGTGAGACCATATGGTATTAGTCTTTCACCGACTGGCTTATTTCACCTAGCATAATAGTCTTCAGGTCCATCCATGCTGTCACAAAGGGTAGGCATCCCCTCTTCCTTTCTGCTACATATTATTCTGTTGTGTAAATGTACCACAGATTTTAATGCACTCATCTACTGATGGGCATTCATGCTGTTTCCAATTCTTGGCTATTGTAAATAGTCTGTATGAACATAAAGGTTTATAAGTTCTTTTGGATCAGTGTTTCAGAATTCTTATGGTATATTCCCATCAGTGGAAACAATGGGTCAAAATATAGTCTCATTTTTTTTATTTTTGGAAGAAATTTCATACTGTTCTCTACAGTGGCTGTACCAGTCTGCAACCTCACCAACAGTACACTAGGGTTCCCTTTTCTCCACAACCTTGCCAGCAGTTGTTGTTTGTTGATTTATCAATGATGATCATTTTGGCTGGTGTAGCTCAGTAGATTAGGCATGGACCTGTGAACCAAAGCATCTCCAGTTTGATTCCCAGTCAGGGCCCATGCCTGGGCTGCAGGCCAAGTCCCCAGTATGAGGTGTGCTAGAAGCAACCACACATTGATGTTTCACTCCCTCTCTTTTTCCCTCCCTTCCTCTCTTTTTAAAAATAGATAAATAAAATATTTACAAAATAAAAAAATGAATAATTAAAAAACACACAAAAAATGATGGCCATTTTGGCAGGTGTGAAGTGATGTCTCATTGTGGTTTTAAGTTGCATCTCTCTGAAGGCTAGCGATGTTGAGCATTTTTTCATGTCTATGGGCCATTTGAATATCTTCCTTGAAGAAGTATCTGTTTAGGTCCTTTGCCCATTATTTACTTGGACAAATAAATGTCTTTGTCTTTGTCTTTCTGGTGTTGAGTCATATAAGTTCTTTACATATTTTGGAGTTTAAACCCTTGTGTGATGTCTCAGATAAGCAACCTTACCCTAAATCTAAAAGAACTAGAGGAACAACAAACAAAACTCAGAAGGAAGTGGAAGGAAGGTAATAATAAAGAACAGAGCAGAATTAAATGACATTAAAGATTAAAAAATGATAATTCAAAGGATTAATGAATCCAAGATCTCATTCTTTGAAAAAACAAACAAAATTAACAAACCATTAACCAGACTCATCAAGAAAAAAGGTGAATGGATCCAAATAAATAAAATTAGAAATGAAAGAGATGTAAAGCTGATACCAGAAATGCCAAATATTATAAAAAATTACTGTGAACATCTATATGCCAAGAGATTGGACAACCTGGATGAAATGGATAAAAATCTAGAAACATTCAATATTCCAAAACTGAAACAGCAAGAAGCTGAAAACCTGAATATAACAATAACAAATAATGAAATTGAAGCAGTAATAGAACAAATCCTGTGCACAATATCCCTGAACCAGATGGCTTCACGGGTGAATTTTACCAAACATTAAAAAAATAGCAAAAAATCCCTACCTATTCTTTTCAAACTATTCAAAAAATTTAAAAAGAGGGAAGACTGTCAAACTTTTTTTATGAGGCCAATATTATCCTAATTTCAAAACCAGGTAAAGACACAACCAAGAAGGAAACTTATAAGCCCAGATCTCTGAGGAACACAGATGCGAAAATCCTCAAATAAATATTAGGAAACTGGATCAAGCAACACGTTAAAAAGATCATACACCAAGATGAAGAGAGATTTATTCCAGGGATGCAAGGATGATACAATATTCACAAATTAATAAATGTAATACATCTCCTAAAAAAGGACACAAAAATGGACAAAAATTATATAATCATATCAATAGATGCTGAAAAGGCATTTGATACATTTCAACATTCATTTATGATAAAAAACACAGCAAAGTGTGAATGCAGGGAGCGTATTTCAACATAATAAAAACTTACTGCCAACACCATACTCAGTGGACTAAAACTAAAAGTGTTTCCCTTAAGACCAGGCACAAGACAAAGGTGTTCACTTTCACCACTCTTACTCAACATGGTACTAGGGGTTCTAGCCACAGCATTCAAACAAGAAGAAGAAATAAAAGTTATCCAAATTGAAAAGGAGGATGTGAAATTATCATTATTTGCAGACATGATAGTATACATAGAAAACCCTATAGACTACACCAAATAACTATTTGACCTAATAAGTGAATTTGGCAAAGTAGTGGGACACAAAGTTAATTCAGAAATTGAAAGCATTTTTGTACGACAAAAATGAAGTAATAGAAAAAGAAACTGACAAAAAATTCCATTTACTATAGTAACATTTTTTTTTAAAAGTACCCAGGAATAAATTTAACCAAGGCAGTAAAAGACCTATACTCAGAAAAATATAGAATGCTGAATAAAGAAAGTGAAGGAGATACAAATAAATAGAAGAATATCTGTGTTCATGGATTGGAAGAATTAACATCTTTAAAATGTCCATAATACCCCCAAAAGTTGTAGATTTCACACAATTCTTATTGGAGTACCAATGGCATATTTCACAGATCTAGAACAAATAAACCAAAAATTTGCATGGAACCAATAAAGACACGTAATATCCTCAGCAATCTTGAGAAATAACAATAAAGTTAAAGGGATCACAATACCTATATAAAACTATGTTACAAGAGCACTGTAATCAAAACAGCCTGGTACTGGCATAATAACAGACACATAGATCAATGGGATGGAATAGAGAGCCTGGAAAATAAACCCATGTCTCTATGGTCAATTAACATTTGATAAAGGAGACATGATCATTCAACCGAGTAAAGATATTCTCTTCAAGAAATGGTGCTGGGAGAACTGGACTGGTATATGCAAAAAAAAAAAAAAGAAACTAGACCACCAACTTAACACCATTACTTTTTTCCTGTGATTTTCAGTCTATTCTGGATGCAGAAACTCTGACTGGGAGCGATAGAGGGCCATGGGTTTGTCTTTCTCTACAGACTGTCTGATACGAAAGCTCAGTAGGTCAATCAATGAACCCTCATCCCCAATCTGTTTCCATTCACTTTCTAATTACAAGTCGGTCAAATTTTGACATTGGTTGTGTATCAGTTTAATTCTTCAGTGTTGAAAACTTCTTGTTACTGTTTTATAGAGACTTCTGTATTTATCTCATCATTTAAGAAGGGGAGACTTCACTTCACTCTTTATTGAGTGTCTATGTGTCCCTATTTGTTCACAGGTGAATAAGAAGCAAGATAAGCCATTTCAGAAGTTACTATAATTCCCTTGTATCTGAACTGGTTCTCCACAGGCTTCTGACCAATGTTACCAATTTTGTAATCAGATAAAATGATTAATAAAGTAGTTTATATTTTCTTATCTTACACAAAACATTTATTATAAAGTAACTTTTGTGTGTGTCAATATTTTGTCACATAAAAGAGACATTGGATTTAATGTGGTGATGTTTAAATTTCTCTGTAAGCAATTTGATCATAATCCTAAAAATTATCTTTTATGCTAATGAGACATTTTTAAAGGAGGTAAATAATCTAAAATATGAAAAAATGTGCTGTTAAGCCTGGACAGTTACTGCTTTTCATAACATTCCAACAGAGTCATGCATTTTTAATGAGTGAGAATTTATACTTCTAATTATTTATTAAAATTCATTGTTAGATGCTATGAATATGCCATAGCATGAATTTTCATGAATCTAAAATGAAAATCAAAGTGCATGATGTTAAATCTATAAAAAACATTTCACCAATATGATACTAGAGCTCACAATTATTAATACTTTATAAAGTTCCATATTTTTACTGATAGTTGTAAATCACAGTAAATTGCAGCATCTTTATACTGCATCTGACCAAAATGCTAAAAGTAACTACTAAGTAAAAAACGAAACATGTGCTCTTTTATGTCACCAACAATATTTGAAATTAAGTTTTAATCATACTTATTTATTAGAGGTTTAAAATGATATTTATATATTTTCCAGGACAGATATTTTGATACACAGCTAAATATGCAAAGAAGAAAAAACACCTTACAAAAATCTTACTATTTAGAGATCATATTGTGATAATAAAACTTAGTGCACATTTTTCCTATAAATATTTGTGTATTTTAATTGAAATAACACTATATGTAGAGTTTAGGTACCTTTTTTATCAAACTATTTTTTTTTAATGAACACACAACAACCCAAAATCTATGGGACACAGTGAAAGCAGTACTGAGAGGGAAAGTTCATAGTACCATAGACCTACTTCAAGAAGCAAGAAAAATCTCAAATAAATAATCCAACACTACACCTAAAATAACTAGACAGAGCCCAGAGCAAGTAGAAGAGAGGAAAGAATCAATATCAGAGTGGAAATCAGTGACATAGAGATCATTCAAAAAAAGCAACAAAGATCAATGAAACAAGGAGCTGGTTCTCTGAAAGGGTAAACCAAACTGATGAACCTTTAATCAGACACATCAAAAAGAAAGAAAGAGAGAATCGAACAAATAAAACTATAAATGGAAGGCAAAATAACAACAGATATAACAAAAATACAAAGGATTGTAAAAAGTTACTATGAACAATGACACACAAACCGTTCAACATAGGGAAAATGGGTAAATTTCTAGTAACAAACAATCTCTAAAAACTGTAACAGGAAGAATCAGAAAACCTGAATAGTCCAATAACAATGAATCAATTTGAAGCAGTGATCAAAAAAACTCCAAGCACACGGAAGTCCTGGACCAGATGGCTCCACAGGAGAATTTTACCATTCAAAGAAGAGCTAACACCAATCCTTTTCAAACTATTCCAAAAAATTCAAGACAAGGCCATCTGTACGTCTTCCTTGGGGAAATGTCTGTTCATGTCTTTTGCCTGTTTTTTTAATTAGGTTGTTTGTCTTCCTGGTATTGTGAGTCTTGTGAGTTCTTAATACATATTTGGAGATTAAACCCTCATCTGATCTATCATTGGCAAATATGTTCCCCCATACAGTGGGTTCCCATCTTGTTTTGTTGCTGGTTTCTTTAGCCATGCAGAAGCATTTTAATTGGATATGGTCTCATTTATTTACTTTCTCCTTTGTTTTCAATGCCTTAGGAAATGATAAGCAAAAATACTTCTACGTGAGATATCTGAAATTTTATTAAGTTTTCCTCTAGGATTTTATGATATTGTGACTTATTTTAAGTTTTTTATCCATTTTAAGTTTATTCTAGTTTTACCAACACCATTTATTTAAAAGATTACCTTTATTCCATTGTCAAATATTAGTTGACCACCAAGGTATGAGTTTATTTCTGGGTTCTTTATTCTGTCCCATTGATCTATGTGTCTGTTCTTATGCCAGCACCAGACTATTTTTATTGCAGTAGCTTTATAGTACAGTAGGATATCAGGTAATGTGGTCCCTCTAAATTTGTTCTTCTTTTTCAAGATTTCTGAGGCTATTTGGGTTTTTTTTATGGTTCCATACAATGCATTAGCCATCAAAGCAATGAAAATTAATACCACAATTAGATATCACTTCACACCTTCCAAAATGGCCACTACTCATAAACCAATAATCAATCAGTACTTGTGTGATTGTGGAAAAAAGGAAACCCTAATGCACTGTTGGTGGAAATGCAGACTGGTGCAGCCACTGTGGAACTTCCTAAAAAAAACTGAAAATGAAACTATATTTTGACCCACTGCTGGAAATAGATCATAAGAATCACAAAACACCAATTCAAATGAATACATGCACTCTTAGGTTCATAGCAGAATATTTACAACAGCCAAGAATTAGAAACAGCCTAAGTTCCCATCAGTAGATGAATGTATGAAAAAGCTGTGGTACATTTACACAATAAAATGATATGCACATTAAAAAAGAAGGAATTCTTACTTTTTGTGATAGCACAGATGGTCTGGAGACTGTTATGCTAAGTGAAATAAACCCACCAATGAAAGAGATATACCGTATGATCTCACTTAGAAGAAGAATCTAATAAAAAAAACTAACAAGCAAAATAGAATCAGAGGCACAGAAACATGAAACAGACTGACAGCTTTGGGAGTGGAGGGGGCCACTGGTTGAAGGGATTAAACGAAGACCATACATGCATGGCCCATGGACATGGAAAATGCTGAGGGAATTGGTTGTGGGAATGGTGGGGTGGGCTGGGGGAAGGGAGGTAAAGGGGAACCAGTTGGGACACAACTGTAATACAATATACAATTAAAATGCTTAACTTTAAAAAAGAAATATATGTAATGGAAAAATAGAGAGTGAAAGATTGAAATAAAATAAAGAGACCTGCAAATAAAAGAAAAATATTCAAGAAATGGGAAGACCTCATTTTTTTTACAAAACTAGGTAAAACATAACTAATAAAGAAAATTGTTCTAATTCCAAAACCAAGTAAACATATAACAAATAAAGAAAATTATAGGTCAATATCCTTGGTGAACATAGATGGTAAAATCCACAACAAAATATTAATCAATTGGATTCAGCAGTACATTAAAAAGATCACACACCACGATCAAGTGGTATTTACCCCTGATATGCCAGGTTGGTACAATATTTCAAATCAGTAAATGTGATATATCACTTGTAAAAAGTTAAAGACAAAAATCACATGACCATATCAATAGACGCTGAAAAGCATTGAAAAAATCAAGCATCCACTTAGGACAAAAACTCTCAGCCAAGTGGTAATAGAGGGATCATACATCAACATAATAAAGGCCATATATGAGAAACATTATATGTATTTCTTAGGGTATTGGAAATAAAAAAGAAAAAGAAATAAATAGGACTACATCAAGTTAAACTTTTTCTGCACAGTTAAAGAAACCGTCTGCAAGGTAAAAAGGGAACTCACTGTTCGGGACAGCATTTTCTCCAATGATACATCTGATAAAGATTTAACATCCAAAATATGCAAAGAACTAATGCACCTCAACATCAGGAAGATAAACAACATAATTAAGAAATGGGCAAAAGACCTGAATAGACACTTCTCCAAGAGTAAATACAGATAGCTCATGGATACAGGAAAAGATTCTCAACATCACTAATTATCAGAAATGCAAATTAAAACCACAATGAAATGTCACCTTACACCTATCACAGTGGCTACCATCAATAAATCAACGAACAACAAGTGTCGGCAAGGGTGTGGAGATAAGGGACTCCTTTTGCATTTCTGGTGGGAATGCAGTCTGGTGCAGCCATTGTGGAAAAGAGGATAGAGTTTCTTCAAAAAATTAAAAATGGAACTTTCTTTTGACCTGGCAATTTCACTTCTGGGAATATATCCTAAGGATCCCAAAACACCAATACAAGGAACATATGCTCCCCTGTGTTCATGGCAGTGCTCTTTACAATAGCCAAGATCTGGAAACAGCTTGAGTTCCTTTTACTAGATGAGTGGATTAAAAAGCTGTGGTGTTTACACAATGGACTGTTATGCAACAGTGAAAAAAGAAGGGGATCTTATATGTTGTGACAGCATGGATGGACTTGTAGATTACTATGTTAAGAGAACTAAGCCAATCAGGGAAAGACAAATACCATCTGATTGTACATACATGTGGAGTCACATGAACAGAAACTGTCAGAACTGAAAGAGAGTGTGGACACATAGAACACACTGACAGCTGCCAGAGGAAAGGGGAGGAATGGGATGATAGACAGTGAAGAATGTTTATGCATAATTCATGACAAGGACAGCAGTAAGGGGACTGACTTACAGAAAGGGGAGCACAGGGCTGTGTGGAGGTGGGGAGAGGGAGAAAAAGTGGGAACAACTGTAATAGCATAAATAATAAAAATATTACAATTGAATATTAAACAAACAGGCATGACTGAATAAGTCAAGACTCTTGTGATGACATTAGATATCTATGCATATGTCTACATACATATGTATGTGTGTACACATATCTACATGTGTATATGTGTGCACACATACATATCTGAACTATCCATATCTATGTGCAAACCTAAGTCTAACCATTTCTTTTATATATGGGAATAAAGTCCACATGTTCTGGTCAACGCTGCCACTAAACTTATTAAATGTTTTGAGAATATTTTTCTATGTTAAGTGAGCATAAAATTATAAATAACACAGAGTATACATATATACAGGATTAAGTGTGAAAACTAATGAAAAGATACATCAAAATTAATATGTAAAAGTACATTAACAGTATTATACTGAACAGCAATTAGACATGAATAGTAAGCTACTCATGTAAATGAAAAGAATTAGCTTTTTTCCATAGAAAAACATTTTTCTACTCTTTTAGTGTACACTAAGGTATTGTTAAAATAAATTCAAGTCTATGTAGAAATTTATTAAAGAAATGATACTATTTATTTAACCATGCTATTATTTTAACTCTGATGTTTATAAAGTTAAAAAAATGATGGTTGACTAAGTGCATAGTGTAGAATGAATTCTCTGGGCAGATTTTAAATACAGGGTTTTCCTGGGTTTCTATCCTTATTATTATTCTTTCCTGGCTCTATATGTGTTCCTAGGAATCCTCTTAAGTTGTTTAGTTTAAACACAATTAAATGTACATTTAACTTCTAGGTCTATATTCCAAGCTGCAAGTTTTCACACCCATAAATGAATAGCAGCTCATGATCGCCGAGAGTGTTCCTGCATACGGCATATAGACCCTGCACACACAACACACTGAGTACTGAAATGATCTTTCTCCTATTGTTCCTCTGAAACAGAACCCTCCACTAAATGTCCTACTTTGGTCGATGGCACTCATTTATACAAACCAGGGAATGCTGTGCCTTCCACACACCCCCCTTTCATTACCTCTCCAATCTGCCCTCACCTCACCGTCTGTGTTAATACCTCCTTAACCTCCGATGAAAGTTTCTTCCATCTCTCACCTGGACTCTTGATCTAATTTTGTAACTTCTCTTATTGCTTCCACTTTTGTCTTTTCATTAGGACATTATAGTTTATTTTTCTTGTATAATTTTATCTTTCAGTAAGTTCTTGTCATACTTAATTTTAAATTTTAGATTGTCTGTATCTAGACTAGACCCAACTCTTTCTTTCCTGAGGCACAGTCTCCTGTAGTTTGCATCCACGACATTGTTTAAAATTTTCTTATTTCATTATGCTCTTTCCTTTCATCTACTTGGTAAACTTTTTCAATTCATTGAAGGTCCTAGGCTTACAACAAAGAGACTCAGTTTAACTAAATCCATTTTCTCTATGAGGGATTTCATCTGTGATGGACCCCCTTTTCCCGAAGAGACACAATTAGTTAATCAGCAAATTCTTTGTAATATTTCTGAATATTGTGTGTTGTTCTAGTACTATACCCACACACACTGTAAACATACTTTTAAAATGCAATCATATCTCTTTTTTATACTAGCTTTTTCATTTAAATAATTATGCATTTTCTTTAATTTTGTAAATCTAGTGACTTTCACAGTGACTACTATAAGTAGAATTCAATATTCCTTATAATTCAATTGCAATCACAGATGTAACTACCAAATCACATAGACAAGGATTTAGAGATTTTTTTTTAAAGTATTAAATGATTCCTCACCCAAAGCTTTTGTTTGATCCTGTCCAAAACACCTACTGCTGTCAACAGGTTTTGTGTCAACAGCTCGCTGCAAAGCCTCAGGCTAGATTTCTCATGTGATTTGATCAACAGCCTACTTGTATAGACTCGAAAAGACTTCCCAATATCTGCAATTGCTCAGAGTGCACACATTAAAATGTACAAATGTCACCGACCACAATTCTCTAGTTCTGACAATTATTTTTTTTCTAATTCACTGCTGCTCATACATATGACTAATTCAAGAGTTCAGCTATCAATCTCATATATGATCTACGCTTCTGAAAATTACCTGTACAACAGCTCTCACTGCTAGGCAAAAAATTTCCAGGCAGAAAGACTCTTTTAAATTATTTCCTCTTGTACAAAAATAAAATAAATCCTCAGACATTTCCTAGGCTACATAATGAATTGCCCTAACCCTATCCTTATGGCGGTGGCTGGTTCCTACTAACAAACTAATACACAGGCCACCCATTATCAGCTTGGATCCAGACATAAAACAGAAACCATACCAATTATTCTAACCAGAAAAAATTCATACATGAAATTAAATAGTAATGGGAGGATAGAGAGGCTGAGGAGGGAAGCAGAGGTATAACAAAAATGACATTTATGGGAAGTAGTACTGTCCTGAGAGTTTTCTGGAGAAAGGGCCAAGGTAGGGGTTTGATAGAGGCTAGGAACTTGGAGGAAGGTCCCTCGGTGGAGAGCTCAGACATTTGAAAATGAGACATCCCTAACCTGGGGCTGGCATCTTAGGGAGCGGAAGCATTGCTGCTTCTACAAAACGTTTGAGAAGGAGACCTGCCTAGAGCATCTCTAAAGGCCATGAGGTACCTCGAGAGTTGCAAAAGCATTGAAAACTAGACAAACTGCTTGGAGCAAAGTGAAGGACTGATGTTAAGACGATGCTGATAAGAACAATTAATAAACAGAGTAAGTCCCATCTCCTACCTCTTTCCCAGTCTCCCTCTAGTGAACGATACTAGCAAAATCCATCAGGGAAGGATGTGTCAATAGAGAAAGGTGGTTTGTAAAACCCCAGCCCTGCGCTACAAAGGAGAATGGAAGTGTGGAGGTATATGGCAGAGAGATAAGAGCTGAATACCCACTACACAAATCTTACAGGAAGTATTACCATTAATTTGAAGGTCCAATGTACATATCATGTCACAGAATAAAGGGACCCACAAATTGGGTCCCCAAACACAGGATTCATGCTGAAATAAGAGCATGATCTCACGTATAAGTGGAACGTAATCAACAAAATAAACAAGTGAGCAAAATGGAACCAGAAACATGGAAATAAAGAACAAATGGACAGTGACCAGATGGAAGGGAGGAGGGAGAAAATGAGGGAAACAAAGGGAAGGGTCAAGTCAAGGAACATGGGTATAAAGGACCCATGGAGAAGGACAATGGTGTGGGTGAGGACTGAATGTGGAAGGGGGCCTGGGCAGGGCAGGGGAGAGTAATGGGGGGAAATTTAGGACAAGTATAAATGAAGAACAATAAAAAAATAAATAAAAAGACAAATAAATAAAATACTCTTAAAAGCATCTGTGTAGCTGTCTAGAAAGCATACTTGTATACAATATTACATATATTCAGACCACCTTTATAACAATGTATTTAGCCCTGGCTGGTGTGGCTCAGTGGTTGAGTGCCGGCCTGGGAATCAAAGGGCTGCAGGTTTGCAAGGCACACGCCTGGGTTGTGGGCCAGGTTTCCAGTAGGAGGCACGTGAGAGGCAACCACACATTCATATTCCTCTTCCTCTCTCTCTCCCTCCCCCTCTGTAAAAAATAAACAAATAAAGTCATAAAAAACAATGTACCTAACTAAAATACTTTATAATCACTAATAAAATCTTCAAAATAAAATTAGCAAACCATTGTGTTATTCTATTATATATTAATACCGTACTTTTTATTATATCAATTATATAATATTTATCTGTCTATCTTATATCATAACTGTTAATGATTAGTATCATAACTGTTAATAGTTGATTATATATGTCAATTTTATTGGGTGAAGGATTCCCAGATTAAACATTGGTATGTGTGTGTCTGTGAGTGTTTCTGGATGAAGTTATCATTTGAGTTGGTGGTCTCTGCAGGGTCAGTTGCCTTCTCCAATGTAGCCATGCCTCCTTCAATGTATTGAGGGTCTAAAGAGAACAAAGAGCAGAGGAAAGAGAACATTTTCTGTCTCATGGATTAAGAACATGTCATTCCCTCCTCTCTTTTTCTCCATCAGTCCCCTGGTTCTCAGGTCTTTTGACTCAGAACTGAATTACATCAATGGCTTTCCTGAGTCTCCAACCATTTGTAGACAATAGATTGAGGGACCACTCAGCTTTCATAATCAAGTGAGTCAATTTCTCACAATAATGTTCTCTATATATCCCATTGGTTATGTTTTTCTGGAGAAACCTGACTAATACAGTAACAAATGAAGGGCCAATGTATTCTATCCATGGTATAATACATAGAGAAATAAGACCATTTTAATTCTCAAGTCTTTAGTGTTCCTTTTAAAGTAATTCATTTCTTCAGCTTTTGCAGTAACTTAAAAATATTTTGGAATAGTGGTAATGTCATAATAATAGTAAATATTTAAACCCATAACAATAATAATAATACTTTAAATTTCTATTATATGGTAAATTTCTCAAAGTGCTTTGCATACATTTCCTTATTTCTTATTTGATCCATGAGTTAATGGCAAGATGTAGAAATCTTGCGTATCACTTTCCTTTATTATATAACAAAAATGAAGTCAGTGATGGTTCATAAACACATTATTTATATATTTTGATCACATTATATGTAATCTAATTTAAAAGTTAAGTTTAAAAATGTTTCCACATTTAAATTTCATTATTTTTCTCCATACTACAAAAAAGCTTTAGTGTTCTGGAACTGGAAATGAGAATACAGTTTGCTATTTTCTCATGAGGTGGTAAACTGTCCAAAGTTTCTAAGCCTAAAAGTCACTGTAAAATTTTGCCTCTTTTTCCACTTTCCTTCACTGTCAAATTTATCTTTCCTTTTATGATTTGCTATTTATTCCCAAAGCAGAATGCATTGCTTTCTCATCTCTGCTTCAGCAGCAAAGTTCTTATTTCTGACTTAGAAAATATATCTCATGTAAACACTTCCCAGATCTTCTCTGACATATGTAGAAGTTATTTTATTTGGCCATTAAAGGAATAGAGACTCTGAAATATTCAAGAATATAAGCACACCTAAGCTACACTTATCTAGATAAACTCACTCATATATGGTTGGAATTCAGGATAGTACTAGGGACCCTCTATTCCCTTATGAAGGTTTCCCCAGTGAAGGATAAGTGGCAAAAGAGGAAAAGAGCAAATGACCTTACAAATCTAGGCAAGAGTGTGATAAGCCTATGAATAAAGGCATCTTCTGGTAAGCTCAAAAGATGTTAAGGCAGGGCTACCTGTAAACACCTGTAAGTACAGCCACTCCTTCCTTTATTTATACTCATAGCTCCAACCTAAGAGAAGAAGGGAATGCTTGATCTAGGTACACATGAGAGAGCGGTAGGAAAAACGCGAAAGTAGGGTTGAGCCAAAGGAAGACTAACTCACAATATATTTCTAATTAAGGCCACAGCCAATCTAAGGAGTTGTTATGGTATTGGGATGGCCCTTAATAATTGTTTCAAATTGAGACCCAAGGGCAAGGCCTTGATATCCTTATATAAGCTAGTTGATGCAGGGCAGGACACCTGCCCCCCCAAATAAGGCTTGTTGCATAGCTTAAACTGAAGAAGTTTGAGAACACAGCAGAAGCAGGAAGGTCATGTTGACCTCTCCCCACTCTTGCTTGTCCTTTTCCCCTGAAAGCAATAGATATACTTTCCATGTGAAAGGTTGGTTCCCTGTAGCAAGAGAAAGGAGAACATCTTTATCTCTACATATAGGGAATGTAGGGCCAAGAAATTTGATAAACAAACTTTGTTGAACCAACCCTTATCTTCCTACTTACTTTGCCATTTGCTATCACTAGTCTAAACACCTCTGTCTTATTAATTCTTCACACATTTATTGTTTCTTTGTCTAACAGGCATAAAAACTTCCTGCTTTGATCACTTCTTTAGGCCTTTAGACTCTTGTGAAGGCTTCCATGTACATGTAAAAATTCAATAAAATTTGATTGCTTTTCTTCTATTAATCTTTGTCATTTTAATTTTCAGACCCAGCCAGGGACTGTAAGAGCGTTGAGGGAAACACTTTTTTTCTCTTCTGCACTGTCAGTGACGGTGGACAGACCCCTGGCAGGAGCTGTAACATAGGGAGACATTTCCCTGTGGTCCAGAGCAAGTCCCAGTGAGAGCACAGGTGTGAACATTCCACGGCTGATATTTTTAGCTCCAGGTGAAATTGATGCCTTGGCCCTGAAAGGGGCATGCATACAGATCATCACATTATTCATGATAATATCTCTCAACAGTTAAGTGTTTCCCACTCGTATAAAATTCCTTTACTGACAGGTCATTTTTTGTCATTATTATTAATGCAAATATTTCCTCCATTATATTTGCTGAAGGAGTTTTTGATGGGGTAAAGTTTCATTTTTGTCTAATAATCAAATACATAACTAACTACTGAATTATGTTTTTATTGTATTATCTTAGGTTCTACAGATATATATATGATCATGACCATCTAGTCAACCTGTGACTTAGAACAGCAATTTGTTCAATTTGTTCCTGAAGAAAACAAAACTAGGTCAATTATTCATTAGAACGTTGACTGTAAGTGATGTTATTGCTTACAGTGGCTTCAATAGTTAACAAATAAAACAATCATGTGATAGTCAAAGTAATTAAATTTCTCAGGCAAAAAATAATACACAAAAGAAATGCACAGACAAGGGAAATCAATGTTAATGGAGCGAATGCTGCAGGAAAGTGTAACTGGTTTCCACAGCACAGCTGGCGTGACCTGCAAGACCTCAGCACCGTGGGGCCAACTGCTCACCTAAGAAGGTAACTTTGCAGCTGCTCTCTCCTCTGTGTTCCGTTGATCTCAAGCCATGGGAAACCCAAATCAGTTCAATCATGCAAAGAAATGCCTCTCAGCAGGAAAAGGATAGAGAAAGTCAAAAAAATTTTAAGTCAAGTGGGTATATTTCAGGTTATATCTATTGCAAGAACATTTTTTATCCTTTCCAATGTTTATTCAATTATAAACTTAGTGAACTGGCTGTCACTTCTATAATGTTAAATACTAAATACAAGTATGCTCATCAACTAATCTTGTTCCTTATGTTAACAAGATGTTCATGTGTTTCACTATTAATTATCGTGACAGATATTTCTCTCTCATTTGTATTATTTCTCTATGCACAAACATAAGACAAAATAGAAAATAATACATACATATACATACACACAGATATAGAAAAATTATGTTAAAAGAGTATTTAACTTCTCAATGTGTTCAAATTAATTAGTATGCTTAGAATATTTTTTCTCTGCTGTTTGTCATATGCACCGTTCTTTATTATGTCATTTCTTTTTGTTGTCATATCTTTTTCTGGTAATTTTTCTCAAGAATGCATGGTGTGGATCTAATTCATTCAGGTTTACATGTTTGAGCATATCTTCTGTTCAAGGTGAAAAGTACCTTGAATGGGAGTTTAACTGAAAATATCTGTGCAAATTTTCCTTTCCTGCGATATTAAACATTGCCTCCATTGTGTTCTATTGATTGCTGCCCTAGAGAAATCTAAAGTGAGTCTGATCTTTTTCTTTATTGGTTTTTCTCCATGTGTGTGTATTCTCTGGTTTGGGTGCCCAGAGCATTCTTTAGTGATGATCTAGTAAGTTAAAAAAATATGTGCTGGCATTGATATATTTGAATCATGTTTCCCAAGAGTCAATTTGTCTTCTTTCAATCTACATATTCAAGCTTTCCTTTTATGTTTTGTGGAACTCTCTACATTGCCTAACAAAAGCAAAAAAATAGAAAGCAAAAAAGAGTCCTATCTAAATTATACATAGAATAGCAATATTCTAATAAATATCTTCTATTGGAGAAATGAATCCTCAGAAGACTAAAAAGTAAACTGAAGTTAGAAAAAATAATAACAGTACTTGAGAAATGTATGATGAAATTGTGTTTTGGTTATTAATTTTTTTAATTAAAAATTTACCCTGTTTCCAGATTTGGGACAAAAAAATCTGATTTAAATACTACAAGCATCCATATTAAGCACATTCTTATTGGGTGTATTTCTAAAATAAGTTAATAAAGAGGATGAGAAAATCCGTCAGATTTTTATTCTAGCACTCAAAGCATCTAAAAGAAAAGAAAATTTCTTTTGACTCCTGAAGTTCTTGGTAACAGGAATAGTGGTGGGAGAAAAGAAAACAGATGTTAAAAACTTTCAAAGAGACTTTATTTACAAAGACTAACATTTTGAACTATGTATGAATTTTTAACCTAAGAAGTTCAGATTACCTGTTGGTACAGAGTCTAGAAAATCACTTTCAATAGCATCTCTGCA
Organism: Sturnira hondurensis; assembly: GCF_014824575.4. Lineage (NCBI taxonomy): Eukaryota > Metazoa > Chordata > Mammalia > Chiroptera > Phyllostomidae > Sturnira > Sturnira hondurensis. Next base: position 1,340,106 of record NW_028097389.1, on the reverse strand, counting down.
AGTTCAGAAATTTTAATTGTTTTTCTATCATTTCTATTTTCAGTTTTTGTTGTTGTCCACGTAGTGTTGTCTCCATTTCCCCACCACCACTCCCCTCCACACCTCCCATCCCCGCCTCCCACCCTCCATCCTACCCCTCTTTGCCTTTGGCTTTGTCCATGTGTCCTTTATATGTGTTCCTTGACAACCCTTCCCCTCTTTCCCCCATTATCCTCCTAACCTTTCCCCCTCTGGTAACTATCACTTTGTTCTTTATGTCAGTGTCTCTGGTTGTATTTTGCTAGCTTATCCTAATAAGTATAAATATTGGGATTGATAAAACTTTTACTTTTGCAGATGTCATGGTTGCATATGGAAAAGTCAAAAGAAATACTAAAAAATCTTACCTTCAAATACAAATGGAGCTTGTGCATTTAATAAAAGTTGAAAGAAAAGATAAAAAAATTAAAGTAATCATTTGCAGAGATATCTGAAATAGGCTAACATATAATTTTAATCTTGAGTAAATGAAATGAATCATTGGATACCCACCGAGGGAAAAGCCTGAAGTTAATAATTTTCTCCCTGGGAGAAAATGCAATAATGAAGTTTTGCATTTTTCTTTATCACTACTTCCAACTCTATTTGATTAAAGCTAAAGCCCTATGTGAAATAAAGCCAAAGATCTAGAGAAAAAAATTGCCACTTACAATAATGTCTGAAATTAACAGATAGTGTGACAATTAGAACTAAGAGCAAAACTCTTCCTTTTGATATTGGACGGAGCTGAAGGTTTAAGTCAGACTGCTTTTAGAAAAATCCCATTCTCTAAAACTCAGAGCTTAAAAGACTGAGAGTAAAAGGAAAGCATTATGCTGAGTGAAATAAGCCAGGCTGTGAAAGACAAATACCATATGATATCACCGTTAACAGGAATCTAAACAACAAAACAAACAAGCAAGTGAAATATGGCCAATGACACTCAAATACGGAGCAGGCTGACAGGGTCCAGAGGGGAGAGGGGAGAGAATCATAGAGGAAAAGGGGATGGACTCACATGAACAAGTATAAAGGACACATGGACAATAATTAAGGTGGGGGGTGGAAATGGGAGGGAAGTGGGGAGCACTGGGGCTGGGCAGGGCTGGGAATATGACAGAAAACTGTACTTGAACAAGAATTAAATAAAATAAAAAAAATAAGATTAAAAAATAAATTAATTAAATTTTTCACCTAGAAAAAAAATAAAAAATAAGACAAAAATCTGCATGGTAAGTAAGTAATGGCATAAATATATTTATGATTTATGCCATGATTATTTGACAAAATATATAGAATATATTTATAATTTTAAATTTCACAAATTAGTCTACATGTTCAACTTTTTTCCATTTAAATTATAGCACCATGAAAGATAACATATGCTAATAAATGGGCTATTAGCTTATTCTTCATGTTCTTATTGGGAAATTTTACTTTCATAAACTATAATTGTTTTGCCCAAGAGCATTTGAGAGTACACCAAGAACTTTATGGACAAACATATGAAAGCAACAAGCACACAATATTTTTATTTACTTTTTAAAGATTTTATTTATTCATTTTTTTAGTAGGGGGAAAAGAAGAAGAAAGAGAGAGAGAGAAACATCAACATGTGGTTGCCTTTTGTACACCCTCTACTAAGGACCTGGCCCACAACCCAGGCATGTGCCCTGACTGGGTTGAATCAATCCAGTGACCCTTTGGTTCACAGCCCATACTCAGTCCACTGGCCCACACCAGCCAGGGCAGGCACACAACAATTTTATAATAAAGTACTATTTAAACAGAAATATATATGATAAAATACCTGGAAATGTATAACAAAATAACAAAGTTAAATATTTATTATTATATTGGAACCCGTTAATCAAAGGCTTGAGATCTTGAGCCTTTTATTCTTTTTTAAAAGATTTTATTTATTTATCTTTTGAGGGGAAGGGATGGAGAGAAGGAGAGAAATGTCAATGAATGGTTGCCACTTATGCACCCCCTGCTGGGAACTGGCCTGCAACCCAGTCATGTGCCCTGACTGGAAATCATACTGCAGTTGTTTGGTTCGCAGGCCTGCACTCAATCCACTGAGCTACCTCAGCCAGGGCATCTTGAGCCTTTTAATACAGGGATCCACAAACTATGTATGGTCCAGGGACAAGACCTACTACACTATTCACTGCATAGACCACAGGCTAAGAATGAGTTTTACATTTTTTAATGGTTGGGAAGAAATCAATGAATGAGTATATTCCATGACATGTAAAGTATATATAAAATTCAAATTCCAGTGCCCACAAATCAATTCGTACTGCAACACAGCCATGTTCATTTGTTTCTGTGCTGTCTATATTTGTTTCATGCCACACGCCAGAGTTCAGTGGCTGAGACAGACTACATGGCCTGCAGTGCTGAATGCATTTTCTAGCTGATCATTTACAGCAAAAGTTTACCACCCTCTATTTTAGCACATAGTGCACTGGGGAAAGGATACTATTGCTATCTAAGCATGTTTTTTAAACTTATTTGAATATAGTTTCTATATAACATTATATCATTTATAATAGTTTTAGGTGTACATCATAGTGATTCAGAAATTTCATACCTTGCAATGTGAATATCCCACTAATTATTGTAATCATCTTTCACCTGCAGACTTCCCACGATATTATTGACTATATACCTCTTCACCCCTTTCACCCACCTCCACACCCCCTCCCTTCTGGTAACTGCTTTGGTCTCTGTTTCTATAAGTCTATTTTTTGTTTTTGTTTTCGTTTTTAAATTTCACATGAGTGAGACTGTAGACACTTTTTTGAAGGGATTAAAGCAGCAGAAGGATTGAAATATTTTGAGTTCCCCTTTGTATATTTTTGCTCTGTACCTTACATAAAAGTGTGATGAGCCTACATTGATGCTCTTCCTAGTGGTATTACACACACTCTCCCATTAAGAGAAGCTGGCAGTGTCATCCACCATAACTGTTTTACTGAATAAATGCATCTGGGTCCATGTAATTTTTGCTTGCTCAACTACATCCTTAGGGTTCTAATGACTTTGTGCAAGCTTATTTAGAACTCTACTAATTAACAAATTTAAATCATGGATAATGTACAGTCATAGCCCATTTTGTTTAATGAAACATATCTCTTGTCTTCCCAATAGCCCTTATTTGGGGTATCCATGATTTCCTATTCCATGCAGATGATCCATGTTTAAGTTAGGCCTATGGAATGAGTGTATTGGAACTGTACACCAGAAACATTTTTTTTCCTTTTAGGAACCTGAGATGTGAGAACGATATAAGTCAGTCCACATGACAATATCCCCAATCTATATTTTCAGCTGTATTCAGCAGGAAGAAGTGAATCCAACACTCAGAGAAGTGTTGATTACAAGCATGAAGAGATGGAGAACTCACATAGTTGTTAAAGCCCCTTAAAGGAGAAGCATCTAGAATGGGGAAAACTCAGAATCTTGAGGTCATAAAAAATTGACTTTTTTTACCTTAATGTAATCTTGTAGAAATTTGAGTTTTAATTCTCATAAATAATATGTCTATGCTAAAAAGTGAGATTCTATGTTTAAATTTACTTATTCAGAATTTTCCTCTTTCATAATTGTGTGGATTGAAAGATGAACTCTTTAAGTACTTTTAAGCAGGAAGTGCGCCTCCTATTTATTCCTCAAAACTGTTTCTCGAGCCCTGGCTGGTGTGGCTCAGTGGATTGAGCACGGGCCTGGGAACCAAAAATCGCAGTTCAGTTCCCAGTCGGGGTACATGCCTGAGTTACAGGCCAGTTTCCAGCAGGGGATGCACAAGAGGCAACCATACATTGATGTTTCTCTCCCTCTCTCGTTCCCTTACCCTCTAAAGATAGATACATGAAAAAATCTTTTAAAAAACCTGTTCCTTGAGACACAGCATCTATTTTAACAATGAATCTGACTTACAAAGTTTTTTTGTTTCTGTCATCCCCATAATAATATATTAAATATATATTTAGTTTCTAATTTAAAAAAAGTTTTGTGTTGCTAATCAGAAAATCAGTTTGAACAGATTTTTACAAACAGTCCCATCCAAAGGGCTACATTGTGTTTTTTTACTCATTCCCCCTCTGTATTGCTTATTTCTATTGTTTTCTAAATTAAAAAAGTGTTTTAAAGACCATGTTGCATTGATTAGCAACTGAAAAGCTGTAACTTCAAAGGGCATCATAATAAATGCCAGCAAATTGATTTCATAAGTTATAAGATTTGTGATGAAAATTCATTTGGACAATAAGCATATGGCTGAATGTAAAAACATAGTTTATTAGTGAATAAAATCAAAAGATATTGAAGACCACAGAAATAAAAATTTGAAGCAAATTTGACAGTGGGATATGTCCTTTTTCAGCAATGATCTACTTACTATGATAGTTATTAAAACTCATAGAAAACATAAGGCTTAAATCTGTCACTTTTTCAGAATACTAATGATCTTTATTTCACTGTCTCTAGTTTTCCAAAAAGGAGTACGTGTTATGAATGATTAATCAAGGTCAATTTCACTACAAATATTTGGGAATTTATCTTTCAGAAAACTATATGAAGAAAATGGGAAGTGATTTCTCTTTCATACAGACATTTTCATAAAATAAAATAATACATTTTTCTTGTAGTTTACATGTTCAGAAAACTCTAATCATCTACAATATGAAATAAAGTAAAATAGTTTGAATATGTGAGATAGCTGGGTGATGTCCTCATAGAAGTCTGTGATCGATTTTCACATCCTTTCTCAGACCAACTGAAACTTCAAACACAAAATATAATAAATAATTTGGAAGATTCATTTAGTTAAAACACACACACTTTATAAATGATTAAAGATACAAACAAACCTTATTAAAGATTTCATGAAGCAGACAGTCTCTGTTCCCAAGGGTCCAGCTAACTGCAAAATGGGAGTGGAAGGCAAGGAAGTTAAAAAAAATTAAAACCAAGAAAGAAAATATTTGATTAACTGGGGTCACAGAGTCAACCTTGCTTAGGGTGAGAAGGAATAAAGAAACAATATAAAGCCCAAGATGGCTTGGCATTTGGGGATTGGCTGAATCGATAAACAGCATTTTTGGCCAAACAGAACACTTACAAGTATGCAAAAGTTACCTAATTTCACTTTGCTGATGTAGCATCCCAAGCAGGAGTAGCTCCATCTTTCACCTAGAAAGTTCTTTCAACAGTTGCCTTTTGGGATTATTCTCATAACTATTCAAAATGTTTGATTTAAAAAACAAAACAGTCTGACTGTTGCTACTTTGAGTCTAAGTACAGTATTCACAAGAGATGATGTCAGGCTCATATTCTTGGGAACTGGTTAAATTCTTCTTTTATCTTATGTTGATGAAATCAGAGGGAGACCATCTGTTTATTGGAGGTTGGCATACCCTCTTTTGTGGAGGTCTGAGATATGTAAAGGATGGTGTTATCTTTTCTTGCCAGGGCAGAGAAGAAGGTGCACAAAAGACTTAGGTGTAAAATTAGAAACAAATAGCCAGAGAAAGAAGGGAAAATGGAGAGAAACATTTTCGTCTTCGAAGGGAGCAGTTTGCCTCCATGGCAGTTACTTCTTTTCCCAGTCAGTTTAATTTTGAGATCTCGTGAGCTTATTCAGAACCAGATGTCAAGTGCAGACTTCTTTAGTTGTAAAATATGCATCCGCAGTTTGATATCTTGAAATTTGGCAGCAGTGTGAGTAGTCAAATTTGTTGGGAGGGTCTTTTACATGAATTTCACTTTTGGGAAAGCATCAGAATAGAAGAATAACTCTCTGTAAGTGAGAAAACACTTAGAAATGGCCATTGGTAAAGATCTGATGAGAGTTCATTACAATAGAATTGACAAGGAAATTTTATTATTTCTGTGACACACTAGTATTCTGTGAATTGACACATTTATGAACACATTTCACAATTCTTACAAGTATACTCTTCCTCAGAGTAAATTTTATAATGGACACAAAACATGTTTACTAATAGACTCAAATATCTTTAGTTTCTCTGTAAGAAAGCCAAACTTAGAAAACCTATGTCCAGTAATTAATATTTCAGCATTTTATTTTATTTAGAAATAATCTAGATATTTAATGAACATATATCATTAAACTTAGTATAATTTTAAGGATTCAAATTATCAAAAAGATTTAGAATATATCATTAGGTAGACATAGGGACCAATAAGGGGCAATGTGCAATTTTAACTTCCTCTATGATCTTCGAAAGCTAACTCTGGTAGAAACCCTCCTCCTTAACCAGCATCTACCAGTTTTGTCAGGATCCTATCTGTAGGCTCTGGACCAAGTTGTATTTAAAGTTGAGGCTGTAGCCCTAGTATTTAGCAGAATTTGGCAAGTTTTTTTAATTAATTTTAATTTTGGCTACCCCTTGGCTATTTAAGAAAGCTAATACTAATTTATGGAAGTGTCCCTCAGAATTTTGTCAACACTGGGAGGTGTCCTCTTTTGAGGGTAGACATAAGCATATTCCAGTTGGTGTGGAAAGATTGGATAAAACCTTTAAGAACAACCTTTTTTCCAGTCTTCTGGCCAATTGCACATGAGACATTGACTTCTGGACCAGTGTTTTCATGATGGACACCCTACTTGGGTGCAGCAACAGAGGTCTAGGTGTTGTTTTAGGTTTCAGGCTAAGGTTTAGGTTTCAACTGCTGTCGCAGTTGTAAGGCCACTAACTTAGTGGACTTTCATTTATTGCCCTATGGTCTCTTAAGAGTGGAGGGAAATTCACAGAGAGAATGAATTGAATAAATTGCCAGGTAAAGAAAGATAGGAATAATAGGAGTCACATCAATCTTATAGACTTGTTTTAGTTACCTCTTGTGCCTTTCATTTTTCACAGCTTTTCAATACATTTTTTAATGAATTTATTTTGCAATCTTGAAGCCTTTTGGAGTCCTCTACATGCTAATAAAAATAAGTATCCCATCCTGTTTATGTGATTAAAGACTCATATTTTCAAGTGTACTTTTTAAAATGAATAATCTTTTCTTTTTTTATCTAGGAAGTATTTATTTATTTTTTAAATATTTTTTATTTAATTATTTTTCAAGTACAGTTTTCTGTCTGTTACTCCCATCCCATCCCACCCTCCCATGCTCCCCCTCCCTCCCATTTCCACCCTTCTCAGTTGTTGTCCATGTATCCTTTATATATGTTCTTCTAAATCCCTCCCCTATTTCCCCTGAAATTCCCTCCCCTTGTTACCGAACAAGGGTCCGAGGGGGGGGGCAATACTTGGCCCACCGAGGGATGCCAAAAACTGCTACAGAAAACAGGGGCCCCTCCCAAGGACGATACACTAATATCTATAGGGCTCTTCTGTCCGCCGCCAATTGGAAAGACATCTCTCAGTGCCAGAGATTTGTGAAAAGGAAACAAAATGTTTATTTAATGCTATTCAGGCCTAATGCCTTCCTTAAAATATTAAAGTCTTTAAGGGTATACACCTACACACACAGCACTCCCTTCTCCCACTGTCCCAACTCCGGGTACCGTAAATCAGGAAAAGAGCACAAGTCCGTTTTTCAGGTCGCTGGCACATGAGCTGTGTCGCCTGCCTGTCCAGGCAGGATCTCCAATTAATACAAAGTCATGCGGCACCTTCCACTGGCAAGAGTTCTTTGTACCAAGTTCCAGTCAAAGTCTCTACTGCTTTCCAGGCCACTCGGCCAAAAGGAGCACCCCAAAGCCGCGTGGGCTTCTTCTACCAAAGCCGCACTCCACCAAAAGCACGTCTTTCTTCTTCACCTGGCCGCAGGGATCTCCATTCTGGCAAAGCTGCATGGTCTTCCCTTTCACCTGGCCAAGAGGGGGTCTGCACTCTGCTGAAACCGCATGGCTCTCCCTCCTAATGGCTACAGGGGTCTACATCTTTCCAAAACAGTGTGGCTCTCCCCCTCACCTGGCCAAGAGGGGGTCTTCACTCTGCTAAAGCCACATGCCTCTCTCTCAGGCACTCTCTCAGAGAAGCAGCCTCCAATTCTAGCCTGGTTAGCTGCCACTCACCCCTGGCCCAAAACTTGGCCACAGCTCTTTAACATATCTATGAAACCAGTTAAAGGTTATAGATATGTTAAATGACCATTCCAGAGGTTAGCTGCAAAACTGTTGCTATGCAAAACAGCTCTCAATGGCCCTGCTCCATTTGTCCCTTCCCCCAACTGACACCTTGGGGGTGGGGTGTGAGGATATCTTAATATTTCCTCCAATATTCCTGTACACTTTGAGTTCTGGACACCATTCCAAATCTTTTCTGGCCCCCCCCCCTTGGCTGCACCCTGTATCACCCTCTCCCCTCTGGTCACTGTCAACCTGTTCTCTATTTCAGTGTCTTTGGTTATATTTTGCTTGCTTGTTTGTTTTGTTGTTTAGCTTCCTGTTAAAGGTGAGATCATATGGTATTTGTCCTTCAACACCTGGCTTATTTCACTCAGCATAATGCTTTCCAGTTCCATCCATGATGTTGCAAAAGGTAGGAGCTCCTTCTTCCTTTCTGCAGCATAAAATTCCATTGTGTATATGTACCATAGTTTTTTGATCCACTCATTTATTGACGGGCACCTAGGTTGCTTCCAACTCTTGGCTATTGTAAATTGTGCTGCTATGAACATTGGGGTGCATACTTGAGCACCAACTTATACCATACACCAAAATAATATTTTCTAATTGGAAAGTTCACCATAAATGACCATAGTAATTCTAAGTTGTCTTAGTGAAATTTTATCATTTTTATAGGCGCCTACATCTTCCAGGACCACAATTCTTAGACATTAAATAATCAAGTGTGCCAGTTAAGTCTTATGACTCTCAGAGCCAAATTAATACCTAAGAGGGATGTATTCCCACACTGCTGGGCTGGGAATTTTGTGGCAATTTACAGTGTATCTCATTGCATGAGAATTTTCTCGAGGTGGCATGTGGCTTAGTGTTGATCTAACACATTTACCCTAGCACAGGCATCTTAGAGTTAAGTGGAGACAATCTAATAGCTTTAAGTACTTGAACCATGCCCACCAATTGTGCGGCTGTGCCTTCTAAGAGACCCCCGTTAGCAATAGATCTATTATCTCTTTCAGTTGGTGGGCATGGGCAAGACGATTATTTCATAGTGGCAGATACCCTAATGGCTTTTAATATTTCCAGTTGTACTTGCTTGGATGCTGATGTTCTGCTGTTAAAACAGTCTGAATCTCTTGTCTTATTTCCCCACACCTGTCAGCAATTCATGCTGTGGATCAAACTTGAGGTTTTCTGAATTCCATAATAACCACCACCCATGGTGGGCTCCCAATATAACTATCCCAGAGCAATTCTGGGAATTTAATGGACCTCGGAACCTTCCAAACCTTTCTGGGAGCTGTCAAAAAACAAGCAACAACAAACAAAAACACTATGCATTAAGTAAGACAAAGTAGAAAATGTAGTGTATTACAAGGGTTTTAACCTTCAAACCTGAAAACTCAGGGCTGTTTAAGCAATGAGTTCCAAGTTGCTCCAGGACTGAAGGCATTTTTATTAGGTAAATGTGGAAGTTACTTGGTTCTTTCAGCTGATTGGTTGCCTTTGGTCTTTCTTATTTTGTTGAGAGCAGCTGAATCAGAGGAACAAGGAAGTTCCAAGATAGTATGAAAAGACGTGGCATTTAGGGATTGGCTGGCATTCTCTGCTGATTTCAGGAAAAAAAACTATGAATTTCTGTAACTCAGGTGAGTTAAGTTTCATTTTCCTTTAATGTGACTGCATTGGCCAATTTCTTTTTTCCCTAACATAAATGACTTTGTTTTTGTATTGATTCTACAAACTTTAAAAAAAACAGAAGCTTTTTTGGACCCCAATACGTTCCTGGGAAATAAATATTTTTTTAAACAAAGTTTGTTTGGATCAGAGAGCTGCATGCAAGGAAGCAGAGGCTCAAATCGGAGAAAGACTTACCCATGGTACCCAGGAAAGATGAAAGGAAGAGTGGATTCAAAGGGATAAGCAAGTGCATTTTCTGGTTGTGTCTTTGTCCTGTAAGGTCATTAGCAATCAGCTTGGGACTTCCTTCCTCCTAGTGGAAAACTATTTAAAATGATAAAAGAGGATAATTTAGTTGATACAATACAATTTTGTGTAACACTGAGTGAAGCAGAGAGTTTTCAGAGGACTGCAAAATGAGCTGGAAGGCAGGAATTTTTTACAGGATATTTTTTTAAAGGGATAAAAAAATGTAAAATATTTGATTGGCTGGGGCAACACAGACAACCTTGTTTGGGGTGAGATACAACAGAGAAATAAGTGTAAAGCCTAGTGTTGGCTTGGTGTTTGCAGACTGGCGGACTGGACAGACTGCATTCCTGGTGAAGCAGAGCATTTATAGAGACACAACAATTATTTAAATTTCAGTGTGTTGATGTGACACCTTGGGCAGGAGTATGTCCACATTGGTTTTAGAAAGTAATTTCAACACATATATGTACACACATGCTTACAAAACCTTATCTTGAAGGAAAATTCAACAAAAAAGAGTTAGGTGCTACTTACAGACAGTAGGTGAAATATATTTTTATTTTTTGTATTACAGGGACCAGGCTATATATTTGGAAAATATAAATATCAAAGATTTACTTTCTATATATATAAATTCAGGGAAATCAATTCAATATTGTTAGTTAAAATATGGCAATCTGATCTGATGACATGCAACCTATATATTGCATTGACAGGAATAATCATAAGCATATGACAAATAAGTATAGAGCAAAACTCAAATGATATTTGAGATATGTAAATAAGCATATAAGAGGAAAAACAACAGGAAAATAGGCAGTGGTGGCAAGAATGGACATCTGATATTTTTCCTGAGTGGCATAATATATTATGGGAATGTTAAGCTAGATTTTTTTATCTCAGTTTTGGCTGATGCTTCAAAGGTCAAGAATTATTTGAGATGCAGAGTACTCAAAATTCTAAACTATAGAGGTGATCCACCTGTCAAAGTCATAGTAAGTTGTGAAATGGATTCTGCCACCTTTGGTTTGCATAAGAACTGGAAGTTGAAAAATTCACTTGGGAGAGAAAATGTCAGCTGTTTGCCTTAGATGATCTTTTGGGGGATGAAAAGAGGTGCTTCTCCTTTTCTTAAAGCTAATATAGGGAGGTTTTACAACAATCACTGGGCAGGTCTCTGTGTGTTTTCTGAAGTCCAGGAACACTAAAATGGAGCTGCCATTTTTTGACAAATGAGTGAAGAAAAGCAGCATATATCTGAATTCTATAACTAGTACATTTTTTATGGACCAAATAGAACAGTAAGTAAGGGAACCTCTCTGCGGTCATTTTAAGGGAGATCACACTTTAAAAGGATTGCCTAGAGGTTTAATTTAAAGAGGGGCAGATTTCTTGAAGTCTGAGGTCTAAGGAGATAGCAGAAAGTTGTCCACAGGAAGCATTGTAATATCAAGGAAGTTGCAATTTGATTAGAAATTGAAAAGCTATATACACCAGTTATACACTTGTCATTAAGAGAGTAGCAACACCGAAAGATATCTCTAGCAGTTAGATAAGAACCATCAGCATATTATTGTTCCTCCCTCTCTCCACCCCTACTTGTTTCAATCTAGAGGGTCCCCAAATAATTAACATAAAGTTGGAGAGAAAAAGGAGGAAAGGAAGAAAAAGAAACAGCTTTTCCCAACTGCAAGTTTTATGGCCTAAAGCAGACCTGGGATGAAACTGAGAAGAAACTTTAAGCTAAATTTAAAAAGAATGTTTTAATATTAGACAAAACAGTATTATTTAATTAATAAAGTGGAATTTTACTTTCAATTCACATGGACTACAAAAGCTATGAGATCTGCATAACATTTTATTCATGCATCCAAAAGAAAAAAGTCTAGAGCTTGGTTTTAAAAAGTCTTTGGAAAAGTAAAATTACTGTCTGCTCATCCTTAATAAGGATACAAATATAATGTTTGAGGTGTCGTATGAGACAAGTGAGACCCTAGGGACCTTCTAGACATGAAGCTAGAGGGAGACAGGGCAATTAAAAGAACAATATATATATGTATATATATATACATATATATGTACAACACATATGTATATATATGTATATGTATATATACATATATGTGTGTGTTGTACATATTATGTATTGTACAGTACATTATGCTAATTACCAGATTGAGAATAGGGATTGTCTTCAATAATAAGTTTAAGTTATAGCTTACTCATGACAGGAAGCAAGCCAAATATGATCTTATCTTTGCTACTACTTTTGACCATTTAGCTATTCCTTTCCTGTAATGTCTTCTCCTCTGGGAGATGTAAGAATTCATCTTAATATCACCATATCCTATTCTCTTGTTCTCCACTACTTGCCACAACAGACTGAATAATATCCTCTATACTATATTACTTTCTGACTCATTCCTTAACTCTTCTTATTTCTTGTTCTTATGATCTCTGTTTAGGCATCCTTATCTTACTAAAACATGGGTGTGAGTTAGTTCTTCCTTTTCTTTCTTTAAATGCTTTTAGTAATCTAGTAACCTCTTGGCTTCAACTCCATGTACAATGGACTATCATGGTGGGAAATATTACAAAATAGGCACATTAGATAGATAGCTAGACAGACAGACAGAAAATAGACCAACCAACCTCTGAAACTTTTTGACATTTTAATTATATATAATATTTATTTTCTGGAGAACAACCTGAGCATGATTGAAACAGAGAGCTAATTTCTTCTGTTAAATTAAAAGATGTTGGATAGGATGCTGATCTTATTTGTTTATTTTAAAAAGTATTATTGATCACTTTCTCCAGATCAACTGTTGCTCTAGGCATAGGGCTACATGTATAATGAATTAAACAGAAAAATCCCTGCATTAAGGTGATATGGGAAAGAAGGAAGACCCAAATAACTTCCACAAAACAATTAAACACACACACACTGTACTATTGTGATCATGGCTACAAATGAAACATAATGGAGCTAAAAGACAAGGCACACAGAAGTCCCAGGGGAGTCCTCTCTAAGAAAGGGCTGTTTTAGTTGAAACTGGAAGTCTACAAGTTTTTTCCAGAAAGAATCCAGCCATGTGATAGGAAAAATAGAGATGTTTATTGAAGATACAAGATATTAGTAATGTATGTGCACATAAAGAAACATTGTACATAGGACAATGATGCCTCAGTCCCCTTCAAAGTAGGCACCTTGAGATCCCACACAATTCTCCCAGTATCTCTTCCCCTGTTCAAAACACTCTGCAAAATCATTTGTTTGAATTGTCATAAGCTGCTCTGTTGTACTTTGCCATGAAATATTTCCTGTCAAGATCCTGCACCAAAATCTTTGAAACAGTAGTCTTTAGAATCCCCAGATCGGCTTCTAGTTCTTCCACTGTCAGTCACTGATCTTTGTTGATTGCAGCACATACATGTTCAACATTCTCAGTTTTCTGCTTGTTGCAGACCTGCCAGAATGTGGATCACTTTCAGCAGATTCTTGACCATCTTTGAGGCATTTCTATCACACTTTTATTTGCGCTGCACTCATTGCACCATCCTGGAAACCTTTCTGAATCATCTGAGTAGTTTCCTCAGAGGAATGCTCAGGCTTAAGGCAAAATTTGATGCATATTTTTGCTCTACTTGCTCAGGTATTTTGAATGTAACAGGCACCCAGTACACATGCTCACTCAATAGTGTCTACCACTCCCACTGACTAGTACAGTAAACTCATTGTTCATGCATGCACATTTCAGTCCACTCTCCTTGGCTGCTGGGTTACATTAATGTCAAACAAATTGTTCTTATATTAACAATGTCTGGAATTTTTCTGGACAGGTGTTCATATGTAGATATTAGAAAAAAGAAAAAGGAGTATTTCAAGGGATCATTTGTCATCTGTATAAAAGTTTTTAAGGAAAAAACAGGAGCTTTAGAAAAATTTTGAGAAAATCATTATGGATGAAGCAATCATAGAATGGAATTAATCATAGAATTAAGTGACACAAAATGATGAAAGATAAAAAGTTAAGGATCAAGTCATTAAGACTTTTGTAGATTAAGATAAAGATTCTGAAATTTATGCTAAGTGTAGTGGATAACAACCATTGAAGGGCTTTAAACTGGTGAGTGAAATGATAAATCAGTGTCACATTTAGTGATTTTTACCTCAGAAGTGTCTTTTAGAACGATTCTATATTCTTCTTCCTATGGCCACTACTTTCAAGACTCTGATAAAGCTACTCATCCAGGTCCTTATTATTCCTCACTTGAACTATTAAACAAGACTTTTGAAAGACCTCCCAAATTTAGATTCATGTAGAAGTACAACTTTGATCATCTAAATATTTCTTATTCAGTGACTCTTCATTAGCTAAAGTTACCCTATTCCTTAGCGTTAATTAGAGCTTTCTATTTTTGTCTCCTCTCTTATTTGACATTACAACTTAGTTAGCAATCATCTTGAACACCTTCACATTTCCTACCCATACTTGCGATGATTATCTCTTCTCATTATTGTCTTCAAACTCTTTCCTGTGTTCTACTCACTATATGTGGACATTCTTTCAATGTATGAAAATATAATCCTTGTGCTCCTTGTACAGCCCACAAAGTCTTTGAACAACTCAAGCTAGATATTGCTTCCTTCCCTCTTCATTTTATTATAATGTGGAAGCCACTCTGATAGACACTTTTTAAAAGGTACATACAATAAGTTTTCTAGTAGTGGGAAACATGCCTTTTCACTCAACTGAAAAGTGTGTTATTATTATCAATGTGAGATCAAAGGACAAACACTAAATACTTCCTAGAGGGGTCAGAGATGGCTTTACAAAGGAGGCATACCTAATTAAGCCTCAAAGACAAGAGTTTTTATACCAAATGAAGCCAAGGGCATTTCAGAGAGAACAAATGTCTCTTTATGCCTTACCACTTCTGAAGTTTATACACCCTGACTTTGGGAGATGGGTCTACTTCTTCATATATTCAGTAGCTACAGTGTCCTGCCTTGCACAAAGTAAACAATAATCTGTTTCCTGTCCAAAACGTTCATCACCAGGCACCAAAGATTGCAAAGCTCATGGACCATCCCTGTCATGTTCCATCAGGTATCTTTAGGCAGTTGACCTCAAAGTTCAAACCCAAGTTCATCCTCCTACAACACCTCATCACATACTCTCCCCGAACAGATAAATTATTGGGGAAACACTCAGTCTCCACCCCTGATATCTTCTTCCATGATCAGGGCCACTCATTAACATTGTAGTCCTGGCTCCTGTCTGCCACCTCTTTTATTCACAGAATAGGAGGAGCACATCAATTGAAGTTGAGTTTAAGGCAAGTAACACAAGGATGTCCCTACTCTTTCATTTCTCCCTTTTCTTAGCATCTTAGCTAATGTCAGGAGACTTTTTCATTCTCCTCTGTTTCTGTATATCAAGGGAAGACTTGGGATGATCTCATACAGCCCTAGAAGGCTGCCTGTAGCGGGTGGGACAATCTGTCTTTTTTGGATTCTACATTAGGGACCCTATTTCTTTTCTTTTGCACTTCCTAACTGCCTCCTTAATTTTCTTCTTTTTTTGCTGACATAATTAATATTCTCCAAAAGGAAAAAAAAGTATTTTTGTTTTTAATATGTCCTCAATCCTCACTAACACTCACAGTGGCTGTTTTAATTGGAATAAATAACTATTCCACCTGTGCCAAACTTTAGTCATATAACTTCTTATTGCACTAGAAAGCCAGTATGTATTATAAGTGAATGTCTTGTGGCTGTTAATCTATATTTATGACATTTTCTATAATCAATATTCTTAGAGTTATTGTCTTATTAGTATATAAACAAAAGATGCCAGGAAAAAATTTCTGGTGTGATCCTCCTCTATTAATTTTAGTATTTATGGTCACGTATAAAAATATAATAATTTTTAATTTTAAAATTGTCATGAAACAATTTATATTAAATTCCATTTATATATTCACACAGTAGCATTAATATTAAGCATACAGTTTCTACTTCAGACTAAAAACAGTCTGAGGATTTTTATATATTTGAACTAAAGCTTCTGATGAAAATGTGTTCTTTTTTATTATTTTATTAGTTGAGATGAACATTTACATTATATTTCTGGTAAAAAAACAAGATTCCGGAAAAACATTCCAACTTGTATAATATGGGAAGGAAATTTTAGAATTGTACCACAATCTTCAACAAAATCAGTCTGCTTAAACCATAAACTTTCTTTTAAGTTAAATTGAAGAAAAAATTATACACCTTAAACATTCAAACTGTTGCAAAATTTAAAGCATGATAAATGACCTATACCTTAGAAACAGTCTTATTACTTTGGTAATAAGACTGGTTAACAGTTTTAACTTTAACGTTCTTTTTTCATTTTTCTATACATGCATAATTGTGTGCATAATACATATATACCTGGTATTAATTACTCGAAGAGATTTCATGTTAATAATAAACATATATTTTTACCAGAGACTATTTTTATGGGTTTCATTGAAATTGATTATCTACCAGTAGGATGGAAGGATACATATGCACCTGAAAACCATATATTTTCAAATGTTTTGCAAATTTCCTTAAATGATAAATATAGCTACAATTTTTTTCTGGAGACTGAAAGCACTTGCCTAGAAAATTCCCCTAAAATGTCAACCTTAGCTTATTAAAGTCTTTATTGTAGAATTTCAAGTTATAAAACAAAAGAAAAATGTTTAAAGAAAAAAGGAAGAGGAAAATAATTAATCATCAGTTTCACTTAAATACAATCATTCCTATATTTAAAATCAGGATCAGTTACATCTCTATGTTTGAAACATGAAGAAGAATAAATGAGTGAATGATTCTATTTCATTCAGACATTTGAATACTCTATAAACCACAACTTTTCTGCTGATTGTAAAGTCATTAGGCTTAATTCTGATCTTCCAAGAGATGTAATATAAGATTGGCAAGAAGAAAACACTGGGGAAAGTAGTCTATGTTTTGTATATATATCATGAGTACCAGCTAAGCCAGTAAATGTGGGAAAATTATATTTTCCAAAAGATTCAAGGTCCTCTGTGCTTTATTCAGATATAGAACTAAAAAAATCTAATCACTTACAGTCATTTCAAACTATATTTATTTTCCCTAAGATTTTGTTTTGTTTTGTTTTTTCATTTTATTTGCAGATTCATTAACTTACAAATACCATTCTTTTAAATGGCCCTGGCTGGTGTAGTTCAGGGAATTGAGCACGGGCCTGTGAAACAAAGGGTTGCTGTTTGATTCCCAGTCAGGGCACGTGCCTGGTTTGAGGGCCAGGTCCCCCCACACCTGGTAGGGGGTGTGCAAGAGACAACCATACATTGATGTTTCTCTCTCTCTTTTTCTCCCTCCCTTCCTCTCTCTCTGAAAATAAATAACAAAATCTTTTTAAAAATTAGTAATATTTTTAAATGAAATTTTCTTTGTCAATTAGGTGTCAGTGCTACCTCCTCATTATCTTAGTGGTTATCACTTTTTTGGATTCTCGTGTAGCTTATTAGAAAAAGAAGACACAGAACATACTCAATCTTATTTAGCAAATCATTGGATCAACTATTTCAGACAAGAAATAGTTGATAAACATAATAGACATAATAAACATGTCTAAGTTATAGTGCTATCAACTGTGTCTATCACTTTTTTTTGACAAGACATAGTACTTTGACAGGAAAAGACTTAGATTAAATATATATATATATAATTTTTAATTATATATATATATATATAATTTTTTTACAGATTTACCCAGTAAAGAAAATTAAGCAGTACTATACACTCTTCAAGAGATTCATATGTTGATTTTGTGGTTTTGTATCCTCCATAGTTTACCAGAAAAAAAACAAAATAGGAAATTTCCAAGTCATTTTAAAATTTGGGAGGTAAACACATTTTAAATAACTTACATGGAAATATTTTTAAGTATAGTTATTCTAAGACTATATGATAAATAAAACATTAGCTTAGGGTTACATAATAAAAACATTAAGTGCTTAATTTACCTCCAGAAAATAACACTAATTTGAGTTTAGAGAAATGAAAATATGTTTGACATCACTGTGCAAAAGCTCTAACCAACACCTCACAAATGATCATGATATACTCAGGTATACTCAGGTACACTTCTCCTATTGCACCATTTTCTTTGCAGATCAGATAGGGTAATAATGCATGTTTCCACTAGAAGATATATTTTTTCCCATTTTTGCATCTACTAAAACAATGTTATTGAATAGTAAGAATAAAATTATTTATATATTAAAATATATAAATATATGTTACAATATAAAAACAATATATAAATATATTATTTATATATTTGTATATTTTTAAACATTAGTGTTTTTAAAATACATAGTTTTATTTGGCACTTCTAAGGTAAATACAAAAACCAATGAAGTAATATCAAATTTCCAGAAGTGAATTATCGAAGCCTTGGTTCCAAAGACATGATAATAATAGATTTCAGAGACTATATTCTTCAGAAATCTTATCTTTGACCAAATTAAAAAAGGGAGGAAAAATTTACTCTTATCTATCTGTTCTGGCACTAACGTTTATCTTTTATTTCAGTATTTATATTTAAGAACATAAAATTAAAAGAACTTGACTAGGTTATCATTGAAGTTGGGATAAATGAGGGCAAGAAAACTCATCTGTGTGTAATTACAAAATATTAAAAAAACAGTATTTTTTCTCAATCAAGTAATCAATCTTTTCCTCCCACCAATCTTACAAATAAAGGTGTTTTATGGTTATTGTTGTTGTTGTTATTGTTATTGTTACCTGTACTTAATGTGTAAGAAGGCAGATGGCCATCTTAGGCAGTTAGCTGAGTGTCACTCAGTAAGTCCCAGGACTGAGATAATTCTATTTATTGTCTACACCCTGACGACTATATTACAGCATCTCTGAAGATTCACTGAAAATTCAAGCAGTTTTAACTAAAATATTTTTTAAATATACTATTGTCATTAGATATTAAAAATAAGATTTTTTTGTTTAATAATTGAATATATTTAAATCACATATCAGAGACAGATAATAAATCATTTTAAAGTGATTTTTCATTTCTGAGAAGCTTCTTTTTTAATGTCTTTAGCTTAAAAATACTTATTTTCAAATTGAATATTAAGTAAAATATTTAATGTGTTACTTATACAATATGTCATATTTTTAGCTATGTTATGCATAAGTGATAATAAGTGATTAAATAATATGAATGAATTATTGAAGAATAATTTAAATAAATGATTTAAAGTATTAAGAAGAAATTTCATGTGATATGAACAAATATCTTCATTATTTCTATGGTTCTAATATTTTTAAACATTATTAAATCATATTGTCTGTTTATCCTTTTAAACATTATTAAATCATATTGTCTGTTTAAATATGTATGAGATTATATAAATCATGCTTCCATTCTCTGTAAATGCATCAGACATCTATGCATTTATTTAGGATACCTACTAGGACCATCAGCAACCTGGTTTGCCCAGGACTTTTTTGTTTTAGCACTGAAATCCCATGACCCAAGGAATCTCTGTCAGGAAAATTAAGATATTTTGTTACGCCCTTTATATTGGATAACATTTAAAAACAGAATTCAAGAATAAGAGCCTGGAACTCAATAGAAGTTTTCTCATAGAAATCAAATCAGTTACTTTGTCAATTTTGGCTATAATATGTGGAAAGATCCTAATAAACAATAACTTACTATAACCATTGGTTTAATTCAATAGTTGATCATTAAGAAAACTTAACATATTGAACTCTATGTCAGGTTGTTAGGTAGAAAAGTAAATAGATATATTGCATGTCTACTCAGGAAAGAAAAATAAAATAATTATTCAGGCAGATTGTTATGACACAAGCCATATATACAATAATACAGAAGTTCAGACGAAGAAGTAATGACATTCAGAGTCATGTTGAGTTGCACACAGGGTGAACTCCTAGGTGACCAATACAATGAAATAGAATGGAGTTATTAGAAATGTAACCAGATGTTCAAAGTTATACTTGCTGAAGGTTAGTACTAAAGTGACAGCCACTTTGACAAAAGGATGGAGAAAGTTGAAAAGGGTAATGACCAACAAGAGAAATATTTCTAGATAATAATAAAAATATGAATACTGAAATTTAACACTTACCAAGATTTATTTTGCAAGGGCTGTATCATGTGGTTCATCTGAATAATCCCAACTTATCTTCATATTCTGGGCGTTTTATTACCTTATAAGAACTACTGGCATAGGAAAGGCATAGAATCAAATGATCTAATCTTTCAATTTACATCCTAATTGTCTATATATAAAAATAGAATTTGATCTTTTAATATATTATTTAATCTTGTGACATATGTTTTAAGTTTAAAAGGTAACTATTAAGGATTTATGTCAATATACTATGTAAAGTAACTAATTTCAATACTTCCACATTTAAATATTTTTGTATATAAACTTATTTTTAGAGAGATCAAGCACTTAAAATAATTTATGCCATAAAAATATTCATAGAGCCCTAGGTATGTATATAGTATGTAAATTGGCTGCAATACACAGCCCAAAGCATGTGTTTCTAGAAGACATAAGGTAGATATAAGACACCCCAAAGCTCAACCCACATTCTCTGTAACTGAGTACATGTGCACATTGCACCCAGGAGGAGGCAAATGATCTCATCTTAGAGATATTTTCAGTTTAAGTTCATAGGAAGCATTTAGCATGTTTTACTTAAAAGACAAAAATCAAAACCTTAATTCTCCTCTGCCTTAAACACAGAACACCAACAGAAGTAAGAGAACTAAGATTACAATGATTAATTAATTGAAACAAATTAACTGCCTAAATTGTTTCACGTTTGTTGTTGATGCTTCAAATTTGAAAAGAACATCAAGAGCTATAGGGAAAATCCTTTGGGTAACACCTGAGAGAAGCAAATATTCTAGGAAGAGGGAGAAGGAAGAAGAGACTGGTAGAAAGAGAGAATGAGAGAAAGGGATCATGTTAGAAACCTTAAGTTAAAACAAAGAATATCAAAAAGAAACATGCAAATAGGAAAAAAGTCTACTATTTCAAGTGCAAGTTATTTAATTATATCTTACCAAGTTGTAAGAGTGAACTAGACACAACAGGAAACACACCTGGAAGACTTCAAACTACCATATAGATTTACTAATTATATTACAGTCTATTATCTACTTACCTGGTATCCTTGAAAAAAATCATTATTTTACCAAAATCATATTGGCCACATAATCTTCCCCAAAGTGTGGAAATATTTTTGCTCCTAAGATTTATGCTGTCCAATCAGTCAGCAGCATTGTCTGATGGTGATTACCACAGTAGGTAGACATAGAGTCATGAAAACACAAACAAGGTTTGAGGCACAACTTGCCAGTCAACTCATATATATATATATGTGAGAAACACCTTAATATACCATGGCAAAAGCATGGCTCTAATGAGGCTTCACACACAAACAAAATTCCAGATCATTTTTTCCTGAGTGACAGGTTTTGAATTGACTATATTCAACATTATAAAAAATATGATCTAACAGCACCTTTAAAGGTAAGTGTTCAGCATTGTTAAATGCACGTTAAATGTTAAAGACAATGAAAAAAGAAGGTTTCAGCCTAAAATAGAATGCATAATCCCAAATTTTAAATCAATTTATTTATCACAAGATTTTATGCAGATTTCTCTCTCAAACACTCATAGACTACACACACACAAATATTTATACTCTATAGAGGCTAAACCTTAAAGATTCTACCAAAAATTTACTAGAGCTGATAAATAAATTTGGTAAAGTAGCAAGATACAAAATTAATATCCATGAATCAGTGGCATCTTTGTTTACCAATAATGAACTATCAGAAACAGAATTTAAGAAAACAGTCACATTTACTATTGCAATAAAGAAATAAGATACCTAGAAATAAATTTAACCAAGGAGGTAAAAAGACCTGTACTCAGAATGTTACAGGATACTGAAGAAAGAAATTGAGAAAGATAAAAATAATTTGAATCATATACTGTGTTCATGAATTGGAAAAAATAAAATCATTAATTCTTTCAATATTATTATTTTATTTAAAACCTCACATTATACTCTTTCTTTTTCTTATTTCATTTAGTTTACTCTGTTCTTTTTTAATTTGTTGTAATCTTTATTTTCTCCCTTTCTTCATCTTGTTTCCTTTTTTTTTTGTAAAAGATTTTATTTGTTTATCTTTAGAGAGGAAGGGAAAGAGAGAAATATCAATGTATGGTTGCCTCTTGTGAGTCCCCTGCTGGGAACTGGCCTGCAACCCAGGCATGTGCCCTGACTGGGAATCGAACCGCGATCGTGTGGTTCGCAGGCCCGCGCTCAATCCACTGAGCTACGCCAGCCAGGGCCATCTTGTTTCTATACCCTACCCTTACTATTTCTCCTTCTACCCTCTCCAAATCATTTTTTGTTACTGATCTCATATTCTTTTCTCCTTTCTTATTTGTATTCACTTTCCACATTTATTAATCTTTACTTATTTGTTGTTGATATTGCAGTTGTGGTGGGGAGTATTTTTGCGAGTATGGAATTTGTTTACTGGGTTGTTTTGTTTTGTTCTGGCAATACCTGTACAACAGCATACAATACATGATGAGGGTCAGCCAGCTGGAAGGGGGTACCCACAAATAAATGAGCCAATGACAATGAAAAGCTAATTACAACATGAGAGCCCACATAAATTGCATACAGAGCATCCCTAAGGGGTGCTCTCTCTAGCTCAGGAGATCAAAGAGATACACCACAGACTCCATAGTTCTCCTATCATAGAATGTCATCCCAAGAAGACCAGGAGTCAAAGCAGGTCAATCTATTATGCAGAAACAAACTAAAAAGAGTCACCTAAAATGCAAAGACAAATAAACAACCCCCCCCAAAAAGGATAGAAGGAATCACCAGAAAAAGTGCTAAATGAAATTGAGGCAAGCAACTTATCAGACATAGAATTCAAAGTAATGGTTATAAGGAAGCTCAAGGACCTCACTGAGAACTACAAGGAACTGTATGAAAGCTATCAGGTAATTACTGAGAATTACATCACCATAAAAAAGAATCTATTAATAAGAACAAGGAGGAAATGAAGAATACAATATCTGAAATGAAGAATATTCTAGAAGGAGTTAAAATCAGGCTAGATAAAGAAGAAGATCAAATCAGTGAGTTGGAAGACAGGTGGGAAAAAAAAAACACCCAATGAGAGCAACAAAGTGAGAAAAGACACGAAAAGAACAAAGATAATTTAAGAGAGCTGCAACACAACATGAAACATAAAATATTCAAATCATAGGGATACCAGAAGGAGAAGAAAAGGAACAAGAGATAGAAAACCTCTGAAAAAAATGACAGAAAACATCCTTAACTTGGTAAAGGTAAATATCACACAAGTTTAGGAAGCAAGTAGGTACCAATCAAGATGAATCCAAAGAGGCCCACTCCAAGACACATCATAATTAAAGTGGCAAAATTCAAAGACAAAGAGAATAAAGACAACAAGGAGAAACAAGTGTGCTCCAATAAGGGTATGAGCTGATTTCTCAACAGAAATACTGCACATCAGAAGGGACGAGAATGAAATATTCCAAGTAATGAAAAGCAAATGTCTGCAACCAAGACTACCCAGCAAGGTTCCCATTTAAAACTGAAAGTGAAATAAGAAGCTTCCCAGACAGAACGAGCTAAAAGAGTCTATCTGCACTAAACCAACATTTCAAGAGGTGCTAAACCGGCTGCATCACAAGGAAGAAAAAGAGACAGAGAGAGGATCACAGGTACAGAGGGAAAACATGGCAATGAATAAGTACCAATCTAAGAGAACCATAAATGTAAGTGGATTAAATGTTCCAACCAAAACTTGTAGGGTAGCTGAATGGATAAGAAAACATGACCTCAATACATGTTGTCTATAAGAGATCCACCTCAGAACAAAAGATGTACACAGGCTGAAAGTGAAGGGATGGAAGAAAATATTCCAAGCAAATGGACATGGAAGAAAAGCAGGAGTAGCAATACTTAGTTTAGACAAAATAGACTTCAAAACATAGGTGATAGAGACAAAGAAGGTAAGTACATAATACTTAAGGGAGTGGTCCAATAAGAGGATATAACTTTTGTAAACATATATATGCACACAACATAGAGCACCTAAATATATACGGAAAATCTTGGAGGAATTTAAGAAAGGTATCAACAGCAATACAATCATCTTAGGGGATTTTAGCACCCCAGTGTAAATAATGGATAGATCATCCAAACAGAAACAGCAAAGATATTGTGGAATTGAGCAACACTTTAAATTAAATGGGCTTAATCAATATTTATGGAATATTTCATTCCAAAGAAGGAGAATATAGAACACAGAACAAATCTCAACAAATTCAAGAAAATTGAAATTATATCAAGCATCTTCATGGATCACAATGTCTTATAGCTAAAAACCAACAATGAGAAAAAATTTTTAGACATTCAAATACATGGAGACTGAATAACACATTATTAAACAATGAATGGGTTAACAATGAGTTTAAGAAATGAAAAAGTATCTGGAAACAAATGAAAATGAACAAAAAACAGCAAAAACTTATGGGACGCAGCAAAGGCAGTTCTGAGAGGGAAGCTCATAGCAATATAGCTGTATCTAAAAAAAGATGGAAAAATCTCAAAAACGATGTAATCCTATATCTAATATTTTATTTATTTATTTTTAGAAAGGGGAAGAGAAGGAGAAAGAGTGGGAGAGAAACATCAATGTGTGGTTGCCTCCCTTGTGTCCCCTATTGGGGATCCGGCCCGCAACCCAGGCATGTGCCCTGCCTGGGAATCAAATCAGCTACCCTTTGCTTCACAGACCCATGCTCAATCCACTAAGCTACACCAGCCAGGCTAATCCTACATCTAAAAATACTAAAGGAACAACAAAAGACAAAGCCCAGAGCGAGCAGAAGAAAGGAAATATAAGATCAGAATTAATAGAATTAATAGACCTATAGATTAAAATGATAATAAGATTAATTTACAGGATCAATAAATCTGAGAGTTGGTTCTTTGAAAAGATAAGCAAAATTGACAAGCCCTTAACCAGACTCATCAACAAAAGATAGAAGCCCAAAATAAATAAAATTAGAATTGAAAGAGAAGTTAAAACTGATACCACAGAAATACAAAGGACTGTAGGAAATTGCTGTGAACAATTATATGCCAAGAAATTGGACAACTTGAACAAAATAGGTACATTTCTAAAAATGCACAGTCTTCCAAAACTGAATCAGGAAGAAGCAGAAAACCTGAATAGACCAATAATAACCAGCAAAATTAAAGCAGTAATCAAAACACTCCCTCCTGGCACACAAAAGTCCTGGACCAGATGGCTTCACAGGAAAAGTTTATCAAATATTCAAAGAAGAACTAACTCTTATTCTTCTCAAACTATCCCAGAATATTCAAGAAGAGGGAAGACTCCCAAACTCTTTTTATGTGGCTGGTACTGTCCTAATTCCAAAGACACAACTAAGAAAGAAAATTATAGGCCAATATCTTTGGTGAACATAGATGCTAAAGTTCTCAACTAAATACCAACAAAATATTGGCAATCTGAGTCCAGCAATATCTGAAAATGATCATAAGTTTTACCTGATCAAGTGGAATTGATTCTAAGGATGCAAAGATGGTACAATATTTGCAAATCAATCAATGTGATCCACTACATAAACAAAATAAAGGATAAATCACATAACCATTTATGACCATAAATCACATGGTCATATCAATAGATGCTACTAAAGCATTCAATAAAATCCAGCGCCCATTTATGGTAAAAACACTCAGCCAAATGGAAACAGAAGGAACATACCTCGGCATAAAAAAACCATACACAAAAAGCCTACTGCCAACATCATACTCAGTGGGCAAAAAATAAAATATTTCTCTTAAGATCAGTAACAGGGCACAGTCCACTCTCACTACTTTTATTCAATATAGTACTAAAGTACTATATTGTACTGTATAGTATAAGATACTGTATCATACTATATAGTACTGTATACTACTATATTGTATATGCTATATTGTGTAGTATAGCACAATATAGTACTAGAAGTTCCAGCCACAGTGATTAGACAAACAGAAGAAACAAAAAACACCCAAATTGGAAAGGATGAAGTAAAACTGTTGTTATTTGCAGATGACATGATAGCATACACAGAAATTCCTATAGTCCTCAGAAAACGGCTATTCAATCTAATAAGTGTATCTGGCAAAATAGATGATCCAAAGTCAATATTCAGAAATCAAAGGTATTTTTACACACCAACAATGAACTACCAGAGAGACAACCTAAGACAAAAATTCCATTTACTACAGCAACAGAAAACAGAATAAAGTTCTTAGAAATAAATTTAATCAGGGAGGTAAAAAACCTGTCCTCAGAAAACTACAGGACACCGAATAAAGAAACTGATGGAGATACAAATAAATGGAAGCATATACTGTGTTCATGTATTGGCATAATTGGCATCATAAAGTGTCTGTACTTCCTAAAGTGATCTATAGATTCAATGCAAGTTCTATTAAAATACCAGTGACATATTTCACAGATCTAGAACAAGTATTCTAAAAATGTAGATGAAACCCAAAAGACCACAAATAGCCCCAGCAACCTTGAAAAAGAAGAACAAAGTTGGAGGGATTACGATACCTCATANAAACTGTTGTTATTTGCAGATGACATGATAGCATACACAGAAATTCCTATAGTCCTCAGAAAACGGCTATTCAATCTAATAAGTGTATCTGGCAAAATAGATGATCCAAAGTCAATATTCAGAAATCAAAGGTATTTTTACACACCAACAATGAACTACCAGAGAGACAACCTAAGACAAAAATTCCATTTACTACAGCAACAGAAAACAGAATAAAGTTCTTAGAAATAAATTTAATCAGGGAGGTAAAAAACCTGTACTCAGAAAACTACAGGACACCAAATAAAGAAACTGATGGAGATACAAATAAATGGAAGCATATACTGTGTTCATGTATTGGAATAATTGGCATCATAAAATGTCCTTGCTAAAGTGATCTATAGATTCAATGCAAGTTCTATTAAAATACCAGTGACATATTTCACAGATCTAGAACAAGTATTCCAGAAATGTAGATGAAACCCAAAAGACCACAAATAGCCCCAACAACCTTGAAAACGAAGAACAAAGTTGGAGGGATTACGATACCTGATATAAAACTGTACTATGACGCCACTGTGACCAGAAGAGTCTAGTACTACCATAAGAACAGACACACAGACAGTGGAACAGCAAAGAGAGCTCAGAAACAAACCCATGTCTCTATGATTAATTAATGAATGACAAAGGTAGCAATAGCATACAATGGAGTAAATACAACCTCTTCAATAAGTGGTGTTTGGAGAACTGGAATGATACATGTAAAAAAATGAAACTAGACCACCAATTTATACCATACAGCAGAAAAAACTCAAAATGGATAAAAGACTGAAACATAAACCACAAATTAAGCCATATATTTACCATGACTGGCCCTGACTGGAGAGGCTCAGTGGATTGAGTACCGATCTGTAAACCAAAGGGTTGCTGGTTTTGATTCCCAGTCAGGCCACGTGCCTGGGTTGCAGGCCAGGTCACCAGTAGGGGTACAATGGTTAAGAGGCAAACACGCACTGATGTTTTTCTCTCTCTCTTTCCCTTCCCCCTCTCTAAAAATAAGTAAATGAAATGAAGTAAAATAAAACAACTGTTGGAGTTTATCTGGATAGTCCTGCTGTATGTGTGTGTATTTATGTGTGTGTGTGTATATGTATATATAAAATTTTTCTAGAATAGATCAAAGCATTACAAATGTTCTTTATTTCAAGGAGTGCTACACACTGTCTATATTCTGCAAAGAAGTTTCATACTCTTAAAATAATGTTTTGAAGAATATTTAAAATATGAAAATATTTTACAGTTATAAATACTTTTATCATACCAAATATCACTCCAAGTAAAAAATATAGATATAGTAAGAACTGGTAAGACTGCCACATACAGCTGGGGAGGTTGTGCGTTGCTCTAAATATAAGGTGGCTATGTTCACATAATAAACATTGAAGATGTGATATTTATTATGATGTATTAGTAGACTGTGTCGTGACTAACAAAGATTCATTTGTTACAATAGTCTTTAAACATTTGAGAACAAAGAACCTTGAGAAAGAATCAGCTCCTTCTCATGCTCACTGAGGTGTCATGGAAACTAGGGCAGCCTTGAAGATCCAGAGCAAGAGGATGCAGGGCATGAAGAGTCTCAATAAGTCTCTGAACTCATCACTAAATATGTTAAATAAATACAGTATGTTAATGTCCAGACTCATGGATTTGTCTAGTTATGTAACTTCTGCTACTCTTAAATGGCTCAACTATGGCAGGAATGAGAATTACAAGAATTGTGATTCTGAGACTCTGTTTATCTACTGGGATAACTTATCTCCACAGACTACAGTTCTGTCCATAGCAGAACAGCCTTCCCTCTGATGACCATAGTAAATTTATCTCATTTGGTGTGACCCAGGGGGGAAGAGGTCATAGAGTGAGCAGGCCACTTGGGTTCTTTTTTCCCCTTGAAATAATTTGAATGTGGTATTATTAAAACAGGGTTAGAAATTAGGTGATGATATTCAGGACAATGTTATGGGGACATTTTCTTCTACAGCATAGAAAAACAAAGAAAGCTAATTGGCAGAGAGAACAATGAATGAAGCAGTGTCCATAGAGCAGCCTATGGAGAGACAGAGGTGGTGTTGGGGAGAGATTGATAAAGGTAGAGGTGGAGAGATGAGAATGAGAGACAGAGAGAGAGAGAGGAGAGAGAGAAAGAGAGATGAAAACTTACCTTGGAAACTTGGCTACCATTGGATTTTTATTTCTAATCCACCAAGCCTGGAAGGTCTCTCCTTAAGTTTATGTATTCATTTGATAGTTACTGGGGTTTTGTCCTTATACCAATAAACATACTTTTTTCTTATTTGCAACCAAAGATAAAGATTTTTCTTAATTTCTTTGCATATGATTTATTTCAAGTATTTCAACATTTTCTCTAAAACTTCATACACATGGGTATTGAAATATTCATTAGGAGGATTTTTGAGTTATATAGAGTTGTGTGAAGACATTCTGTATGTAGTATTTTAGCTGTAAATGATTGCATTATTTTTACTTGTAACTTTGAAATTTCTTCCTACTTTCCAATCATTTGTTATGGTAACCAAATTCTAAGAAAATAGAAGATAATTAGTAAATCTACACTTTTTTAATGCACATGCCCTAAATGTGTTACTATTTGTCATGATCAGTCAATGCATATTGTAGAATCAAAATATTTTCAGATAGAGGCAGGCTTACCTACTGAAAATATTCAATGGAAATTGTGATGAAAATAATAAAAAATACATTTTTAATTTCATTGTACACGTATTCCAAGAACTGTGCAAGATGACATGTAAATATAAAAATAAAGTTATATGATTTGAGAGAAAGACATTTTAGTCACATGATTTCATTATTAATATAATTTCTACATGGAAATAATAAGTTCAGAACACATAGTACAGAGTTTGTATCTCAACTCAATGCATGTTCGATTATAGTATGTAGTACAGACTCAGTATGTACTTGACATATATATTCTTTTCATCAGCTTCTACCACAAATTCCACTTTCAGTGAAGAGTAGTAATTAAGTTCTGTAACTTTTTCTTGTTTCAATCAGATAATCTGTCATGAGTGTTGCGGCTCTAATGATTAAGTACCACATTTCGATGAGGGTATGTTTTTACTTTTATAGAGAGAACAGCATGGGTTTGGGCTTCAGTAGGTAATAATTCATATAATATCTATATAAAAGTACTCCAAACTTTTAAAATATCTAAAATTTTTTAGAATTAAAGAATACAAATAATTAAAGAAAATAATTCTTTGACTATGAATAATGTGTATCATTTGGAGTAAAGCAAGAAGTTACTTTTAAAAGAGAAAAACATTTAACCTTTTAAGTTACTTACATTAATTTCCTTACATTAGAATCAAAATGACTAATATATAGTTCCTACTTGTTTAATACATTTAAAAACTTGAGAAAATTATTGAAGTTGCATAGATGGGTATTTTTTTTAGATAGGTGTTTTGTTTAGGAACATCTCCTGTGGCTTAAAAATTTAGAGGGGAGAGAAACAAACCCAAGTTAAGGAGATTTTGGGGAGAATTTATTGAAAAATCAGTGCCTAAAAGATGTCAAATATATGGTGACAAAAAGTCGTTAGATTTTGGGTGGTAGACACACACTGTAATATACAAATAATGTATTACAGAATTGTATACTTGAAACCTTTAGACTTTTATCAACCAATGTTACTTCAATAAATTTAATTTGAGCCCTGGCTGGTGTGGCTCAGTGGTTGAGCACTGGTCTGTGAACCAAAGGGTTGCTGGTTTGATTCCCAGTCAGGGCACATGCCTGGGTTGTGGGCCAGGTTCCCAGTAAGGGGGCACCTGAGAGGCAACCACACACATGTTTCTCTCCCTCTCTTTCTCTCCCCTTTCCCCTCTCTAAAAAAATAAATAAATAAAATATTTTTTAAACTTTTAATTTGAAAACTGATGATTAAATTAATATATAATAGGTTCAAGTTATGAGGAATTGGGTAAAATTAATAATAATAGTGATAATAATTGTAGCACTAGTAGTAATAGTAAGGCCAGGTTGTTTAAAGTGAAGTTCCCAGGGTCTAGCTAAGCTAGTGTGAGCAGGATGGCTCACAACATGGTGAGTCTCTCCGTCAGGGAAGGGAATCAGAAAAAGCAGTTTGAATGCAGGGACAAGTAGGAAACTGGTAGAGAAAATTGTAAACAGAATCTGGGGTGTGTCATAAATAAGAAAATAGAGCAGCAGATCAAAAACAGTAGTTTGGAGCCAAGGTCTAGTAACAAACTAGAGATACTGCTTACCAAACATGATAGGTACTTCACATTGTTTATGATATGATATAAGATGGACATTTAAAAAATACTAGATATCCGATTCATACTCAATTTTAAAAGTGCAACTAGCAACACTAATTGGTGATTTTATGAATGTCATTGCTGAGGCATACAGGAAGATAGGTAAGGTGGAGGATCTCGTGGATTACAGAGCATATGCCTACATAAGTCTTTCAAACCTGCAATAACTAAATCACAATTAATGCTTAGTACCAATTATGCGAATTATGGGTAATTCAAATTGTTACTTCATTTCCAATACAAGGTTATAATGTTACTTTTAGGAGATAATAGTTTAGTGTACCAAGGTATATATGCATACAAAGTATGAATTGGTATTGGAATAAGATCTGAGTTACATTCCCTCCTCTCTCACTCTTGACTCATAATATGTTAGTGATTCTTTTTTTAAACTATAAATATTTAAATGGATAGTGGTATTGGCTGTAAAAAATCTACCTAATGTTTGTGACTCTTGCTTACTGATGAATCTCTAGCACCTAGAACTGTGCTCATGATACTCAGTATTTTCTGGATGAGTGAGTATTATTATGTAGGTTTATAAGACCCAAATTAAAACACACACATACAAGCAATTTTCTTTTACAGCTGTAAAATACCCAGGTTCAAATGAAAATAAGTCACACAAACATAATGAAAGCAACTACAATTTAAATTGGATTTAATGGTTTGATCATAAAAGTGAATTTGGATCTAATCACAAATTCTGGATTAGGGCCATCAAATCTGAAACATCAACTAAAAGCTCAATGAATAACTGAGTTAACATTATGGGATTGTTAAGGCAAAGTAGAAGATTTCAATATTACTGAAGAACAACTTGTCATATAACAAGTGAAGCTATTGCAAAAAGTTAAGGTAGTTACTATATAATATTTCATTTCAAATGTCACAGATATTGAGTTAATTTCCAGGGTCCTCATTAAAACTGTTTCAAAACAAATAATGATTATTCTAACCCTGGGATAAAAAAAAGCAATAACATTAATGAAGTATTCCTTTATTTTGGCATTAGTTATACATTCAGAAAATATAAATTATCCAGAGTAATACAAACGCAAAACAATTTGCTGCAAACATACAAATTCTGGTTATATTCATTCACCTAATCTTTCCCAGTTTGTCAGATATAAATATAAAATCTACTTAACTAAACCAACCCAGGAGAACATAAAGTGAATGGGAAAAAATCTTTAAAAATGAACCATTGCCCTCATAACAAGTCATAGCTAGGAGTAGAAATAATGCATTTCAATAAACTAAATTAAATATGTATTGGAATAAACTAAACTAGATTTTGCATCCAGTGCAAAATCTAGTCATGATGTGGCACTTGATCCTGGAAATACATAAGATGTGTTAAAACAAGTACTTAAAGTGAAGCTGCTAAACATTTTAACTGCATTAAAAGAGATTCCACTGAGTTCTAGGGTTTTTTAAATCACACTTTTAAAAGAAATAAGCCATTGGCTACTAAATAGTACTGTTTGATACTAATGTTTATTAGGAATTATGTGGGAAATGTTTTGGTATACTAAATTTGTAAGAACATCTTTGTAAGTCTCTTGATGACAACTTCAAGCTACAAGAAACTTCGCATGATTGATGATAGTTTTGCAGAATAGCAGAGTTTTCTAATATATTACGTCTTTTTTTTTTTGATGATCACTTTTCAGGCAGAATCCTTCTTCTGGCTGACATCATGATTAAACACTGGAATCTTCTTAAATATTTTACTGTTTATGCCATTACAGCTGTCCCAGTTTTTCTCCTTTCACCCACCTCAATGCAGCCCATTCCCCGCTTCCGTGATAAGACCCTTCGCCATTGTTCATGGGTCCTTCATCTGTTCTATGATGCTCTGCTTCTGGTTCTATTTGCTCATTAGTTTATTCTGTTCATTAGCTTCCTCTATTTATCTTTCACTAACTGGCTTATTCACTTAGCATGGTCATCTCCAGTTCCATCCACGCTGTCACAAAAGGTAGGAATTATGTAGGAATTTTTTTACCTCCGGCATAATATTCCATCGTATACATGTACCACCGTTTTTTATCTACTCATCTATTGATGGTCACTTAGGCTGAACCTCCTTAGTGGTATAGAACAATATCTTTTAAACAGAACAAATTCTAGTCAAATAGTCTTGTGGTTCTAATTTTTAGGTAGCTCTATATTTCTTACAATTAATATATTTTACATTGTTGTAAATTTAAATAATTCTATTAGCTTTAATGAATAATATATTTTTATTAAATATAGCTTAAAACATTGAATAAGGAATAAATTCAGTTCAAAAAAATAACTGTGGTTAGTAAAAATAAAACTTTATTTTTGTCTGTTAATAGAGATCTACAGGTAAAAGATTTAGGGCTTTAAAGGTGTTCAGCCTAGACTCTTGATGATTTTTTGAATATAAGGAAATTAAGAAAAAGAGAACTAGAGTAATTTTAAGGTTTATCTCAGGCAGATGAATGGAATGAGGACTATTAAAAGAACAAGAAAATGATGGTTAAAACTTGGATACCATGCAGCAAAATTATAGATGTAAACATTTAAAACATTTTAGCTGGATATTGGAAGACTGCTTATGTCTAAAATTCTATATTTGAAAGTCATCTGTTTACCAGTGGTAATTTTGTTTGTTTTGTTTTGCTTTTCAGATAATTATTTTATTTTGACTTGCATTAATATCTGAATAGCCACTATAAATTGATGATAAAAATAAGTGGCAGAAAAGTCTTAATATTAGGACATGAGAGTAACCAAGATGATTCTGTCCTGGATTATCCATCATATAATTTGTGTACAGTAGTGCACATAAAATTTCTGTTATTAAGAGTAGATATGTAAGGGAAAGAATCATCGTAGTTATCAATATTAGTAATCAGAATATTGATAAATTAGAAATGTTCCCAGAACTTCTCAATAGGAAAAGAAAACAAAGTTATAAAAAACATGGAGATTGGGATTAGAAATCTGGATATCATTCGAATTCACATGAAATATACAACAATAGAAATGCAAAGTACATCCAGAAAAATCCAGCCATTGTTAATATAAAGAAAAAGTTTTGCACACCATCGATGTAACCTGACAGCCAAGGAGAGTGAACGGGAATGTGCATGCATGAACAATGATGACTTTACTGTACTTGTCAGTGCGGGTGGTAGATGCCATTTAGTGAACATGTGTTCTGTGTGGCCATCACATTCAAAATGACTGAGAGAGTAGAGTGACTAATCTGCACCAAATTTTGCATTAAGCTTGGATATTCCTCCATGGATATTCCAATGATCCAATGATTCCTCCAATGGATATTCCTCCATTCCTCTATTTGCATGATTCAGAAGATTGCCCCTATGGGCAACTGGTTATTGGCAGCTTTATCACAGCAATCCACCAGCTCATGCATCACTTCTCATGCAGAGGGTTGGGTTTTTTTTTGGCAAGACATCAAATCACCCAGGTGACTCAGCCCCACTACAGCCCAGATTTGGTGCTCTGTGACTTCTGGCTTTTCCTCAAACTAAAATCACCTTTGAAGGGGAAGAGATTTCAGACCATCAGCGAAATTCAGGAAAATATGATGGGGCAGCAGATGGTGACTGGGAGAGGTCCCAAGGTGTCTACTTTGAAGCAAACTGAGGCATGAAGGCCCTATGTACAATGTTTCTTGTACCTTTTATCTTCTTCGACAAATATGTCTATTTTTCATGTGATGTGGCTGGATACCTTTTGGATAGACCTCATATACAGTTTTATCCAAAAAGATTGTGTAGAACAGGAACTAAAATATAAAGAAGAGAACCACTTGAGTAAAAGACATAATAATTAATGAGAGGAAGAGTAACCTAATGGTTAAGGAGATAGTGAGGGAAGTCTGGTGTCATGGAAATCAAATTAAGAGTTTATAAAAGAAGAGGAACATAGAATTGACAAATCTGAACCAAAGAACTGATTTTTTTTTACATAAGGTTATGGGAAGGGAGGGACAAGTTCTTCTCTCTGGGCCTTGGGGCTGCACTGAAGTTCTGATTTACGGTGACTTTCTGAACTACTCCAATGTGAATTTTAAAAATGTCAGACAAAAGAAAGGAAAATGAGAAAGGGTGAGTTTTATGGATCTGCAGTCTCTGCTCGGTTCCCTAGTCTGTGCTCCTTTCTATGAATGGCAGCTTCTGTCCACAAAGGGACATGCGTCCAATTCTATACTTGCCTGTGTGGCATTCAGACGTCAAAGGTTATTGTTCACATGGTGCGAAGGCATCAGTGTTCTATTCTTTAATCAGCTTGCTATCCCCACCAAACTTATAAAAAAAGAAGAAGCTTCGCCCATTTTCCTTCCACATAGGAAAAGATTGGGATTGCTTTTTTAATGAGGAGTGAAAACATAACATTTTTATTAACCACATAGTTGCTCAACCATTTGAAGTAGCACAAAGACTTGAAAAGAAGTAATGGAATCAGAAGTTCACTGATTTCCTAAATAAAAAGAGATTAAGCACATAGTTTGGAAAGAAACAAGATTACAGCACTTTGGGGAAGAAAACTTTGTTATTGAAAATTATTCAGTAAATGGAGAGTTTTGAAAGTAATTAGACACCAAGAGACCATTAATTAATATTGAGGATAGCAAATTAAGATAATAAGCGGAAGAAAGTGAAAAAATTAGACTGGGAGAGATTATAAATTAAGGCAAAAGAAAGGAACAGTACTAGAGAGAAATCTGTATTTTCTATGAAGAACGTGAATTTACTCTAATACATTAAAGATAGAGTAAGTGACTGTAGAGGAATTATTATACTATGAAGCTTTCTGATCCGTTAGTTTCTTCTCTGACTCCTAAATATGCCTTCTATGATTTACAGAACACACTGAGTGAGATAATGTGGACAGCCAACAGCCACGTGTCACTCTGTTGTTCCATTCTAATTCATAATCTTTTGCTATTCAACTCGTATCCCCAAATGGTCATAAATCTGGTACCTAGCTCATCCCTTTCTCTTTTCTTAATACTAAACACATACAAAAATGTTGTTATGGCTCTTCTGCATCTATCTAGAACATCAAAGAAAGAGGCAAGATTTATCAACGAATAAAATATATTATACCTCATATCCCAACTTGTTTACTTTTTGTAAGGATATGATTAACTGACTACTTTGTTCTCTGCTTATACTTAACAAGAATCTCTATTAATTCCTCAGGGCTGCTATAACAAAATACCAGAAAACTGGGAGATATAAAACAATATACATTTATCATTTCATAAGTGTGAGGGTAAACCCAGGATTAAGTTCTTAGCAGAGTCATGCTTCTTCCTAAACATCTAGGTGAGCAGGGGTGCCTTTTGCTTCTTCAGGTTTCTGATAGCCTTAGGCATCTTTGGCTTGTGGCAGTGTCATTCCCATCTCTGCCCAAATCTTCATGTGGCTGGCTTCCTTCTCGCCATTCTCCATGTGTGTCTCAATATTTTTACATGACCTTCTCCTCCTTGTGTTTCTGTCTTGTCTTCTTATAAAAACACCAATCCTATTGTATTATAGCCCACACCAATTTAGTATGACCTGTTTTTAAGCTGATTGCATTTACCAAGACCACATTTCCAAATAGCGTGACATTTACAGATGCAATGGTTAGGACTTCATCATATGTTTTGGGGAGACAAAACTTAACTCATAACATTCCATTACAGAAAAGCCAGTATTCACAAATTTTCAATAGATATTTTTGCCTCCTGTTGTCATTTCCTGGTCTTTTCAAGCAAAGTACAGCTAGGTGATTGAACACTGATCAATAAAATGGTAGTCAAGGATTGAGAACAAATCACAAAGGTGGCTGTGGAGATTTTAGAAGCCACACTATCAGTGCATGGCTTCCACACCATGGAATCTGGTTGAGTCCCTGAACCACATATAGGGAATAGCTTCCATGAATCTCAGCATTAGAATTTGGACACATAAGAAATAAGCTTTTATTGTTAAGCCTGTGAGGTGCAGATAGACTACCGTGACTAACATACAATATATATTAAGAGAAAGTCTCACTCTCAAACTCATTATTAAATTCTTCAATACAATATCCAAAATAAAGAACAAAATTTATAACTCTCCCAAACCACAATTTAGTTCATGTTATATTCATATAACTAATTTTTTCTCAAGATTTATTATACACCTACTATCCCAGGGAGCAATATTATTAAGATGAAAAAATGTGATTAATAATTATCTACTTGAGTATTTTTAAAACATTATAAAAGTGACTTAATTTTCATATTATTATAAATGACATTTAAATATCTGGAAAACAAAAGTATTACCAGATGTTATTTTTGGCACTAGGCTCTTATTCTCTATCTTCTTAGTTAGGAACTCCTGTATTTGTGTGTGCTGGAGAAGTTTGTTTAGACTAATGTATTTGCATTGACATGTCCATTTATTCATGCTTTTACATAATGATTTAACATGCTTTTGTTCCTATTATGTTTAAAGCTTTTTTGGTGTTAGGCGTAGCGTAGTGAAACAAATACACAGGTTCCAGCTTGCACTGGGTTTACACGCAGGACAGAGAAAATGAAATGATGGTACAGGCATAAAATCACACACTGCCAAGCTGTTATGAATGAAACACGGGGGGGAAATGGAAAGCAAATAGCAAGGGAATGTGATCTAGCCTGGGTTGATCAGAGATCGTTTTTGTACAAAGTGGTAACTTTTACTAAACTTGTAATGCTAAGTAACAATTAGCTGAGCCAAGGTGGTGGGGAGTGTTTGATGCAGAGAAAAGAGGCAGTCCAAAGGCCCTGAAAAAAATTGAGATTGATTCCACAAGTGTGGAGAGCTTATAAGAAGTGTGAAATGAGACTGAAGCAAGGGCAAGAAGACTGAAGAAAAGAGCTGGCAGGAAGCTGCCTGCCATGTTACGGATTTTGGTCTACATACTAAGACAGATAAAAAATAGGTTCACATTTACAATTTGAAAATATAATTGTACAATTTGTTGATTGACTCAGAAAAATAATTTAGGAGATAATTGTAGTGTTTCAAGTAAAAAAATATTTATAGCTGGACAGGGGACAGGAGTATTGGAAATAGAAGTAAAAGAATCTGGTGAATATTTAAGGGGTATAAAATGTATTCACTATAATAAAAATATGAAAACATTATCTATTTCTTATACTATATATTACCTCTTTTTAGAACACCATTCCTGCTTATGCTGTATCTGTGCCTAACCATACTTCTATAAATATATTGGGAAGAATGATAAATGATATGCATTAGGAATAAGGCAAACCTTGCCAGTGAGTAGTCATTCGGTACACCTCAATATCACTTCTCCATTGTCTTTGCTATACTCAGTCAATTCAATATTCTGTTCCCACTCCATGTTGTTTCCCCTTGTCAGTGGTATTTATTTCTTTTATCCCTCCACATTTGAAATGAGAGATCTAGATATTCCCACTCTGGTGTGGAAGGACTGCTTAGTTGGTTTTCCATCTTTTCTCTGCCATCCACAAGTTGCCTTTGACTGCCTGGTCACAGGGGTGGCTCCGAAGTGAAGTCTTTTCTATTATTTAGGAAACAGACCACTTGCTGTTGGTAATTTTGCATTATCCCAAATCTGTCTGGGTGTTTTTCTTCCTTATAGCCCTGAGGCTTTTATTGAAAATCAGGGATCCAGAATGTTTGTTTCTCTG
The DNA here is from genome assembly GCF_014824575.4 of Sturnira hondurensis. Taxonomy (NCBI): domain Eukaryota; kingdom Metazoa; phylum Chordata; class Mammalia; order Chiroptera; family Phyllostomidae; genus Sturnira; species Sturnira hondurensis. Next base: position 1,301,162 of record NW_028097389.1, on the reverse strand, counting down.
TTCTAAACCTCTGTTTCACTTACCACCACTCCCCAACCTCAGTATCTCAATAGTCTTTCCAATTTCTTGTAAGAAGTAAGTAACGTTTCCTACACCGTATCTTGTATTTCAATATTTGTTTATCCTCCCTGCAAAAGGCTCTATCAGAATTAAGTATACTCCCCAAGTCTTGTTCTTGGTATATAGATATAAACTTTCAGTATTAGAGGCTCTTTCTTTTTTCTATAAAACTTATATTTTAAGATTAACATTTTACCCCCCACACAAATTCTATTGTAATAGTTGAAGTTGGGCAAAAAGCTATTTGTTACTAATGATGCCTACCCTATGTAGCATATGGAAAGTCCATCAGTTAAATAAATAATGCTCCATTATCTTATATTAGATACATAGAAAAAGGAATACTATCTTGGTTATACATACATAGAGGAAATGAACATTAGGAAGAGAAATGAATACATTCAAAAGAGAAACACTGGCAAGTTCCCTGGGTTAGTGAACGTGCAATGCCCACATATATGTGTATCCAGAGTCACGCACACTCATAGTAAATGACAAACACAAATTTGATGGTTTATTTAAAGATTTTATTTATTTATTTTTAGAGATAGGAAGGGAGGATGTAAGAGAGAGATATCAATGTGTGGCACCCACTGGGGACCTGGCCCACAACCCAGGCATGTGCTCTGACTGAGGATCAAACTGGTGACCCTTCAGTTTGCAGGCTGTGCTCAATCCACTGAACTATGCCAGCCAGGGCAAATTTGATGCTTTTAATCTAATAATTTATCATCAAACTATGATAACTTTGTTGTATTATCAATACAGCAATCTCTGAGGTAAACCTTTATGTTGGAAAGCACTAACATATTAGAAATACTTAACTATAATAAATGGCCATTATATTGGCCCTTTATCCAACACATAAAACATAAAACATATAAACACACAACACATAAAACATATCCAACACTTTATAAAACATATATACTAATTTAGGAAAAAATAATCTAAACTGGTCTAAGAATTATTTTGTGGGGTCAAATTATCGTTTTCATTTTTTTAAAGATTTTATTTATTTATCTTTAGAGGGGAAGAGAAGGAGAGAAATATCAATGTATTGTTGCCTCTCGTGAGTCCCCTGCTGGGAACTGGCCTGCAACCCAGGCATGTGCCCTGACTGGGAATCGAACCGCGATCGTGTGGTTAGCAGGCCCACGCTCAATCCACTGAGCTACACCAGCCAGGGCCATTTTCATTTTAAGGTAATATTTCATACTCAAATACCCTATACACCTAAAAAATATGGTCATAAGGGCTTAGGGCATTGGAAAAGAGAATCTCTGTAGTAAATAAACAGCACAAGAGTAAACTTTCACATCACAGAAAACAATATGCCAATTATTGCCACTTGTTATAGAAATGCTAGCCCTTTGAGTCAAAATTTTCTGTCTGAATCAATATTTCTGGACCTTTAAAATTTACCACTGAAATTTTTGCTTTTATTACTATTCAAGTCAAAATGATTCAATCAGCCTATACATATTAATGTTACATTTAAAATAATGTATTTTTCTTTACTCATACCATCATATATGTATTCCTCCTTAGTATAAACACAACTTTAGTATACTTATTCCTTCAATAGAGTCGAGTGAACAAAGAAAATGAATTACATTGTAAAAGACAGTCATGGAGCACTAATGTTCAGAGAGAACAGTGGGTATGACCATCACGTAGCTATCCAACTGCTAAAAATCTTGGTAAAGTGGATCCCAGCTGTGTTATTCCATATGCCCATTTTCACTTAATGATCATTAGAATAGGCAACAAAGCAGTTAGTGGATCTATGTAATGAAAGCAAAATTTGTCAGGTAAATCCACATTTAAATGTGTATGTTTGCAAAGTAGTATAAGCAAAAATATAATAGAGGGAAATGTCTCAATTAATGTAAACCTTATGTAAATGTTTTTCAATACCAACTTGTCTCTAGAAAAACTTTTATGTAATTTAATAAAATATAACCACAAAGTGTTTAAAAAAGGAAGAGATATTAGTAACAATTAGCTTACCCACCTAACTAACACACAGCTTCCTTTATCAAGAATTTTATCTACAATGCCATATGGTGACAATTTATCCTCTTCTCGGGTAACTGAAAACCAAACTTGCCACCTAAGAAAAATCGTCATTATTAGTCAGTATTGCTCTTTAATAAGTTCTGTTATTAATGACTTGAAATATGTACTCTTTAAACACTCCTGTAAAAATTTTAACTGGCTCTCTGAGGCAAGGCAAAAATCATTTATTTTCATGAGATGGACCTTCAGAGAGTGCGATTGGGTGTTGACGGATGGTTGCATCTGGACTTTTTCTTCTCATCTTTTTTCTAATGTCAATATTCCCAACACCTTTAAAACATCCCTTTTATAAAATGAATGTTTATAGAAATAATTCTCATCAAACTTAACATTCACATAGCTGTCTATACTAATTTCTGGTATACAAAGATATTTATTCACTATTTGCTTGCAAAAATTTTCAGTACTCTTGTCCTTTATATTTCATAAGAAAAGGTGGACATTATCAACATCTTACCATGAATTGAAAGTCTTCATGTCAGGAATTTAGTTTTAATAATTTACCTTACTTACTAAAGATTAGTAGCTACTAATACTCTCACTTAAATGACAAAGTTAATAGAATCTAGATCTCCTGCTTTGAGCAATTTTTGTCTCATTAAATCATAACTATTTTTAAAAGATTTTATTTATTTTTCTTTAGAGGGGAAGGGAAAGAGAGAAGCAGAGAAATATCAATGTATGGTTGCCTCTCATGTGTCCCCTGTTGGAAACAGGCCTGCAACCCAGGTATGTACCCTGACTGGGAGTCAAACCATGATCCTTTGGTTCACAGGCCTGTGCTCAATCCACTGAGCTACACCAGCCAGGGCAAGTCATAACTATTTTAAGGGCTGATGCATATGACAGGAAAATTAGATGACATAAAATAAAAATTAATAAATTGTACAATTTGGATTTTTCTTTCTAAGTATAGTTTTGGATCTTAAACATGCTCCATGGAAAATTAATAGGTAGACAGATAAAGAAATAAATGAAAGAAAGAAAAAAAGATAAGGCACATATATATATATAGATAGATAGATAGATAGATGATAGATAGATGGATAGATAGATATAGATTTTATACATATAGTTAGCATAGGTTAATTGAGCTTAAGAAAAGAAAGAAAAGAACAATACATTGACTCAATAGATCGGATTGAGCATTCTGTCCACTTTTTGTCCACCATGAATCACAGGGAATGCACATGTGTAGCATTTTTCTTATGACATAAGAGAGTTATAGGACATGATCTAGGTATATGTAGATCTATAAATATATCTATGAAATATGTCTTTGTATTTATGTATGGATAGCTATTACTGTACTTATGAACTATCATGAACAGAAAGTAAACTTTGAGAAACACTCAAAAGTTAGAAAGATGATGAGTTTACATAGTCAAGAGAAAAACAGATCTTTGCCCTTAAAGGAATGCATGGTTGTGGTGGTGGGGGGCACTTCTAGGCATGCCCCAAGCAGAAATTCAAAAGATGGCAAAGTAAAAAATGTAGCAAAATAGTTCATGTCTAAATCTTTTGTTGAATTGGCATCTTAGGAATTAAAATATAAGCATCCATATTTAAAATTTAAAATGGTCTGAATCTTATCTGAGAGTCAAATCAAACAAAATAGCTCTCGAGACATGAGTTGACTGGGGACATTTGAATACTCATTGAATACATGGTGATATTATGAAATTGCTATTGTCTGCTTGATAATGATACTATATATTCCCTCCTCTTTTTGTATTGGAATATAATTGACAGATAATTTCATATTAGTTTTAGGTATACAATATAATGATGGGATATCTATACATATATATAAATATATACATACACACAGTAAATCTAGTAAACATCCATCACCCTACAAAGTTACAAAATCTTTCTTGTAATACAAATTAAAAAATTTGCTCCCTTAGCACCTTTTAAAAATGTTTCCATGTTGCATATTATATTCCTATGAATTATTGACTATAACTAGAAATCTGTACATTTAACCCCTTCACCCACTTGACACCCTGGAGCCTCAAGCCCTGCTTCTGCACCAGTCATATGTTGTCTATATCTGTGAGCTTGTTTATTTGTTTTAGACTCACATATAAGTGAGATCACATGGCATTTGTTTTTCTCTAGCTTATTTCACATACGGTAATGCCTTCAAGGCCTATCCAGATCACAAATGGCTAGATTTCATTCTTTTTTGGATGAATAATTTTTCATTGTGTATATACATACATATGTGTATAGAGAACATATTATACATATTAAATATTTTATCTATAATCCTTTAATAGACACTTAGGTTATTTCTATGTCTTAGCTATTATAAATAATGCTGCAATAAACATGAGCTTTCATATAACTTTTTGAGTTACTGTGTTTTTTTTTTTTTGGACAAATATACAGAAGTGGAATTGCTGGATCGTATCAGTACTACTTTTAATTTTGGGGGTAGCCTCCATAGTGTCTGCACCAATTTACATTTCCACCAATAGAACCCCAAATCTCCCTTTTTCCCATAGTCTCACCAAACTTGGCATTTCTTATCTTCTTATAGGTCATTCTAACAACTTGAGGTTATACCCTGTTATGATTTTCATATGCATTTCCCTGATGACTCGTGATGCTGAGAATCTTTTCAGGACTTATTTGCCCAGTGTATGTCTTCTTTGGGGAGAAAAAAGGTCTATTTACATCTTCTATTTTTAGATGAAATTTTTCATTTTTTGCTATTTATTTGCATTTTGGTAATAAGGGGGACATTACAGATAACCTTACCTTTGGTAAGGTTATCCCTTACCAAATATATTACTTCTTTGATTTTCAAATATGGGCTCCCATTCAGTAGGCTGCCTTTTTATTTTGTTGATGGTTTCCATTGCTCTGCAGAAGTCCAATATAGTCCTATTTTTTTATTTTTGTTTCTGGTGTCAGATCTGAAAAGTTATAACTAAGATGCATGTCAAGAAATTTTCTGAGTATGTATTCTTCTAAGAGTTTTATAGTTTAAGATGTATTATCTTCTTAAATAAAATAGGCTCATCTTTATATGTGCATTTATATATGTATATACAAACACACACATATTTGTCATAAAATAATAGCTAGGATTTGCTTCAAAATAATCTTTAGGGGAGTAAGTGCATCATATGAATGAAAACAGAGATAAAGATTTATAAATTGAAAACAAGTAATATAATAGGTACATGAGACCTTATTATGCTATTATATCTATTTTTGCATGTGCTTTAAATAGACACAAAATAAGAGATAAAATTGATAATTTACAACTTTGTCTAATTAATATTATAAGAGGAAGGAATAAAATCTATGTGAAAAAATACAAAACAAAGGTAAAAAACCCTCATATCTCACAAAACACCACTGAATTGAAGTACTGTGAAAGCAAAACAAACAAACAAACAACCAGCCCACTTAGACATATTTCTGGAGGATTTTAAAGCATAGAGAATAAATAAGAAATTCAAAAATATTTTAAAGAAATGAACTAGATTACCAGCTATGCAAACCAAAACAGTGCATGTATGTATAAATACATGAAATTGCTTTATCATCTGCACTGCGTGATAAAGGCAAACATAAGGGAACTTTGGCTTAAGCTAAATCGCCACTAGTATAGGAAGGTAGATAGAATCTATGTATCTTCGGCCCAATAATAGTGAAAAAAAAGTACTGAATGAGATGGCGATAGTTTGAGGAAAGGCAGATGCTAAAATGAAAACAACAACCGAAAAAAAAAAACCAGGGTGACTGAGTGTTGCTGAGATTTTTTTTCTCACACTAGAGACAACAGTTAATTGAGTCATCCATTTAATTATTTTTCTACCCCATTTATTGCTGCTCTAACACGCCAAACACATGCCTCAGAGCCTTTCACTTTCCTTCTGTGCAGATGACTTATTGCCCCGGTAACTGCCAGACTGCATTCCACCCTCCCAACTCTTCATGCAGCCCTCCTCTCAAATGTCACTTCATCACAGAGAATTTCTCTAACCGCATTATCTACAATAATAGTTGCAGCCAATTCAGCATTCTCTAGGTCTCCCATTCATTTTTCTACATGATAATTAAATCCCCATGGCATTATTTACTTGTTTGTTTTTTTCCTACCAGGACATAAGCTCCACTCAAGCATTTAGACCAGGATTAAACAGTAGTATGAAACAGGAAGGATTATTAAGTATTTAATGTCTTGGAAAGGAAAATGCTGAGACCCTCCTCTTCAACACTATTTGGTAAGTGAGCTTACTTCCTAATGTGCAAAAGCAGAAAATCATACCAGGAAAATGCATTATTTAGGTCTGCTTTAAATGCTAATAAAAGAATATAAACAAAAATAATGCCTGAAGTTCAATGACAAATGATTCTTAATGGACTTAATGTTGTGTCTCTAAGTATATTTCTTACAAACTAAGTTAACAAAATTAATTCAATTCTGTTTGTATTTTATCAAAGAAAATCTCATTTTCAAAAAGCCTACCTTTTGTCCTTAAGGTCCTCAGATGACATTTCAGTAATGTGACTGCGAACTACAAGAAACCAGAACTATATATCCTTTATATGTCATGATCTTAAATAAATGCAAGAATTCAGCAAAGTAGGACCTTTGGTGACAATCTCAGACACTGAATTAAGTATTTATTATGAAAAGGATTTTCTATGTGCAAATGACTCTCCTCTCTAAGCTTCTGTTTTTCACATGTATTCCCCATTACTTAGTGGTTAATTCTTATTGGTTCAACATGATGTATTTGGAATATTTTCCATTACCCAAATGATTGCAATTTACTTTCTATTTACAGACTAGGAATGCTATTATCAGTGGCACCTTCAGACCCACCCTAGTAACCCTCATTTCTGAGAGTGACAACGCTATGAGACATCGTGATCTGGCCACCGAGTTCCCGGATGGATTCTGTATGCCCAGATCAGTTAAAAGGAATATAAGGGTGCTTAAACACTAAAAATTGCTAATATTTTAATAGTAATTAAATTTAGAATATTTGTTACAATCACATAGCTCACATGGATAACTATGATCAATAAACAAAGCTTTTGATAACAATTCTTATCCCACTTCCATCATTAATTAATCAATGTAACAGGCTGAAATTGCTTTCACAGACTGTATCATTGAAGTATCTGATTATTCTCTTTTAAGTGTATTTTATTGATTATGCTATTACAGTTGTCCCATTTGCCTCCCTTTATTACCCTCTGCCATGAACCCCTTCTCCCTCTAGCAATCCCCCTCTTAGTTCATGTCCATGGGTTATATATACAAATTCTTTGGCTTCTCCACTTCCTCTACTATTCTTAACCTACCCATGTCTGTTTTGTACCTACCAATTACACTTCTTATGCCCTGTACCTTTTCCCCCATTCCTCCCAATGACCCCCCCACCCCCCGCTGCTGTTAATCCTCCATGTGATCTCCATTTCTGTGATTCTGTTCTTGATCTAGTTGTTTGCTTAGCTTGTTTTTGTTTTTTAAATTCAGTTGCTGATAGTTGTGACTCTGTCATCATTTTACTGTTCATAGTTTTTTGTTGTTGTTGTTTTTTCCAATTTTTTATTTAATTATTTTTCAAGTACAGTTTTCTGTCTATTACTCCCATCCCCTCTCACCACCATGCTCCCCCCTCCCTCCCATTTCCGCCCTTCTCAGTTGTTGTCCATGTATCCTTTATATATGTTCCTCTAAATCCCTCCCTTATTTCCCCTGAAATTCCCTCCCCTCTCCCCTCTGGCCACTGTCAGCCTGTTCTCTATTTCAGTGCCTTTGGTTATATTTTGCTTGCTAGTTTGTTTTGTTGTTTAGCTTCCTGTTAAAGGTGAGATCATATGGTATTTGTCCTTCAACACCTGGCTTATTTCACTCAGCATAATGCTTTCCAGTTCTATCCATGCTGTTGCAAAGGGTAGGAGCTCCTTCTTTCTTTCTGTAGCATAAAATTCCATTGTGTATATGTACCATAGTTTTTTGATCCATTCATTTACTGACGGGCACCTAGGTTGCTTCCAACTCTTGGCTATTGTAAATTGTGCTGCTATGAACATTGGGGTGCATAGGTTCTTTGGGATTGGTGTTTTAGGATTCTTAGGATACATTCCCAGCAGTGGAATTGCTGGGTCAAAAGGCAAGTCCAATTTTAGTTTTCTGAGAAAATTCCATACTGTTTTCCATAATGGTTGTACCAGTCTGCAATCCCACCAACAGTGGACCAGAGTCCCCTTTTCCCCACACCCTCTCCAACATTTGTTGTTTATTGCTTTGTTTATGATAGCCATTCTCAC
>NW_028097388.1:0-1765 GCF_014824575.4 Sturnira hondurensis | reverse complement strand
AATTGAATTTGTCTTCTGCACTGTCAAAACTTAAATCAATGTACCAGGAACCAACAATTTCCTGTTTACTGAGGACACAATTTACAGTTCCTACAAAGCCAGGATAACCAGGCTGATGGGGCCACGCAGTGTTGCTTTCCGATGAAAAACCTCGGGGAAGGCAGGCCTTTGATTAGACTCTCTTGTCAGTATGGGAGGTGACTACAACTGAGGCCTGGAAGTAGGCATGGTCCCTCTGGCTGTGAGAGATTGTCCAAAGCCTGCGGATCTGCTGGAGGCTCCCCAGTTGCTAGCAGTAGAAGGGCACTTGGCGCCCTCAGGGTAACATTCCTTACTGCCTTCCCACGTATAGAGAAGGTGGAGGGTGGTCTTGGACTCTGGCTTGGGTAGGGCTGTGACTCACTTTTCACCTCCTGCCTTCCCACAGCCACAGGTCATTAGAGGCCCTGAGCGTCACCAGTTCCACCAGCTGCTGCTTCGCTCACTGCAGCAGACTCACTGCTGCACTCCTCCAGCTGCTGCTTCGCTCACTCCTTTGCAGACTTTCTGACACCTTTGTAGACACCTTTACAGGTCTGTTGTGAGACCCACTGGGAGACAAGGCAAGTGCTGGAGGCAGGGAGGGGAGGATGGGCCTCGCGGGGAGGGGGGGGTCCTTGGGTCAAGGGTTGGAGCAAGGGGGGCTTCCGGCTCGGGTTCGCTTTAGGAGTCCAGTGGCAGCGGCTTATGGTGACTTGGTTCAGTGAGTTGTGTTTGACGGCTGCAGGCCCCTTGACGCCGAGCATCATACAGAAAGATATGCTCAGCCTCCAGCCCGCTAGGGTGGCGGCCAGGGGCATGCGGGCGGCTTGGAGCCTCCCTGGCTGCTGCGTGGGGTCCCTGGGCCACACGTGACGCCTGCCCATTCCCCAGACGCAAATTACCCTGCCTCTCCGTCGACTACAGTGGCCCCGCCCTCCCTGCGGCCCAGCGCACACATCACGGGCCTGTCCTTGGGAACTGGTGGGGATAGGGGAATGATGAGGAGTGGGTGTCGCTGAGGGACTGGGACACAGAGAAGAGGAGGGCTCAAGTTCGAGAGACGGGGCTGCTGGCTTTCGGGTGCTAGGTCTCAGCCTTGCGCACTGGATGCGGCCTGTGCTCTGGAGGTTGGCCAATTCTGCACTGTTGAGGTCACTCAGGTCTGCCTAGGTAAAAATGAGGACCGTTCCAGATCATGTTACTTCTCTCCTTTTTATGAAACTTACTATAGGCAAATTATTACTTGATTTGGTGTCTGCAGGGCTAACAGGACCTTGGGAAACTTACAGTTATACTGGGGTCTGTGGTGCTAGAAGTAATTGGTGCCTGAGCCACTTTCTTTCCCCTCTTCCCTTTCCACCCCAAGCTCGGCTTTGGAAATGAGAGGTCTGACAAATTTAATTCAAATGTCGCCAGGAATACTCAGATGCTAAGGGTAAGTTGAGTCAGTGCTGGGATTTCCTGGGCCCAGTTGTGACCCAAGACAGGCATATGAGTCAGGCCTGCTTGCTTCCTCCTCTGTCTGGTTTAGAACTGATAGGGGGAAATGTCAGAACTGACAGAGGATGTCAAAGGTAATCTGTGGATTCAAGTACTGCAGTGTTCCTGTATTGCTGGAGCTAAGTACTGTGCACAGTGATCACATGAATGATGTGATTGCTAATATGGGGTGTGTTTCAGTGTTTCATGACTAGCGAGTAATTACATCTTTCATTTTATGCCAACACAGATAGAAAGGGTACAA
>NW_028097387.1:0-859 GCF_014824575.4 Sturnira hondurensis | reverse complement strand
CGCAGCCAGTGATTAGTCCCAAAAGCATCAGAGGTCACCTTAGCTGAATGACTGTGGGTTGAGGGCTGGGGATTTGTGTGCCAGGGTCTGTTTCACGCTCACCTGCTGGCTTACTCTTTGGCCTCCTGGTTCACTTTCCCAGCCCTGATGCATTTCCTGACCCACCAGGGTAAGCGGGGGGGGGGGGGGGGGNAGGGGAAGGGGGGGGGGGTCACACACATCTTTGTATTGTATTATATGTCTTGGCAGGGACAGAGCCTGGGTATGTGACTAATGTCACAAGGGAAAATGAGGTCTTACCACATAGGGAGGCTAGGAGAAAACTGGGAAGATAGGGTTCAAATACTGAAAGGCTATAATTTGGAGGATGAAAGGGAGAAGAAATAGCACGCCACTGCCCAGGGCCAAAAGCTAACAAGCACTGCAATGGAATTCAAGCCCATTTCTTCCTGACTTAAGTTTGTTCTCTTTCTTCTACTCTATTTCACCTCCTTATAGCCAGAGGCAGACCTTCCTTCTTTTGGTCAAATTTTGTATTGCCAGAAGTGTCCAAGAGTGGGAAGTACTGACTCAGTTGGTAGAGAGCTCCTCACACAAGGAGGTGCCCAAATACAGGCCCCTGGCTACTGTTGTGGGAGAGGGGAATCCAAGAAAGAGAAAGTGGTTTCCATCACTGGCTGCACATTATCATCAGCTACATTGTTTGTTACAGGAGAGATTTCCAGCCCCGCCCCCCCCCCCCCNCCCCCCCCCCCCCCCCCCCCCACCGCCCCGATTCCTGGGTCACAGGTACAGCTTGAGAACAGCAAATTTTAAAAAGAAACTTCAGGGATTCTAAGGCAGCCTTTGAGAAGCACTG
>NW_028097386.1:0-2659 GCF_014824575.4 Sturnira hondurensis | reverse complement strand
GGCATTGGTCACCTTTCCTCCCAAAGCAGATCATGTCTTGATAGACTTATTCTTATGCACATCAGTGGAGCAGTTTTGATGTCAAAACATTGCCATACTCTGGGTTCCTTGCAGAAGCCACCCAAAGCCTGGGGCTTTCCTTTGGTCTTGGGAAATGGGAGGAGAATGACACTTTTCCTGATGTTGGATCCCATGTTACCACTTGGCACTCAAAGGAACACTATCTCCTAGGAGACTGTTTTTCCAGCTTCCAACTCTACTGCCAATTTTTCAAGCCAGGCAAAGGCAATACCTCCCCAGGAAGTGGTCCTGGCCTGTCTGTGGTCAGATCATCTCAGCTAAGTATCCTAGGGCAAATGTGCTAGCCTCTCTGTACTTTGGCTTCCTTTATGAGAAAGAAAATATTCATAATTATTATTTGCTCTAGACAGATAGCTCAGTGAACTAGACTGTACTCCACACTCCCTGAAGTTGTTGCTTCCAACCCTGGACTGGTCAAACAATGAATGCATAAATAAATGGAACAACAAATTCATGTCTCACTCTTTCACCTTTCTCCTCTCTCTAAAAGCAATTTAAAATGTTTAAAATATAATAATTAATATAGAAATAAAATATAACAATTCACATCTAATGTAAATGTAATAATTAAGATATCATAATTCTTTCATTGGGCTCATATATTTAGTGCTATATTTAGTGCTAAGCACTATACTTTGCACTATACTTAGTGTAGTATAGTGTAGTGAGCACTGATACATATGAACTGCTGTTTGTTTTTTTTTTACCATCGTGTGTATCTCTTCATCTGTCCCCACTGCATCCTTAGGTACCGATGCACAGAACTTCCTCTCATTCCATACTCCCTTTTCCTTGTCCCTACAAATTACGAAGATTGTAGAATCACTGGGGTGATATCAGAATGTGCAAACTATCATTTTCAGAATTAATTTGCTCATATAATGTGTACTGAAAATACCACCCCGACTGTGTTAATTGCATACTGAAAGTTCAACTCAATCTGAGGGGTCAACAGATAAAGAGTAAACTAATATGGTTTCCAGGACAGCAGCAAAGACTCAACATCCTAAGACCAATTAGGATGACTTTCAATTAGGATCAAAGTTTTCTCCAAAGATCTTTCTGTAACTTTGGATTGTTATCCCTTGAGCTGCAAGATCAACATAATGGAACCACTCCAGCTTCATTTCCAACTTTCTTGAAATTGGTTGTGACTCTATGCCTCATGATATTATCAGAAGCATCCATAGGGTTTCCTAAGGGCTTGTAGCACTTCACATTGGCCTCTTGGTTTCACTGGTCCTGTTTTGCTACCAGTTTTCCCATTCATGTGAACTCAAGTCATTTTTGACACCTGTCTTCCCCTTCCTTTATGAATTGAATAAACTACCAGCAAATCTGCTGCTATTGTTGCAACAATATGCCCACACCTGCATCAATAGTATAGACTTCCATTGTTGTAAGCATCTTGGAGGGGGACATCTAACTACAGGCAGGGGAGGCCCCAGTGGAAACATGGGGAGTGACTGCTTCAGCCTTGCACTCACTCCTGTTCTGACCACAGAGAGATCCATCTCTCAGCCAGAGCCCAGAAGTGAGGGGAACAACTAGGCAAGTGCTTCCTCCCTGTCCAGAGCATCAGGAACACTGGGCTTTCTCTCAGAGCAGGGCCAGTCTTCAGGCAAGTGATTGTCTCTTTTCTAAATCACGCCATGGCTGGACATCTACAGCCCCTTTGAAAATGCATTTGAAGTTGTGCAAAAATCTTGTCAATGACAACCTGGAGAATTCCTCTTCTTACCCTGACAGTGGTGGAGCCTGATGGTCTCTTACATGAGGAGATTGGTGGAACAATCATTTTATAAGATTGTCCTGGAATTGGAGAAATGGTGGTGAAACAGATGGAAGTAATGTCCACTTCCCCCTGAACCTGGGTGAAACACCTAGCCAGCTGATCTTTGAGGCACAGAGTGAACAGCTAAAAATACCCCAGCGTATGTGAAGACTGGACATAAAAAATCATAGAGGACATTGAGAAAGCAAATGTTTAGGAGAGTGTTTCAGGACAAAAAGTTTCCTGGGTCCAGTGAGGGATCAGTGTGGCTGAAACCCCAGGTCCAGTGCTTGCCTGGTCTGCCACACACTTCTTGAGAGAGAGATCTGGGCCAATGGCACCTTTCTCTGACAAACAAGGTTTGAGCAACACTGGGAGAGACCTGGTTGTTTGAAATCACAAGGAGGGGAAGAAGGACGAAGTGACAGACATTCAGGGGCTCTGTGCTCCCATGGAGACTCTTTTTTTTAAATATAATTTTTATTTAATTCTTGTTCAAGTACAGGTTTCTGTCTTATATTCCCAACCCTGCCCGCCCCCCACCCCATGCTCCCAGCCTCCCTCCCCTTTCCACCCCCAACCCTTAGTTATTGTCCATGTGTCTTTTATACTTGTTCATGTGAGTCCATTCCCTTTTCCCCTATGATTCTCTCTCCTCTCCCCTCTGGACCCTGTCAGCCTGCTCCATATTTGAGTGTCATTGGTCATATTTTGCTTGCTTGTTTGGTTTGTTTAGATTCCTGTTAATGGTTAGATCATATGACATTTGTCTTTCACCGCCTGGCTTATTTCGCTCAGCATAAT
>NW_028097385.1:0-500 GCF_014824575.4 Sturnira hondurensis | reverse complement strand
CTGATGCTTACTTAGTTGCTGGTAAACAACTGAGAAGTTGCCAGAGTCCAGCCGGAGCCTTCGGGTCCATCCCCAGCACCCGCAAGGGGCCGGGCTGTGCCTTCATTGGCATCTGACTGACCCTCTCCTCACTTCCTGATCAGGTGCTTTACTCAACAACCAATGAGCTGTGACCTGGCCCACATGCGGGCCAGCCTCCCTCTGACTCTCCTGCTCTGAGATGGAATCAGTTTGGCGTGTGACTCTCTGGGTCCTGTGGGCTGTGCTCCACTGGGTTCTGCCACGTCACTGCAAGCGAATTCTCTTTCCAAACAACGGAGCCCAACCACTCACTCCTCCATGCACACCCAGAGACGCATGCACACCCAGAGACGCATGCACACCCAGAGAGACGCATGCACACCCAGAGAGACGCATGCACACCCAGGGAGACGCATGCACACCCAGAGAGACGCATGCACACCCAGAGACGCATGCACACCCAGAGACGCATGCACACC
>NW_028097384.1:0-580 GCF_014824575.4 Sturnira hondurensis | reverse complement strand
TTCAGTGAGGTATTAAAATGGGCCCATCATTCCCACTCTGTGAAGTCACTCAAGACCCTCACTGTGTCCTGGAGTACCTTGATCATCTCTGCCTGTGTCACTTTGAAATGTGATGAGTTTGTCCTCACATTCCTGTCAGTTATAAATCCATAACCTCAGCCCGAAGCCCTACTGCTGAGCAGAACAACTACCTCTCTGCTACCTGTGCAGCCTGGGGTTGGTTATTGAACCTGTTGGTTCTTTTCATTTTGTTATAAAAACTGAGGGTTTTACAAATTGGCATTTGAGGTAGAAGAAGGTCAAGAAGAGCTTGTCTTTGTTTTTACTCTTCCCAGCTGGACTGTCTTCCCTATTCTCTTCATGAGTCCAAAACTCACTTGCCCACCATAAAGGAACCTTTCCCGATTCCCCAGTCCACACGAATCACTGCCTGTCCAACTGTTGGATACTAAGGGTCAGTGCCATGTAAAAAGCTCTCTCAGCAAATCTTGCTTCCTACACCAATCTAAGAAGGGGGTTCTCTTGCTTTCCTGTGGTCCCTAGACCTGTGCCAGTCCACAGCTGTGCTTCACAGGGAGTG
>NW_028097383.1:0-2598 GCF_014824575.4 Sturnira hondurensis | reverse complement strand
CCCCCCCCCCCCCCCGTTACAGTGCCTGCATGAGAACTTGGAGATGATTGGCTCCAAGCCGTGGGGCCACACCTGCCCAGACCAACTATGGCAGCCCAGTAAAGCTGGAAGGATATGAGAGTGCTGGCACGTATAGCTGATTGTGGGAGGAGTCAGAAATGGGGCTGCAGAGGGAGATTGGTGTGGAGATTTAAACCAAGATGTGGCAGCCACTGGGGAGGAGAACCACGTGGCTTTGGCCAGAGTGGGGACCCCCACAGCCTGGTGAGGGAGAATCACCATGCAGCTTTAGCATAGAACCACCACTCGGCTTTGACAGAATGGCGACCCCCACCTCCCTGCAGCTCTGCCAGGAAGAACCATGTGGTTTTGCCAGAGTGCAGATTCCCACAGCTTTGCAGAGGAGAACCACGCGGCTTGATCCTGGTTGATAATACGGCTAATAGTGTCAGGAGCCTGAATCTACCTCTTTTCCTGAGATACAGTACCCCAAACTAGGGAGAAGGAAGAACTGTGTGCTTCTGTAGGTATCCTAAAGGACTTTGATATTTTAATGAAGACATTAGGTCACTACTTTAAATCTGTATAGCTTTAAATAAACATTTCCTTTCCTCTTCACAGATCTCTGGCATTGAGAGATCTTTTCTCTGGCAGCAGACAATGCAAACCTACTGGGGGGGGGGTCCTTTTGGTAATAGTATATTTACCCCCTTCGCCATTTGTTCTGTGACAGGTATGCCACACCAAATTATGGTTTGAGATGTGAAAAAATGGGATAGGAAAACCTCAGCTAAAAAAAATAACAAAAAGAATAACAGCAGTGGAAAAGTTAGGGCTACAGAAGATTAAATTGCTCCCTAAAGTTAAAATTCCAAGTCTTTGGAAACAAGAAAAAAGTCATGATACAAAACATATATAAAGGAGACTGTGCATAATGCATTTTAAAGTGAGATGAAAATTTTAAATTTGATCTTTGGTATTTAAAAACATGATATAGATCTATTTAATTATTCTGAATGAATATTTATTTTGCACACTCCTTCTACACAAATTTTTACTGTTTTTCTTACCCTCATTTTATTCCTGTGACTTAGGAATTTGATTAAATAGGAAGTCATTTTCTACACAAATATGATTTATTTTTATATAAATATATATACATATTGTATGTGTATATGTATATGTGTATACACACACTTTACAGTTGGCTTTTAATGTAACACACAGCTGGGCCACCTAAATTACTTGTTTCCCGAGCAGTTATGTGGCCTGGGGAGTCACCCCAGAGGGAGAACTCTGACAGTAGTAGAGCAGCTGTCTGAGGCAGAGGTGTTTTTTTCTTCTTTATATATTGAACACTGTTACATTGGTGCTGCGAAACAGTTCGCAACTAATTCAGTCCATGTGAAAGATTCGAAAGTTAGGCTAAATTCTTTGTCTGCTAAAGAAAAATCAGGATGCTGGGCTGGTTGATTCAATTAAAAAATCAATGATACCCACAAATTTACTTGGCACTCATTGCTTCTCAGCAGTTATTTTCTTTCTTTCTAATTGATATTTTATATTATTTTTCAGAGCCCATTATAAAACTTTTCTACTTCCCTTAAGACCACAATCCCACCAGAGTAATTAAACACTCATCTTTTTCTTATTTTATTTTTGTTCAACCACAGTTGTCTGCATTTTCCCTCCACCATTCCCCCCACCCCCTCCAAACCCACCTCCCTCCCTTGCTTCCACCGTCCCCCTTGGTTTTGTCCATGTGCCCTTTATAGTAGTTGCTGAGAACCCTTCCCCCCTGTTGTCCTCTTACCCCTCCCATCTGGCTATTGTTAGATTGTTCTTAATTTACATGTCTCTGGTTATATTTTGTTTGCCTTTTTCTTTTGTTGATTATGTTCCAGTTAAAGATGAGGTCATATAGTATTTGTCCCTCACCACCTGACTTATTTCACTTAGCATAATGCTCTCCAGTTCCATCCATGCTGAAAAGGGTAGGAGCTCCTTTTCTCTCTCTTCTGCATAGTATTCCATTGTAAAAACTCATCTTTGGCATAAGAGTGACATTATTTTGAACCCATTTTTTTCTTTTTAAAATACTTTATTGATTATGCCATTACAGTTTTCCCATTCCCCCCCTTCATTCCCCTCTACCCTGCAAACCCCCTTCCCCACCATTCCCCCTTTAGTTTATGTCCATGTGTCACAAGTTCTTTAGATTCTATATTTCCCATACTATTCTTGCCCTCCCCCGTCTATTTTCTACCTACCATCTATGCTACTTATTCTCTGTACCTCCTCCCCCCTTCCCCTCCTCCCACTCCCCTGTTGCTAACTTTCCACGTAATCTCCATTTCTGTGGTTCTGCTCCTGACCTAGCTGTCCTCTTAGTTTGCTTTTGTTTTAGGTGTGGTTGTTAATAACTGTGAGTTTGCTGTCCTTTCACTGTTCATATTTTTTATCTTCTTTTTCTTAGATAAGTCCCTTTAACATTTCATATAATAAGGGCTTGGTGATGATGACCTCCTTGAATTGACCTTATCTGAGAAGCACTTTATCTGCTCTTCCATTCTAAATGAAAGCTTTGCTGTATAGAGC
>NW_028097382.1:0-877 GCF_014824575.4 Sturnira hondurensis | reverse complement strand
AAAATAGAAAACCCTTTAAGTAGGCTCATCAAGAAACGAAGAGAGAGGACTCAAATAAACACAATCAGGAATGAAAGAGGAGAGATTACAACTGACACCACAGAAATAGAAGGGATTGTAAGAAATTACTATGAGGAACTGTATGCCAAGAAATTTGAAAACCTAGATGAAATGGACAAATTTCTAGAAAAACATAATCTTCCAAAACTCAATGAAGAAGAAGCAGAAATCCTGAACAGACCAATAACAGCAGATGAAATTGAAGCAGTAATCAAAAAACTCCAATCACACAAAAGCCCTGGACCAGAAGGTTTCACAGGAGAATTCTACAAAGCTTTTAAGGAAGAACTAACCCCTATTCTTCACAGACCATTGCAAAAAATCCAAAAGGAGGGAAAACTCCCCAACTCTTTTTATGAAGCCAGCATCATCCTAATTCCAAAGCCAGTTAGAGACACAATAAAGAAAGAAAACTTCTGGCCAACATCGCTGATGAACATACATGCTGAAATCCTCAATAAAATATTGGCAAATCACATCCAACAATACATCAAAAAGATCATACACCATGACCAAGTGGGATTCATCCCAGGGATGCAAGGATGGTTCAATATTCACAAATCAGTAAATGTTATACACCACATAAACAAAAGCAAAGACAAAAACCACATGATCATATCAATAGATGCAGAGAAAGCTTTTGATAAGGTATAACACCCATTTATGATAAAGGTACTCAGAAAAATGGGAATAGAGGGAACATACCTCAATATAATAAAGGCCATATATGAGAGACCTACAGCCAACATCATATTCAATGGGCAAGAACTAAAAGCTTTTCCACTAAGATCAGGAACAAGACAAGGTTGTCCACTTT
>NW_028097381.1:0-1766 GCF_014824575.4 Sturnira hondurensis | reverse complement strand
TAACCTTTAACTGCTTTCATAGATATGTTAAATAGCTGTGGCCAAGTTTTGGCCAGGAAGAAGTGAGTGGCTGGCACCCAGGATGTAACTGGGGGCTGATCCTCTGAGACAGTGCCTGCTTGAGAGCCATGTGGCTTTAGCAGAGTGACGACCCTCTCTTGGCCAGGTGAAGGGGAGAGCCACGCAGTTTTGGAAAGATGTAGACCCCTGTAGCCATTAGAAGGGAGAGACACGCGGTTTCAGCAGAGTTAGGACCCCCTCTTCTAGCCATGAAAGAGAGAGACAAGCGGTTTCAGCAGAGTGCAGACCCCCTCTTGGCCAGGTGAAAGGGAAGACCACGCAGCTTTGCCAGAATGGAGATCCCTGTGGCCAGGTGAAGAAGAAAGACAGGCACTTTTGGTGTAGCGCGGACCCCTGCAGCTTTGGTAAAAAAAGGCCCACGCGGCTTTGGGGTGCTCCCTTTGGCTGAGTGGCCTGGAAAGCAGGAGAGACTTTGACTGGAACTTGGTACAAAGAACTCTTGCCAGTGGAAGGTGCCGCATGACTTTGGATTACTTGGAGATCCTGCCTAGACAGACGACACAGCCCACAGTGCCAGTGACCTGAAAAACGGACGTGTGCTCTTTTCCTGATTTACGGTACCCGGAGTTGGGACAGTGGGAGAAGGGAGTGCTGTGTGTGTGTGTGTGTGTGTGTGTGTGTGTGTGTATACTAAAGGACTTTGATATTTTAAGGAAGGCATTAGGCCTGAATAGCATTAAATAAACTTTTCCTTTCCTTTTCACAAATCTCTGGCATTGAGAGATGTCTTTCCAATGGGTGGCGGACAGAAGAGCCCAATAGATACTAGTGTATCGTCCTTGGGAGGGGCCCCTGTTTTCTATAGCAGTTTTTTTGGCATCCCTCGGTGAGCCAAGTGCTACACCCCCATGGACAAGGTTATGTTCAGTAACATAACCTTACATGAACATAGGGCTTTCTCAGAGATCATCCTGGACTAAGGTGGGTCCTGAATCAGATGCTAGTGTCCTTGTGAAAAGAGGAGACACTGGAAGACACAGAAAGAAGGTCTGTGAAAACAGAGGTGGCTGTGATTGAAGTTGTGCTCCCACAACACAAGGAATACCAGGAGCCCCCAGAAGTGAAAAAGGAAAGAAAGGATTCTTCCCCTCCAGCACCTCGGTTTCAGACTTCTGGTCTCCAGAACACAGAACCTAGTTTGGGGCAATTTGTTATGGTGATCCTAAAAAACTAACCCAGCAGGGATCCATTGTAGATTCATTCAAAAGCAAATGGTAGGATAGAAAGTCAATGAGTGCCATTGGTTCTGCAGTCTGAATGTGAATAAAGAGCTAGCCACACACAAGCAAATGAGCAGTAAGAAAGTTCAAGACAGAAGCAATGGCTAGAGCAACAATTCTAAGGCTGTCACAAGCAGGCCACGTTGCAGGAACCCACGCAAGGCCAGTGCAGCTTGGAAAAGGGTAGGAGATTGTATTAAGAAGATTTCAAAATGCATGTAACTTAAGGACATACATAGATTTTAATTTTAAGTGCAATTTTTAAAGGTTGGAAAATCTTAAAATAGGTAGGCAATGAACTCAATCTGATGGAGAATGTTAAAAGATGTCTCTGATTGCTTTCGAGTGTGTATTTGGTTAACCCTTCAGCAACTAGCATGTAGTCTTAAGAGAGGGATAACTCGAGGTAGGCTCAGCATCTCATTTCCGTATCTAACTCAGTCCAGTCACTGGGACCAATGCAGG
>NW_028097380.1:0-940 GCF_014824575.4 Sturnira hondurensis | reverse complement strand
AGGAAATAAGAAAACTATAATCCTCTCAAAAGACTCAGTTAGTGTTTATTCCGAGAGACTGAATATTCTCTGGGCCCTGTCAAATGCATGTGTTTCCATCTAGAATGTGGTGATGGAAAGGAAGTGGATTCACCAAGGAACTACCCCCACCCCCAGGCCCCCAGGCCCCACGAGTAACCCCTGGGGCCCTTCCATCCCCACGCGCGGGTGAGGAAGTAACTGCACGGGTGGGCATCTGCAGCACTCCGCTCTGCAGTCGAAACACAAAATGTGCGGAAGGGTGATACCACAGGGGAGGGGAGGACCTCCAAACCACACAGAAAAGCAAATACAACCTAGTCCCATGTCCTCACGAGACAATGCCATATATTTACACTCGTTCATGCACCGACAGTGCTGACTGCCCATGACAGCCTGTGTCCAGACACTCAGTGGTGAGTCTAAAGACCGAGAGGCCTCTGCCCTCGAAGAATGCCGCGTTCTTTAGAAGTTTCTCCTCACAGAAGTGCAAAGTGACTTAAATAGGTGTGTCTCTGAAAACTGGAATATTGGGAGATTGATGATAAATTACCAGCTGAGTGGTAAGTGATACAAAGTTATCTTTTCCGTGGTGATTCTACTGCTAAAGTGGCTTTTCTCTCCCAAGTTTTCGGATGAAAACTTGGCCACCCCGGACCTCAGAGGCGGGCTGGCAGGAGGCTCCTTCCCAGGGCTCTTCTCTCACCCAGAGACTCTGTCACCACATTGTGATGCAGGAGCCACGGAACAATGCCCTGAGGGCCTGGCCTCCTGCGCTGCTTTTACTACACGGTTACTTGCCTGCCAGGTAGACACAAACACCTTCTGCCAAAGAAATGTGAACAGAGTTGGAACCCTGCGGTTTGGAGGCCGGTCTCCTAGCGGACACCCGGGAGATCTCTGGAGTCGACTGCAGCCGCGC
>NW_028097379.1:0-606 GCF_014824575.4 Sturnira hondurensis | reverse complement strand
CTACATGCAAAAAAATGAAACTCGAGCACCAAGTTACACCATACACCAAAATTAATTCAAGGCGGAGAAAAGACTTAAATATAAACCATGAAACCATTAAAGCCCTTGAGGAGAACACTGGCAGGAAAATCTCAGATATTCCACGCAGCAAGATTTTTACTGATACGTCCCCTAGAGCAAGGGACATAAAGGAAAGAATAAACAAATGGGATCTCATCAAAATTGAAAGCTTCTGCATGGCTAAGGGAAACAGTATCAAGATAAAAAGAGAAGCAACAGCTTGGGAAAACATATTTTCCAATGATACCTCAGACAAAGGTTTACTTTCCAAAATATACAAAGAACTCACTCGACTCCACTCAAAGAAGATGAGCAACCCAATTGAAAAATGGGCAAAGGACTTGAACAGACTTTTCTCCAAGGAGGACATGCAGAGGATCCAGAGACACATGAAAAGATGCTGATATCGCTAGCTATCAGAGAGATGCAAATTAAAACCACAATGAGATACCATTTTACACCAGTCAGAATGGCTATCATAAACAAAGAAACACACAACAAGTGCTGGAGAGGTTGTGGGGAAAAGGGGACCCTAGTTCACTGCTG
>NW_028097378.1:0-647 GCF_014824575.4 Sturnira hondurensis | reverse complement strand
TCTGTTCTTTTGTTGGGGCCGTATTTCCTAGTCTCGGGGCACCTGTTCAGTTCTAAGGGGGCGGGGCCCTAGGTGTTCGCCAGGGCGGGACCACCCTCCTTGCTGCTCTGTGGTGCTGCCTGGGGGCAGGGTTCAGAGAGGGGCTGTGCAGCCCGCCTGCCCGGCTCTAGCCCACTCTCCAGCGCACTCTCGTGTGAGACTGGGAGTGTCTCTCACCGCGGCAGCCCCGCCGAAGTGCACAGGGACCTCCCAGTCTCAGTTTCCGGTTCAGCCAGCCCCACCCGCGTGGTCTGCCGTCTCGCTGCGGGTTCTTAATGGTCTGGCTGCTCTGGTCGGCTGTTCTTCAATTCCTTGGTGGTTGGAGCTCCACGCAGTTTGATTTTTCTGTCACTTCCGGTTGTTTACTGATTTTAGGTTGGTGGTTGTCCTCCTTCTGGTTGTTTGAGGAAGCTAAGGGTTTCTACCTATGCCTCCATCTTGGCCGGAACGCCCTTTTCAATTTTCTAGAATTCTCGGGCCGTTGGGGGCAGGGAGGCCGTGCCCAGGCCGCGTCTCCCACCTCTGCCGCCGCCGCCGCCTTGTTCGCAGGCCCCAGGTAAGGTAAGCAGGTCTCAAGTCTCGGTCGGGGGGGAGGGAGGGCGAGACGC
>NW_028097377.1:0-526 GCF_014824575.4 Sturnira hondurensis | reverse complement strand
TAAGTTGGTGCTCCAGTTTCATTTTTTTGCATGTAGCTGCACAGTTCTCCCAACACCATTTGTTGAAGAAGCTATCTTTACCCCATTTTATGTTACTGCCTCCTTTGTCGAATATTAATTGACTATAGAGAGTTGGGTTTATTTCTGGGTTCTCTCTTCTGTTCCATTGGTCTATGTGCCTGTTTTTATGCCAGTACCAGGCTGTTTTGATTACAATGGCCGTGTAATACAGTTTGATATCAGGTATTGTGATCCCTCCTGCTTTGTTCTTTCTTAATATTGCAGCTGCTATTCGGGGTCTTTTAGGGTTCCATATAAATTTTGAAGTGTTTGTTCTATGTCTGTGAAATATGCCATTGGTACATTAATAGGTATTGCATTGAATCTGTAAATTGTTTTGGGTAGTATGGACATTTTGATTATGTTAATTCTTCCAATCCATGAACATGGTATATGTTTCCATTTGTTTGTGTCTTCCTTGATTTCTTTCTTCAGGATTGTGTAGTTTGCTGCATACAGGTCTTTT
>NW_028097376.1:0-897 GCF_014824575.4 Sturnira hondurensis | reverse complement strand
GACCTTAAAAGTCAAACTAAAGATTTTTGCACAGCAAAGGAAATCATCAACAGTATGAAAAGACAACATACTGAATGGGAAAATGTATTTCTTAATGATACACTCTATAAGGGGTTAATAGCCACGATTTATAAAGAACTCATACACCTCAACATCAAACAATTAAACAATTGAGAATGGGCAGAAGACCTGAAAGACATTTCTTGAAGAGGACATACAGGCCCTAGCTGGTGTAGCTCAGTGGATCGAGCACGAGCTGTGAATTAAAGGGTCTCCAGTTTGATTCCCAGACAGGGCATGTGCCTGGGTTGTGGGCCAGGTCCTCAGTGGGGGCCACGTGAGAGGCAACCACACACTGATGTTTCTCTCCCTCTCTTTCTCCCTCTCTTCCCCATCTCTAAAAATAAATAAATAAAATCTTTAAAAAAAGAGGACATACAGATGGCCAAGAGATGTATGAAAAGGTGCCCAAGGTCACTAATTATCACAGAAATGCAAATTCAAACCACAATAAGACATTACATCACATTTTTCAGAGTGGCTATCATCAATAAATCAGTAAACAACAAATGTTGATGAGGATGTGAAGAAAACAGAACCCCAGTGCACAGCTGGGACTGCAAACTGGTACAGCCACTATGGAAAACAGTATGGAGGTTCTTTAAAAAACTAAAAATAGGACTATAGTATAACCCAGCAGTTATATTTCTGGGTATATGTTTGAAGGAATCCAAAACACTAATTCAAAAAGATATATGCACCCCTATGTTCACTGTAAAGTTATTTACAATAGGCAAGATATAGAAGCAACTCAAGTGCCCATCAATGTACAATAAATAGATAAAGAAGTGGGGCATGTGTACACATGGAATATCACTAAGCCATAAAAAAGAATAA
>NW_028097375.1:0-1195 GCF_014824575.4 Sturnira hondurensis | reverse complement strand
TAATAAGGATAAAGACTTTTCCTAACTCCGCTGAAACTGAGTTGCCGAGATGGGCAACAAGGATGTGGCTTCCACTCCCACCAGTGCACAGCTGGTGAAGGGGGGGAGGACAACCCCCCCAGATGCAGAAGGAAGGGGTCGGAGCAAGGACTTGGAGATGAGAGTCCCAAAGGGCTCTGTCCTGGCAAGTCCCCACCCATCTTTGTAAGAGGGGCTGCTAGCTTCCTAATCAGGGGAGACTTCAGGATTAAGGGGACACCCATGGGACCCCCCAGGGAGTTGTGAGATGGCTCCCTGCTGTTGGGAAGGGAGACAGGGACTATTTTCTGACTCACACAGGACGGGATGAGGGGGCCGTGGAATGGGGCCTGAAAGCAGGGCTGACCACGATTCAGGTGACGGAGCCCGAGGCGCCCTACCTCATGGGATGGCCGGAGCTTGTCAGGATATGGACGTGTGAGCGTTTGCTAAGGACACGCATGGGACCAATGGGAAAGAAGTGGCAGGGAGTTCCCCGGGGCTCTGTAGGGCAGGGCTGCCCGGAGGAGCAAAGTGACCTCCAAGGAAAGAATGTCAGTGTCCAGGTGCTGGGGGGGAGTCCCCTTAGCCAACCCGGAGAGAGCCAGGTGTGCCTGGGGTGAGGGAACTGTAGAAGAGGAGCCCATCAAAGTGCCCCAGGAGAGCAAAATCCATTCTAGTCTCATACCCGAGCCACCCGGAAACAGCAGCCTGAACAATTTGACAGGCCAAGAAGGAATAAAGAACTGCCCCATTACCTCCCCCGTCCTCTTCCTTCCACTAAAAACTTCACATCATGGGGGCAGAAAGTAAAGCTAATGAAGTGGGAGCTAGGGGCTGGGGGAGAGGGAGCAGAAGAACCGTACCCTGTTCCAGCTGGAAGCAAGCTCGGGCTGCAGAGGGGGAGTGACACTGAGTCAGCCTCGCTTTGATCACTGATGTGTATGACACAGTCTCACCACTGCATGGACGCGGCACCCACCTAGGGACTGAGGAAGGCCAGCCACAGCATGGGCCCCAGGAACAAGTAAATATTACTTCCGATGAATGAAATTCATCTCCCACCAGACAGCGGGAGAAAATTTACATTCTGAGTTTGATCCTTTCCCCGGTTATAGTTATAAACGGACCATCACAGACGGTGCCCCTATTCTTGCCCTCTCTTCCTCTCTCCCAT
>NW_028097374.1:0-959 GCF_014824575.4 Sturnira hondurensis | reverse complement strand
GGCAAAAGTTGGTGATATTTTTTTACCTTGTAGAGTGTTGAGTGGCTTTGATACATTCAGGTGGGATTCTCAAGGCCGGGCCGGGTCTGTCGTGAGACAGGTTTCGGAAATCCCCATCTGCAAATGCCAATTGAACGGTCAGTGCAAATGATCCTTTGGGATCACAGATAAAACAGCGTCCATGGAGAGGCAGGAACAGAGCCAGAGCACCGACGGCTTGTTGAAAATCTGACATCTGTGGGAAGCATTTTATAGAATAGGCTGAAATTATTATTTTTTAATATATTTTATTGATTATACCATTACAGTTGTTCTATTCCCCCCCCTTCATTCCCCTCCACCCACACACTAATAATTAGATAGTACCCAATAGTGAAGCAGTGCATTGAAACTGTGCTCAATACTGGGGATGGAAAGGCGAGGAGGTGTCTGCTCTCGGGAGCCCTCAGTCCGGCGGGCACATGAGCAGCCAGCAGCGTGGCGCAGTGTGTGATCAGGGGAGGGTACTGGGGGCTCTGGGAGCTTCTCGGAGGATGGGCACCGACAGCGACCAAGACGTGTCAGAGGTAGATTAACAATACTTGGACCCCAGCTGGAAACGAGGGATGAGAGGCCCTCAGGTTTCCAGCACAAGCGACTGGTTTCTGTGGCGCATTTGCCAAGATAGGAAGAGAGTCAGTTTCAGGGGGAAGATGGGAAGTTCATTCCACTTGAGGAGGTTGAATTGGAGGTGTCTGTGGGAGGGAGCTGTCTTGTAGACGATGGGACACGGGGAGCTGGGTCCAGAGGGAGTGACTTGAAGATTCAAGTCATCCTCATACTGAGGATGAAGGCATCATCCTCAGTAACGTGCCAGGAACTGCTGTAGGGACTTTACAGGTGTTAATTCATCCACTCCTCTCAACAGCCCTGCCAGGTAGGCGCCGCCATCACGGGGGGGGGGGGGCTTGCAGGACAGG
>NW_028097373.1:0-1082 GCF_014824575.4 Sturnira hondurensis | reverse complement strand
GGTGTAAATTCTTCATGATTCCTTTGGAAGTTGTGCAACTCCTTGTGGGCAGTAGTTGTAGGAGGGATCTGTGGAGTTGGTGAAACTTGAGTTCAACACTGATGGAGAGGATAAGTGTGGAGAAAGGGAGGGAGATAAGGAATGAAACGGCAAGCCAACATTGTATACAAACAGAACTGGCTACCTAATCAGTAGGGACCAATGCAAAACGAAAATGCAGGTGCTCTTGTTCAAATTATTAAGTACTCCAAGGCATTGTCAACAAAGCATCAAACTAAGTGCAGGGCCCTGCTAGGCACAGGCCCTGGAGCAATTGCACTGGTCACATGGCCATGAAGCTGGCTCTGTGTACAAATGAACATGTATGTGCCTCATTTGGGGTGGTCAGTATGCTTGTTGTTCATTTAGAACTTTTCTCCAGAAATGGTTGAAGTGTGGAGTCATGCCTTCTCTTAAGGAGAGAATCTGATGCACAAGAAGCAGTCATTGTGAATGCTCATGAGTAAGAATGTGTTGCCTGGGTGGATAAAACACTGGAGAGGATGCTTAGGCATACCAGGTTCTAAAGGAGAGAGGTCAAAGTTAAATAAGAAGTAATGTTTCCGTGGAAGAGAACTCTGAAGAACTTTGAAGCAGGAATTGGAGATCTGAGCTAAAGTGAAATGTGGTCATTAAATATTTGAAATAAGGGGACAGACACGAGTAACAAAGGGACTGAAGAACTGTGCTAGACCTGAGGTCCTGTGTAGAGGAGATGGGAGGGGCTCATGGTCCTGACCGTCAGGGCTCAGATGGGTAGTGCACCGAAAAGGTACAGTGAAGAAAACAGGAAAGTGTTTCCGACATGTTGGATGTGTGGGCCAAGAGAAGGAATAGTGGTAGTTCCCTTGAGATGGGGTCTTTTTATTTTTAAATGGGATTTTTTTTTCATTTTTCTCCCCTATTACTCTCCCCTGTCCTGGCTGCCCTTCTCACATTCAATCCTCCCCACCCCCCACCACTGTCCTTGCCCATGAGTCCTTATACTTGTTCCTTGAATTGACCCTTCCCCTTCTTTCCCCCATTACCCCCTCCCCCACCCC
>NW_028097372.1:0-860 GCF_014824575.4 Sturnira hondurensis | reverse complement strand
CCGGGTCCCTCCCTCTGCTGCCCCCTGCTGGTTCTTAGGTGCTCAGCACCCCAGGGCAGGCACAGGGTGCTTTCTCATTTCCCCGGATTGAAATGCAGTTGCCATAATAAAAGTCACCTTTCATTGGCGTGTGGATAATTAATGGATAAGGAGCAAAACTAGGTCTATGGCAAAAACTAACACGCAATAAATCTGGCAGTTACACTCATATTTGCGTTCACACCGTGTCATTCCATTACTTGGGTTTGCGTGATTTGTGGGATGAGGGAACAGAAGTCGAGAAAACGTGTTCTCATTCCTCGAATCTTTGTGCCGGGCATGAATCCGAGTTTACACCCCCTTTTCTCTGTTTTATTCCTGATGGGAACTGCCTCCCGCCGACCCTCCCTCTGTTTCCAGAGACTTCCACCAGCTTCTGGCCGCTGCTGGCTCGTCCCTGCCCCGCCCAGCTTCTTCTCGGTTTCGCACTGCCCTGGACGACAGGCATGGGAGCACCTCCCTTCGGGAGGTCAGGGCCCGGGGGCGTGTTTGGTGACCTCTGATGAACTGGCCACGCATTGGCAGGGGCTCACACGCAGAAGGACAGAGCTGGGTGCCCACTCCGAGTGAGAGGGGGACAGGAACTTCAGGGAGGCGCCCTCCGGGGTCCCCACGGGCTCCCACTCAGTTCCCGTCCTTCCTGACCACCGACCCTCCCGGCTTCCCAGGGACTCCAGTAACTACTTCCCCGGGTGTGCCCTCAGCCACTTGGTCTGGCACTGAGCTCTGTTCCCAGATGTTTGAGAATCTTCCCAGAGAGATTTCCTAAGAAACAGTCTGAGTTTAAAAAGGACTTTTCTGTTACCCAGAAACAACTGGGT
>NW_028097371.1:0-771 GCF_014824575.4 Sturnira hondurensis | reverse complement strand
CTAAAGAACCTGAGACACGTGGTTATATACTAAGGGGGGGGAGAATGGCGGGGGAGGGAGTGTTTGGGTGGAGGGGAATGAAGGGGGGGAATAGAACAACTGTAATGGTATAATCAATAAAATATATTTTTAAAAAAGATAGTAAACTACCATAAACAGGGATTCATGCTTATGGACTATGCTCACGGACTATCCTCACATGATCGAGCAACCAGTTTAAAAGGATTAATCCTGCCTTTTGATGACCTGTATGGAGAGAGTAGATATTCTGAGAAATAGCTCTGGCTTTGTTTCAAGTGCTTCTTTGGATGCACTTTACAACTCTCTTGATAGCTTTATGAGTTCCACACTTACCTTGTCCTTTTGGGGAGAGAGGAGGTAAAGGAGATGTGGGAATAAAGGGGAGACCTTAAAATAATAAATGCAACAATAAATAGTGCTTAGGTATCTCTCCATAACTTGGCATTCTAGGCTAATATACTGGAGTTGTTTAGAAAAAATGTAGTAGCTCCCAGTAAATAGGAGCAAGAAATATAACTTGATGAGTAAATAGGGGGAAGGCCGTGGTGTTGTTCCACTCATCCCATAGGCCCTGGCCTTCCCTTTCTATTTCAAATCGACTGGTAGAAATGTGACTGGTAGAAATTGTGATTATAACCATGTAACCCTTTGGATATTGTAGCTTCCTTTCCTTGACTTGTGTCCTTCTTGAGGTGCATTTATGAGGATACTTAATTTTCCAATTTCATTCACAAAGGATATTAATAATGA
>NW_028097370.1:0-685 GCF_014824575.4 Sturnira hondurensis | reverse complement strand
CATTCATCCAGACCGGTAAGAGGGGAGGAGTCGTTGGCCAGCAGAGAGGGGTTGAGGCAGGAAAAAGTGGTGGCTGGTGGACCCAGGTGCACATGTGGCGGCTGGCAGACCTCAGGTGTGGGGATACCATAAGCAGACCCAGTGAGGTGCACAAGGTGGCTGGCTGACCCTGGTCACACATTTGCATGCAGATAAACCAGGCAAAAACGGGGAGTGAGACAGACCACGCAACCCAGGGCCCCAGCACCAGGAAATAAAGCCTAAAAGTACTGATTAAAAACACTTGTGAGGGTTGGGGTGCCGGGAGAGACTCCCAGCCTCACAGGAGAGTTTGTTGAAGAGACGCACAGGCTCCTAGAATGTATACAAGCCCACCCACCTGGAAACCAGCACCAGAAAGGCCCAGTTTGCTTGGTGGAAGTGGTGGAAGGGACTGAAATTTGAGAATGAGTGGAGCATGTGCCATTGTTCCCTCTCTGACCCCGCCCCCACATACAGCGTCACAGCTCAGTGACAGGGGTTGCCCCGCCCTGAGTAACACCTAAGGCTGCGCTCCTCACTATGTGACAGGCATGACAAGACTGAAAAAATTGCTCAAATGAAGAAACAGATCAAAGCTCCAGAGCCAATACCTTTAAGCAACCAAGAGATAGCCAACCTATTAGATGCACAATTCAAAGCACTT
>NW_028097369.1:0-1517 GCF_014824575.4 Sturnira hondurensis | reverse complement strand
TCATTAATTCACAGCGAGCGCTATGCCTGTGCTGGGAACTAGACTTCTCAGGGTGTTGACACATCTCTCCCTACGGGAGAGCTAGCTGAGAATCCCTGTCATGAGTAGAACATGGCGAGGTGAACCTGGGGTTGAGCAAAGGCTGTTCATTGCACATGGACTGGGTGGTTACTGGCCTTGGCTATTGAACAAGAAGGAAGGTCATGTTCAGTGGACTGCAGTATTGAAGTCTGTTAAAGTGAGGTTTGCCTTTCCTTAGAAAGTCCCTGATTCATGGTGCACCCAAGGCCATTTCAGGTGCATCAGTTCAGTCTTTGAGTGCAGACCCAAAAGGGTTGGGCTTCGTCTCAAGGGGGTTCAGACTCTCTCCTCCCCGCCACAGACACTCAGTCCCCCACCCCTGACACACTGGCCTTGTGAAGTTCCACTGGGTGGGGGGTTCTGAATGAGATGCCCTAGGTCTGTCTGACAGTGGCCCCAGCTGCTAGGGGACCGAAGAATTTTCTAAGGTCCAAGGGGCTCTGGAGGGTTACAGGAAAAGACCACCCTGTCTCTTTTTGCAGTAACATCAGAAAATACAACCCTGGCTGGTGTAGCTCAGTGGACTGAGCACAGGCCTGCAAACCAGAGGGTCGCGGTTCGATTCCCAGTCAGGGCACATGACTGGGTTGCAGACCAGTTCCCTGCAGGCCAACTCCCAGCAGGGGATGCACAAAAGGCAACCATACATTGATGTTTCTCTCCCTCTCTCCTTTCCCTCTAAAGATAAATAAATTAATAAAATATTTAAAAAAAAGAAAATACAGTTGTCCTTGGAGAGTAAGCTTTCCTCATTTCCAGAGAATGGGCTGCCTCAGTGCCCCTCTGCAAAGGAAGACATCAACCCCCAGAGCTGTTGTCAAGAGCCCCTGGCTGGGGTTGGTGGGCTACGACTGAGGCGGAAATAGGACCGTGCTCGTGGCTTCTGCTCGGCAGTGAGCCGGGGAGGATGGAGAGGTTGGCAGGGGAGAGGGAGGGCACACAAATGGGGGTGGGGAGTGGGAACGGCCCACGCCCTTGTGCTTCTGTTTGACCCCAGGGCAGCTGGGCGAAGAGGACAAGAATATGGGCCTGACCCAGAGTCATGAGAACCAAGTCATCACTAGCCCTTCTCTGCCGCTCCCTGGCTTTGTGAAACTGGCCTCCGAAGAAAATGTTCACACAGTGGTTTGCAAAGGACGAGGCAGACACAGGGAGGCTGCTGCTGCGAGGGTTACTGCAGAGGCTGTGCCGATGCTTCTTCAAGAGGAGCATCCACTGTCGGGATTTTCTCACCTAAGGGTGGGCACAGCCCCGCACCATAGAACCCAAACCAGCTCAGCCTGTTGGTGCTCTCCGGGCTCCAAAAGCACCCTGGTCGCCCAATGCCTCCGCACCCACACCCCCTGCATCCCCAGGACCACTGGAAAGAGCTACTCCACCCCCATGTGGGGTTCCCCATGTCACATTGTGGGGAACACGGCCCGATCTCCCCTGTC
>NW_028097368.1:0-525 GCF_014824575.4 Sturnira hondurensis | reverse complement strand
GGTCCATCCCTGGCTGTAATTTATCTTTTCCTATGCCTGAGTAGTATTCCATCAGATACCCCACTACATCTGGGATAAAAATCCCAGGTCTCTATGCAGACTGGATTGAGGAGTCAGCCAAGAGAAGACAGGGCAGACCCTGGCAGCCTGGGCTGGGGCCTGGCCTGGTTCTTGGGCTCACTTTCTGCTGTGAGCTGTGTGGGGCTTCACTGTTCAGCCAGAAGTGCTGACTCTAGTTAGTGACTAGCATGTGGGGTTTCTCAGTGGAATCCTGAGCCTGTTGGACATTGATTCCTCCTGACTCTTTGCTAGTGTGTGCAGCACTGATGCAGATGCCCTGAGAGGGGAGATTTCCTGGGTTTGCAGGGCCACATGGACTTCCTGGGGACGGTTTTGGTCAGCCGGTCTGTAGATGTCCCTCCTCCTCAGACCCACCCAACCCATTACTCAGGCAGGGTTAGTCCAGGTCACTCATGGTGGTCATGGTGAGTGTGTGGTTGGGGTGGTGGCACCACACTGACTGTG
>NW_028097367.1:0-561 GCF_014824575.4 Sturnira hondurensis | reverse complement strand
ACAGATAAAGAAATGCAATCCTTGGTCAAGGTCACACAGCTAGGAAACAGTAAAACTGACATTCAAAAGTAGGGGGACTTCCGCCAAGATGGAGGCATAGGTGGAAACACTGTGCCTTCTCCCACAACCATGTTTGAACACAACAAAGGTTTGGAGAACTAGGACACACCCAAAGACCAGAAAACGGAATTATACGGAAGTCCGACAACTACGAACCATTATATGGGGAAGGTAAGAGAGGCGGAGCCAGCAGCGGAGCTGGGTCGGGCAGGACAGATCCCCCGACCTAGGCGTGCAGGCAGCCCAGAACCAGTCGGGGTGTGGGGCAGACTGACTTCGGTCGCACATTCGCGCACAGTGAGATGGACCACACAGGCTCCAGGGGGCGAACCCAGTGGTGGAGGGCTGATGGCGGTGGCACACTCGCGTGCAGTGGAAGGAAACCTGTGGGCCTGGTGACGGTGGTGGCTGTGGTGCCGGGGCCGCGGCGGCAGGTGGTAGCCGGGAGCCGGGAAGCCATTGTCCCTCTTTGACCCCGCCCCCACATACAACGTCACAACC
>NW_028097366.1:0-2495 GCF_014824575.4 Sturnira hondurensis | reverse complement strand
GTGTTAACTTTAGAAAAGTATCTATCAATTGAATTTTTATGAAATGCTTTAAGTGTGAGTCAGCGTCAAATTGGGTCCAATGTAATTTCTTGTCTGGGTAGTTTTCTTCTTCATCTATTAATGGGATGTGTTGTAACAATCAAGTTTTCATATTGAACCATCCTAGTATTTCTGAAATAAATCCCACATAATTACGGTGTATTCTTTCTCCAGTGTTTAATAATTTAGTTAATATTTTGGTACTATTATTTTCAAATGAGACACATCTATAGTTTTATTTATTGATGAAATCTTGGTTAGACTTTGGGATCAATATTATACTTGATCCGCAGAAAAGACTAAACCTCTCCCTTCATTTGTGTGTGATCAGGGACTGCTCAGGGAGCACTGAGAGAGCAGAGCTGTAAGGTGTGGGCCAGCTACCCTGGGAGGGGCCTGGACCTGGTGCTCTTCTGTGGGAAAACTCTGTTGTTTCTTCCCCAGGAGTTGACCTGTGCCATCTGCCTGTTGTCACTGGTTTCAGTATGACTAGCTGACTAGTACAAATTTTCAGGGAGCAAGAGAGGATTGGAGTGGTTCTCACTTGTCTAAGTTGACCCCTCCCTATCTCCTTCCCCTCCTCAGGGTCTTTTGGGAACCTGCACCCAGAGCCTCTTGGACCAGCATGGCCAGCCTTCAGGACAACACTCTGCGGATTGTTCTGGTGGGAAGAACCGGAAGTGGGAAAAGTGCAACAGGAAACACCATCCTTGGGGATGCGGTGTTTACCTCTAAAATAGAAGCCAAGTCTGTTACCGAGGACTGTCAGAAAGGAGGGAGGTCCTGGAAGGGGAGGGAGCTTCTTGTTGTGGACACCCCAGGGCTCTTTGACACCAAGGAGAAACAGGCAACCACCTGTAAGAAAATCAGTCAGTGTGTCCTCTACTCCTGCCCAGGGCCTCACGCCATCATCCTGGTTGTACAGCTGGGCCGCATGACGGATGAGGAGCGTAAAACACTTGAATTGATCAAGGCCATCTTTGGGGAGACTGCCATGAAGCATATGATTTTCTTGTTCACTGGCAAAGATGGGTTGGAAGGTCAGGATCTCAGTACGTATATAGCAAAGGCAGACAAGCACCTAAAAGCCATCCTCACAGAGTGTGACTTACGCTGCTGTGCCTTCAACAACAGAAGTACAGATGAGGCTGAGAAGGAAGCTCAAGTGCAGGAGCTGGTGGAGCTGATCCAGGCAATGGTGTTGGAGAATGGAGGGGCTTACTTTTCGGATCCCATCTACAAGTACACAGAGAAAACATGGAACGATGTGCAAGAGTCACTAAACAAAATCCTTGTTGAACGAGCAGCTTTGGAAAAACAGGTGGAAGAGAAATATACTGGAAATGAAATATCAGAGGAAGAAATGAAGAAACAAATGGCATCCATAAAGGAGAAATATGACAAAAAACTGAAATATGTAAAGGAAAAAGGCGAAGACAATATACTTAAATATCTTTACAAAAGGATTTGGGATAAGCTTTCAAATGCATGGCATAAGTTCTGGGACTGACTCAAATTTTATTTTTTCTTTTTAATTTTATGATGTGTCAGTGTGGTAAATTGTATTTTCCAAAGATGGCTACAGCAATACCCTCTACCCCAGCTCTGCTTCTTGTACTCTACGCCGTTGCTCCTTCTGTTGGGAAATGGGGACTCTCTTTCCCATCCTTGAAATTCCATGGACTCTGACTGCTTTGACCGGTAGTGGCAGGTTTGACTTCTACAGTTACACAGGGACAGTCCTGCCTTGCTCTCAGGGGCACATGCCCTCAGAAGGTTGCCCCCGTGCTGTGTGAAAGCCCATGTTGCCCATCAAGAGGCCCCAGGAAGAGGACTGGAATCCTGGCCCCGTCCCCTGCCTGCTCTCCCATCTATCTGCAGAACCATCTGCCAACCATGCAAGTGTGGCCACAGAGCAATGGACTCTCCAGCTGCCAGCAGAGCTGCCTCAGGGGAAGCTGCAGACAGCAAAGATGGGCCATTCCCACCGCATCCCACCCAGTTCATAGTTTCATGAGAAAAATAAATGATGTTGTTTGAAACCACAAAGCTTTAGCCTGGCTTGTTGTACACTGATAGCTCACCAGACCATCTTCCCAGCTCGTCCCCCGTCCCCACAGTGCCAACACAGTTAAGGAGTGACTGATGGGCAAAATCAGGCCAGAATACTCTGTGTAGAGTTCAAAAACTGAATTTAGGAAAGTCAAATAAAAAACCCATGTATACCACGTGTCAGCCTCATCTGGTGGTGTTCATTTTCTTTGTCCATGTCTAGGAGCCTACAGTCAGTAAGGAATAGACTTCTTCAGCAAGACAGTTCTGTGGTCCATGGAGGTCCAGGAAGTGCTAAATCCTCATATTGTTTTTCTCTCATTTGTCATTAATTTACCATCCTAACATAAATTGTTCCTGACTATAACTTAAAAATACATTCTATGCCAAATATTTTTCCTTTG